>NW_022196897.1:63043961-63091074 GCF_008632895.1 Mastomys coucha
TAAAGAATATGACAAAAAAGATATTGTAGGTATTGAAGGGAAACAAGAATGTGATTTAATTCTATTTATTTAAAATTTGTATTTAAATGTTAACAAATTCAGATAAATTGAAAAATGTAACTTTTTTCATAATGCAATAAAACTTAAAAAAAAACCAAAAAAACAAAAAAAACCCACAAAACACGGTAGTTGAATCTAGACTTCAGGCTTGGCCTGAATTTGATTAAGTGGACCAATTTTGTACTCTGGGACTTTTAAGTGACTGGCGAATACTTTAGCCCACCATCATTCAGTACACACCTATGACCACCCAATAGCAGTGACACATATGTAGGCAATGTACCTCAGACTAGTATCCCAAACACAATGCCTGAGAACATCAAGGAAGACTTACAGCATGCTGGATACCTAAAAGAATGTTGGGCCATCCCTGAACTTGAAGCCAAAATTAATCAGCTCAAGGCTCTAGAATGCTGTGACAGTAGTTAATGATGTCCCTGCTTCAAGCTGTGTCATTATTTGTTAGGAAAGAGGTGAATATGCTGTCTTGGTTGTTGGGTCCTATGTATTGATATTGTCTTCACCATTGTGGGCAGGTTTGCACATTTAACTCATTGACTATTCACCATGAATGAAAGCTGGGAATCCCATAGAAGGCCACTGAAAATGCTCTTCTCAGAACATAACACAGACACTCTTGGTAGGTGTGGGGTCCGGCAAACTTTTTCCTAACTACTTTAATGAATATTTTATACTTAGATGCACACACTCATGTGCATGAGGTACAACACACACAACTCTCTCTGTCTGTCTCCGTCTCCGTCTCCCTCCCTCCCTCCCTGCCTCCCTCCCTCCCTGCCTCCCTCCCTCCCTCCCTCTCTCTCTTTCTCTCTCTCTCTCTCTCTCTCTCTGTCTGTCTCTCTCTCTCAGATGGTACAAGGATGCCAAACAGTCTTCTAACTTTGGGTGACTCTGATGCTCTCTTTGTGCTCTCTGATGCACAGCACCGGGGTTATTTTTGGTAGGGAACACATTGAGGACTCCTAGCCTCTGGTTCTGGTTTTGTGCTTTCCAGCTCTGTGACTCTGAGCAGAAAACTACCCTACTTAATTCCATGGAGGAAGAACCCTACAAGATTTGTGAGTAAGGGCAGCATGGCAGCCCTACGAGTTGGTCAGAACTTCATATAGTGTTCTTCTTCCTATATCTGAACAGGGGAGGATGTGGCTATTTGCAGACTGCAAGGTTATGAAAGTTATGGACTTCAAGTTTAGAGTGATGAAAGCCCCTATGGCAGGGTACCAGCCCTGCACAACCTTCCAGCTCAGGAACTGCTGGAACAAACTGTCCTTTGTTTTCAGGGCCACAACTGCTTTGCCTTTTGCAAAGCATTTCTCTGACTTCTGCTCAGTGGGACCTGAATGACTTGACTTCTTGCCCTGCTTGACTTCAACCTGCTGAGCTAGAATCTTCACTTCACAGTTTGCAGCCCCTCTCTACTCCAGGGTGAAAGGAGTCTCAGACATTGGGGTACCTTCCCTACTCTGTGCTGCTGGCTAGCATGCAGGCCATGCAGACATGAGGCAATAAATTAAAGACTCATTCAGTAGCTTGATAGAGAAGGGGGAGAAAGAGATAAGAAAGTTGTACATCAACCAAAGATGAAGCTGTCTTAGAGCATCAGGTTTTAGAAATATATCAGAGCATTAGTCTCTAGAGATGGATGGACCAGAGCATCAGCCTCTAGGGATGGATGGTCCAGAGCATCTGCTTCTAGGGATGGATGGACCAGAGCATCAGCCTCTAGGGATGGATGGACAAGAGCATCAGCCTCTAGGGATGAATGGACCAGAGCATATGGTTTCCCACTCTACCATGGAGCAAAGGCAGCGAATGGTGAATGATGAGCTTTGGGATTACTATTAGTACTAATGGCAGTGTTGGGCTACTCTGAGGGTGAAGAGAAAGATGCAGAACCACTGGCATGGATGTGAACTTTACAGGAATTTTCAATCCATGCTGCTCAGCTTATACCATGACACCTCAGCCATAGCCCATGCCCTGACAACCTCTTTTTAGCTTGCTAGTTGGGGTTAGGAGCACAACCTGTAGCCAGGGACACATGAGGCTAGTCCCCTCATAATCACTTTTAGTGAGATGTCCAGAAGAAATATTTCAATATGTATGTATGGCAGAGTCTCTGTCACGTCTGTTACTACACATCTCAGCTGTTGCTTCAGTGTGTGCTTGGGCATCTTCTTAGGAAAACAGGCCTAACTTTCCCTATGTGCTTCATGGTTCCTCTGTGAGGCAAGACAAATAAAAATTTATATACTTTCACAAATAGATTCAGTAAATATTTATGTTGAGTTGTGCCATCAAGGCACAGGGAGCACTATACAAAAGGTTTCCATTCTTAGGGGTGAATAAAACAGTCACCTGCAGTAAAGACTTAATCTATCAAAGGAGGAGTGGAAGGTTGTGGGACTCATGGCCAAGACACAATTCCCTGTCTTAAGTCCTGCCTGGATTTATCGTTGCTGGATAGAGGCATTTCTGAACACACATGCAAACATCCATGTATACACTATCTAGTACACATGCAAACATCCATGTACACACTATCTAGTACACATGCAAACATCCATGTACACACTATCTAGTACACATGCAAGCATCCATGTACACACTACTGTGTACACATCTGAGATTTCATCTACCTTTTGACTTTCCTCAGGTATCTTATTATCCCATTCTGTCTTGCATGGAGTATTCTTATAGACAGACAAGCATTTTAATTTTATACAGGCTGTGTTTTGGCAATATTTGACTTAAGCTGAATAATCATGATTTTAAAAAAATGCATGTTGTTCAGCAAAAATATCCACAAGTTTAACACCACCAATAACTTTAAAAAATTGAGAGTTGAAGTATTGTTGGCTATTTTTGCTAGGGCTGGGTAAAATGCACACCAGAAGAAATACTTTCCTCACCTAGTGCATGTATAGAGACATGTATGTATGCCTGAGACATATTAGCATTGTGCTAAGTTCTTGGTGTATCTCATTTAATCCTGCAATAAGCTCCTGGATGAAGTTTCCTTTTGAGTCATAATTTATACTCCCTCCTCTCACAGATGAAGATATTGAGAGGAAGAAGATATGCAATGTGCTCAAGTTCATCTGAGGAGAAAAATCCTGGGATTAGCATTCAAATCCAGTCCCTCTGCCTCCTGATTCCTGTATTTGTAACAACAGCTCTCCATTGTCTATGCAGTGATTTAAATATCTCTCAGATTCATTGTGGTGTCAGCTCAGTACTGGTATTATTTCTTGCAGAGAGTCTCTCCATCCAGCTTTAAACATTTTTTTCTTTTGGCCTTTGTGAGTCTGTCTCTCATCATTTATAATTTCCATAAGGAAAGGATTAAGATTCTCGAGTGTCAGCAATTATTGAAGCCTAGTTCTTTTCATAGCTTGGCTCGTACTTAATAAATGTGGGTTGGTGCTGGGCCAAGCACATAGCTTCTGAATTTGAATTTGAATCTGTGTTTGCTACTTGCTAAAGCTATGGCCTTGAGCACTTCCCTTCTGATAAAGGAGCAAAAAAATTACTATCCCTCACAGTCATTACGAAGGTAAAAATGGGTCAAAATCTTGGCACAGTGCCAGGCTCACAGTAGGCCCTTAGTGTCAGGCAGCAGATCTGTTTGTAATGGCTGCTGAATACAGGGCCATGGTGGCTGAATCAAACCCAGAGTGTCCCCATGTCCTGGAGGTGGAAGATCTAGGATCAAAGGTGATGGGCAGTGTTGGTTCTCCTGGGGCCTGTGTCCTTGGTGTAGATATCTGTGTCCCATCTGGCTTCCTATGCTTGAGGTATCTCTTTCTCTTCTCAAAAGGGCACTAGTTGTGTTGGATTAGGGACCACCCCTTTTACCTCACTTATGCTAATTCCCCTTTACAGACCCCACCGCCATGTCCACTCACATTCTAAAGTACTGGTTATGAGGGCCTCAACGTATGGCTTTTAAGGGAAATGTAATTTAACCCACAACAGGTGGTTATCATTATTACAGCAAGCTGAATACTGACAGTCTAGGTCTTCAAAACAAACATTTCAGGTTGCACTTAAGCAGAGTCTCTCCAGAAGAAGCCTGCTCATTATAACTTTAACTGTTCCTCTCACCATGCCTTAGAGAGGGACAGAAGACTGACCCCAGTAAACTGTAGTGTTCCCCACTCTTGGGGAAAAAAATCCACATTCAGAATTGGGTCTCTCAGGTATCATTGGAGGGGCATATCATCAACTCCAATACCTCATGAGGTAAGGCTTAGTGGTATCAACCTATCAGATATGACGTCAGCCTCCCTGTCTAACCAGGAAGGGCGATCCTCACATGCTGAGCTGGTAGGAACTGGATCTTCCACCTAACATCTGGTTGATGGAAGTGGTCTTGACACTTTGAATTTATACCTGTGTACCTCCATAACTTAGAAAATAACTACCTAGAAATCCTGTTGAGGAAACATAGAAGTTCCTTCTCAGAAGGCCTGGTGTCAGCTCTTGTCATTCCTCCTGGCTCTGCAGAAACCACCAGTCTACAACTTCCCTCCTGTCCTTGTCCTGGCTGCCTTCTGTCTGTGGGACCTGCTCCTTCTGTAACATTTCCATGGCCAGCTCGCCATGGAGTCTCCTTTGCTGTCATTCCCTCTTGTCCGTTCAGTAAATAGTTCGTGAAGCCGTCCAGGCTGTTAGGCACGTTGCCAAGTGCTGTGTGGGCATCTTTGTATCTTTCCAGCCAGGGACTTCCTGAAGGACAGGACAAGACAGAGCCTGTCTGCTTTGGTTTTGATCCAAGCCAAAGCCTGTCTAACAGGCACATGAAAGTTGGACACCTTCTCTGAGGACACTCATCAGAAGGATGAGGGGTTTGGAAGGAAGGAGAGCAGTGTCTGGAGGATTAAGGGACAGCATCCTTTTTTATGGACAGTTGAGAAAATGGAACCTCCACTCTTCATGCCCCAAGCCAGAGAGGTGGCACAGCCAGCCAGAGAGACGTGTAAGGGCCTGGTTCAGTGACATCCCCAGGCAGCCAAGGAACAGCAGGTTTTCTTCAACTGCGCTGTTCCTAGAATTTGTAAATACCATGTCCAAATTCATCTGTTTCTATACAGAAAACAAAGTGATGCAAACACACGAAGGGTCACGTGGCACAGCTGTTTATAATGAGGTTTCCTTAGTTTTCTTTTGGGACAAGAGATGGAATAGGATCAACGCTTAATGCAGATGTTCATTACAGGCAATAGAGAAAGGATTTAAGTTTTAAATAATGGTCCCTTGCCAGCTATTTCTTTTCTCTAAAGCCTTTTGGCACCTGGCAGTCAGTATCATTAGTGGTTAGCTCCACGTAAAAGTGATATGTCCGTGCTGCTGTGTGAATTTCAGCTGTGAAGGGACAGCTGGAGAGTGAGAACAGGTACCAGAAGGTGAGCAGGAAGGGTAAGGCTGAGGGAAGAAGGCAGGTTAAGCACATGTTGAGCTAAGTGTTAGCTACCACGGCAACAAGTCAGAAAATCCAGCAGGTCAGTCTCACTGCATCTAGTACGATGATAAATTATTCCTTGCTTGGACCCCCAAGAGGAGTAAAGAGGAAGGGAATTAATCAGGTTTTGACTGGTTCAACAGCAACTAGTTTCTCACTGAACTCACACTCTTAGGTTTAGATATATTAACCTGTTGGAAATAGGGTTGAGTAAGTTCAGTTATGAACAATCTAAGGAGAAAAGGAGGCAGAGAAAGGATTTGGGCAGTACTACAGGACTAGAATATCCCTAATCAGAAGGGTTACTGAAGTGGGAATTTTTGGTTTCGATGGAGACTCAGTTATGTCATATGATGTTTTTCTGGAAACCGTCTTATGGGAGGATGTTTTGCTATAAGCAGACAAGTGAGAGGATGTTTTGCTAAAAGCAAACATATGGTGTTTTTCTGGAATCTGTCTGGTAAAAGGGCATGTGATGTTTTGCTGGAATGGATGCTTGAGAGGACACGTGATGTTTGTAAAGAGTACATGTAAAACCAAACAGATAGTGGACGACACTCTGGCATTGGTTCACCTTGCTGGTCTTTGTTAGCTGTTACCTTGCTGGTCTTCTCTGATCTTTACTTGTTGTGACTTTATAGAGAGAAGTACACCAAAAAACTTCTGGTGGTGTTCTGGCTGTTTCTTGCTGATTTGCAACCAGCAGAGCCTCACGGTTTCTTCTGGACCAATCCACTGTTGTTGATTCATGTCTGGTGTTTTGCTAGTGGACTGGACTTCAGATAAAATTGCCTCCAAGGAACTTCTCTAAATAGGTCCACATCCCCCTTGTCCTGTTAGCCACCTTCCTCCCCTACCTTTAGCTGATGAGCTATAGGGAGGTTGAAACATTTAAGAACCCTTATTAAGATAGGTTTTTAAAAAAGAAAAGCCTACAGGTAACTGGATGGACTTGCAGGCAAACTCAAGTTGGAGATGAAAGAATGTGTGAACAGAAGTCCCTAAAATCTGCCAGCTTTGGCTGAACAACATAATGTTCATCTTTCCAGTCTGGATCATTCAGAAACACAAGCTCCTCTCATCTTCTACCCCAACCCAGCAGGGAATCCTAGCAAGTCCAGGAAGAGCAGGGTGGCTGACAAACATCCCAGGTACCAAAGGACTGCAGCTCAGAAGTCAGTGGAGGGAGAAAGCCTGAAGCTATACGCAAGGACTGTGTGGAAGAGGAAGAACTAGCTAGCCGGAAGTGGGAGGGGTAAAGATGCTGAGTGTGTTGACAATCTGGACCACCCAGGCTGTTCTGGGTGGTTTTGGACTAACTTTAGTTGGTTGGCATAATCCAAAGCACATCCAAACCTTCTCTGAATTCCTCTGTGTGTGCTCACACTGAGGTAAGTGGAAGGAGAAAAGCGCCCCACTACATCCCCCAGCACTGTTGCTAATGATAAAGGTCATAGGGGTCACACGCATGCATGCATACACTCACACATGCACACACCCATGCACACACAACAAAGGGTCAACCATGTGGCTCTGTTAGCTTTCTTGTTCTTTTTCCTACCATAAGCATGGCATATCTCTGCTGGGGCTTCTCTGTCAGCCTGAATCCCAGAATGAAGATGCGCAGGGTGGACCAACTGCTTGGCATGTACCAAGAACTAGAAACGAATCCCTGTAGCAACATAATCTCATGAAGATTGTTACAACGGCCTCTCCCCCCATATACTTTTTTTTCCCTCATTTTAATTGCCCTGGCCACTTTAGGTCTACTCTCTCAGACCAGCTGGTACTATTCTGTAGCTTTTGTTTGAAATGTCAGGCATTTCTGATAATACATAGAACATAATGATAATACTTAAACCAACATACTAAGATCCGACTTGTAGAAACATGTATAATAAATCTAATAATGATAAATAATATAACTGGTTAAGAAAGGGATATTTTTAGAATTAGAATTTCCACCAAGAGGAGATATTTCTCCTTTACAATGATGATTTTATTAAATGGGAACTTCAGACTGTGTTCATTTTATGAATCAATCTAGATGAAGTGCACACTAACCCATCTAAAGAGCACAGGCAGATTATAAATGTGTGTGCTGAAAATGAATAAAGACACATTTCTCTCTATTCTGGTTACTATGTAGTGAAGCTCTTTGTCTACAAGGTCCAGCTTCATTTCATTAAGAACTGAGATTATGCAGGCCCCGCCTCCAGGCAGTGGAGTGGGTAACTCTTGGACGAGTTGGGAACTACAGCATGATTGGCAGGTGCTTCTCCCTCTTACGGGGTCTCTGGCACAAACTATCAGCACTGGATGGCAGTTATTATTTTTATTCCTTTAACGGTCGCAAAGGATAAATGATTACAGTAACACTTCACCCACTGACTATGCTTTTACCAGTAAATCCAGATATTGATTTCAAAAGCTGCAAATCTCTTATTCAAACATTTCTGATAGGACTACAAATCCTGAGAAATCAAAATTTTTTTTTTCTGAATGAAGATCTATGAAAATAGATGATGGATTTCATAAGCCGTCAAAGCAAAAATGTTACATTTCACAGTTTGTCATTGAACATGATATAAAACACCAGTGGGTAGATTACTTATATTGATAAAATTATTCTTCAGCATTGGAAGCTATTTTCTGGGGAAATAACAATAAAATATCAATGTGGCTTTTTGCCAGGACTAGAAATTTTCTGCTTTAGAATTAGATAGTAGAAAATAATGTAGATTGATGCCCAAAGTCATTCTAATAGAGCCCAAGCTCTTGCAGAGGCAGGCTGGATGGGCCACTTTCTCCCCCAGACACATTCTATCTTAGCACTGATCTGTTGTGATTATTACTATCACATTTTTTGCTGGAGTTATAGCAATATATAGCAATCATCTCTTGACTGCTTTTCCTCCCTTTTATTTTTGGTTATTGTTCTTTTTAATGCTCCTTCCCAGAGATTCATAGTTCAGTCATGTTACATTTGCCTAGGTTGTGGCTGCAGGATTTCAGAGCTAGTTAGCTTTGTTATTTTCATGGACATGGACAGCAGTCCTTACTACAGACAACTATCTCACCAATAAATGTGCCACAACATGAAAGAAATATGGCCAGATAAGCCAAATCCCACTCCCCAGTTTCCCAAACAACTGGGACTAATATGTCACAGAGATGGGTCCAGAAAGTTGTCATCCCATGCTAAAGATGACAAACGATGCTGAGCATCATAGAAACTGATGTGTGTGTCTATAGCTTTGAATATAGAATATATAAAACAACTATAAATATATAAAACGTATATATAAAACGTAACTAAACAAAACAAAAGGCACACACATGTGCACACATATGTACATGCGTACATGCACATATATTTATGGGCTTCAAATGGTAGATTGATATATATATATAATATGTGTATACATATTATATATTATATATGTATCTGTCATTTGAAGCCCATAAATATATGTTTGAAACCAAACATTCTTTAAAGAATGGAGCTTCCAGCTATTAAGAAGGCTGCTCTTGCAGAGAGGATCCAAGTTCGGTTTCCAGCATTCTCTCACACACACACCAAATTAAAAATCAGAGGCTCAGGTATCTATGTGGAAGAGGAGACAGAAAGACTGTAAGAGTCAGGGGTGGTGGAGGACTCCAAGACAAAACTTCCAAACACAACAGGGCTAATGCACAGGAGCTCACAGAGATTATGGCAGCACACACCAGACCTGCACAAGTTCAAACCTGACAAAACTCCAGTATGGAGAAGGGGAAGTGAACATAAAGCCACACACTTAACTGAGGAGGTATTTGGAATTGATAGCTGCTTGCAAAGGCAAGTCAGTTTCCTCCAAAAAAAAAAAAAAGTGTCACTGGGTATGTCAACCACACTCCAGGACAGACCCAGGCTCAGATCTAGGAGTAGCAACCCAATACAAAACACACGAACTCCATTTTATTGTTGTGTTTCTACTTGTGTGTGTGCGTGTGCACGTGTGTGTGTGTGTGTGTGTATGTGTGTGTGTGTGTGTGTATTTGAGCATGTGTGTGCACTTTTTGTTTTGTTTAGTTATGCTTTCTCTTATTGGAGGAGTTGGGGAAGGGGGAAGAATATAATCAAAACATATTGTATGTAAATTTTTATAATAAAATAGGTTAACTGATACATATATGTGTGGTTGCATGTGTATAAGGGTGTATATGTACATAAATGGCCATGCATGTGGCGGCTAGAGGTTGACATCAAAGGCCATGCTTTTTTCAAAGCCAGTCTGCTCTGAAATATTTATATCTACAGATAGAAACCTAAGGTGGCTGAAATTGTTCACATATGAAGTCATAAGCACCTCCCTTCCCCTCCCATCCTGTTCTCTATTTTGTTATTTCCTCTTCATTGCTGGAAGGAGTTGTTCACACACTCAATAGCATGGGGCATCTGCAGAAAGTGATTGGAAGCTCACTTTAATGCTTCCAGAGCAACTTGCTTTACTCTCAACTGCATGTCACACCCCATCAGGACACAGAAGCCAGAAACATCCTCTCTGAGACTGTTGATGGCTGGATGATCACGTGTGAGGTGGCTGGTGTGCAGTAGGTGCTCATTAGGGGACAGTAATGACTGTTGTTATTAATGTTGGTCTCGTTACACCTACCTTGAACAATGTCCCAGGCCCTTGGCTGTTGGCCAGGACTCTAGGTGATAGTTAACACTAAGTGTCTTAGAAGCTGTTTACAGGTTTCAACTATGAATTGAAACAGGAGGCTGTAGAAAAGCTGAGTAATATCAAATCAGAAGGCAAAGACAGAGGTTCAAGGTCCCTTCTCAGGTCCCGCCAAAATCCAGAGCTTAGGTTTCCTTTATGACAGTATGTTATCCTGGCAACACATGAGAATCCTTGCCACTTTCACTCAGTAGAATACAAATCACTGCCGACCCGGTTTTATTTCAGGCAGTTAGATAGTTAGTACACCGTTAATCCCCGCACACACTGCAGCTCTCTTTCACTGCCAGTTCGGTTTTATTTCCACCTTCTTCCTGAGATCCCTGACTGGAGGGAAAGGCTTGCTCTCTGAGCATCTCTGGGTATTTTAAGGCTAAATGAATCTTTAGGAGCTCAATATACAACTCAAAACAGAAACACATTTTCCTTCTAGAGCAGAAATACTGACATTAAACTCGGAGAAGCTCTGGGCATGCATTGCTGTAATTAAGTGACTTGGTGCTCCCAGAGATGAACCTGTATCACAACTATTATTTAATGATGAACACTGTAATATCAAAATTTCTCAAAAATGGTATCAATCCCAAGATCTGGATGTTCTATGGAATTTATGATAGTAGAATGTGGCCATTAGCAAACATATCAGTCAGGATTCTGCTGCTTCTCAACAACATTGGAACCACGCCCCAGCCAGCGGCTGCTCTAATTGCTATACCCTGGCACAGTTATAAATGCCGTTAGCAGACTGGCTTGGAAAAATAGTGTGGCCTTTGATGTCAACCTCTAGGTGCCACATGCATGGGCATTTATGTAAATATATACCTCTATACACATGCAACCACACATATATGAACAGACACATACATGTGTATGCACATGACACATACATAAACACGCAAAAAGAAAAGATGTGGTAAGAAATGGCTGGGTGTGCTAATAACTTTACATCACTATAAAAACAAAACAAAACAAACAAACAAAAAACACAACCCTGTGATCATCTTAAAGAAGGCCTAGCATTTTGGCCAAGGTGTTGATTTGCTTTGGTCCCAACTACACATCCTTCTTTTTGACTATGGCATTGCTGGTGGTAGGTAAGTCGGCTGCACCCTGAACCCACCCTAGAAACCCACATCTGCATACTGACTTTAAGCACAGCTCCTCCTCACACCACAAGACTGATGTAAGTGAACCACCAAGAAAGACTTTTCTGTGATTGGTGACAGCTCATCAACCATTAAACTACAAGGTACTAGTGGCTCTGATGATGGTTGTCATTGGTGTTATTTTCTTGGGATATAGCATGGTGTGATATAGACTATAGCTCCGAGTTTGTTCCAGTGTCTGAGGCTTTCTGGAGTTTTACTGGTGTAGAAACCACATTCTTCCTCCTTAAATAAAGAGGAATAAAGAAGATAAGGCCAGGAAAGATAATAATTTCCTAAACTTGTTTTATATCCTGCTCAACAATGAGGTTTCTTTATTTAAATTCTTCATTTAAGGATATAAAAGAATGAAGTAGAAAGACCTGTCATGATTATTGAGTGTTTATAGTGTGTCATAATGAATTTAAAACTGTCCCCTGTCATTACCCCACTTAATCCTCATACAACTTGGCAGTGGCGGTGGTGGGTGTCCATCTTGTTCCACATTGATGACTATGCAGTTGTAAAGTAACTATCACATTCCCCTGATCACATGGTATACATGTGAGACTAGGCTGGGTCTTGAGCCCATGTCTGGTGAACACGGCAACTGGTTACAAAGCTGGATGAGCCCTTGCAAAGCCCAGCACAAGGTCAAGACGTGACTTAACCTGAACTCAGTTATCTGCTGAACACCAAGAAAGCAGCAGGATTCTCACCCCAACTGGATCTTACATCTCGGTCCATTTTGTATGACTCCAAAATAATATCTGAACACCGGTCATAAAATCCTGCCCGAGTGCCTCCTTAGTGGCTTTCTCTGGGCTTTGAATCTAGTGTCCACATTGTGGACATATGCAGCATGTCCTGGTCCTGGGACTCATATCCATATTTAAAAATCTCCAAAGGAATGGAGTGGCATTCTGATGGGGAGGGACTGCAGAGACCTCGATCTGAACCTGTGTTTGGATCTTACCTGTACTGTGACATTCTGACTGCGGTGGTGTAAGGGCTGGTGTGTGTGTGTGTGTGTGTGGATGTAGGGGCTGGGGTGTAGGGGCTGGTGTGTGTGTGTGTGTGTGTGTGGATGCAGAGACCTGCTTCTGAACATGCGTTTAAATCTTACTTAGACTGTGACCTGGTAAGTCTGTGACCTTCAGTGACTCACTCCACCTCTGCAGGCTTCAATCTCCTTACCAGGAAAACGGTGCAAACATAACGTTTATCTCACACAGTTGCAAGGATCACAGTCACAGCCACGTCTCCTGAGTTGAGACATGGCTTCAAAAGCAGAGATATGGGCTGGTCAAAGATCAAAATGTCTAGCAACTCTCCCCCGAAAGTCTGTGAAGCATAGACAGACTTAAAAATTCTGTGATACTTATTGGTTCACTTCCCAGTCAAATCAGTTTACTCCTTTATCACTTCACAAACATTTCCCTGAGCACTTGCTACATGTCAGGTACTTGGTTGGGGACTAGGGAAATGCAGGTTGCAGAGCTTAGAGTCTAGCCTGGGGGATTTGACTCTACCACCATTATTTATACCCTTCAGAGGAAGAGAGCAACACAAATTGGTTAATGTGTGTCTACAGAATGAACATGTAACAGCATCCTATCTAATGCTAGTATGTTGCTCGGTACTAATTATAATTTTTGTTAGTTTCCCATATGACTAACTCTCTGGAGAAACAGACAATATTTTTGGCCCATTTGGCTGCTCATAGCTCCCGAGAGCAAGTCCAACAGGTCAACCAGTTCATAAGGAGTAAGTTGCCACATCACTCTGTCTACTGAGTAGTGCTCCACTCTCTGTGACCAATGACAGGGTATGTATGGCATTGAGGCATCTGAATGGGTTTCACTGAGTCTTCATTACTGAGAGAGGATGCCCTTCCTTGAAACACATGTCTTGAAATGATATAGAGGAGGGGTCTTCAGCCAGAGCTGGCTTTGTCAGATTAGGAATTACTGTTTTCTGCTCTGTGTCCTTTTCACAGTGTGTTATTTAGGCGTATTCCCTGATGGCTTTATTCACATGCATCTCATTTCCTATGCTCTAATAACAACTAACAGTGAAAACAGCAAGAAGGGTGTTTTTTTCCTCCACATGAAGGAGGAGTAAGGCAAGTGTCAGGGAGAGCCTGCCGCTCCAAGCCCAGGCAGCCTGTCTTCTTCTTTGGCTTCTGCTTTTGGGTTTACATAAGCTATGGAGGGCAAGATAGCTCATAGGCTCAGATAGTGGCAAAATAACTTTGGGGATATACTGTGCATCCAGCAAACCCATTGCCTCTAGCAGACAAAGGCTTCCCTGTCTACACGTGGACAAACTTTAACTCCTTTCCCACAGAGGCCTTACATTCACATGAAAAGATTGAGGACCAGAATCTATATTTTAATGCGTCTTGGATCCTGCAGATTAAAGCCAACTGCTCTGATGTGGCACCGTTCTTTTACGTTTGATTATGGGGGAGAGGGTAAGAATGTAAGTATCACGTGAGTACAACATGTATGACGGCACCACATTTATCACTGAGAGGCTCCTATGCCCAGATATCTGCCCCGCCCCCACAACCTCGTCCCTATCTAGACAGCTGAGGCACATCTGGAACAGCCTCCTCTCCAGCTGAAAGCCCAGCAGCCAATGAAATACTTCTTCCTGTTGCTGGGTCTCGCAAAGGCAGCAGCTTTGGGTGCCGCCATTGGCTGGTCTGGCTTGCTGTGGAATGCTGACGCATTAGGGACAGCAGAAAGGTGACAGGTGGGTATAGCTGCGCAGATATATCACTGGCCTGATGTTCCACTGGAGAGGAAAACTATTTCAAGGCTGAGTGACAACTATAGCACACCCTGTTAGAAGGAGAATAAATTTCCTCAAGTCGAACGAGAGCGAAGGGACTAGTGCAGCTGGGGAAAAATGCACACATTACAAAAACCAACACAAGGTTGACTTACCCCCACGTACCTTGCTTTTCACGCTCTGAAGAGAGCTCCCCCTGCTCAAGAGACATGTGGCTATTTATACACACCTTTTATAGAATGTCCGTTTATATATTTCAAAGCCCAACGTTGTTTATTCAGGAAACGATTTCCAACAGTGTCAAGGGGGGACTTGTAAATTCTTCTGCTTCTCATTGTCTCTAACATGACCCCCTTGATCTTTCCTTTCTGACTTTTGAGTCCAAAGACTCTGGCAGCTGCAGGATGTGGTCAGTGTCAGGGGCAGCACTGGATGTAGTTTATCTTGCTCTGTCCACTTAAAATATTTGCATCGTGCTGGGAGAAGGAGAAGTTTAGTCCTATCTAAACATCTTTGGGATTCATCTTTTGCAGCCAGAGAGAATTGTTTGGCTACAAGTAACTGCCTTTGCTACCCCTAGGTTAACTGTCCACACACAAATCTGCCAAAGGGCCTCTAGGAAAGAGTGTCCTCTGCTAATTGAATTCTAATGAGGCCAGGAAGTAGATTAGAAATCGAGCTATTTTACTGTTAGTTTCAAACACTGGATATAGGGATGCGTGGCCTGTTTGATCTGTTTAATCTTCCAGGAAGACCTAATTAATTCATGAAGAAATGACTGCCCAGAAGGACTCTGTAGGTTATTGGTTGATCCGGCTGAAAGGGGATTTTCTGGGTCCGGAGCAGCATCAGGCACAGCAGAGAGCTGCTGCACTGGGCTGGCTGGGCTGGTGATCTGTGCTCTGGCAGACCTCTAGGCCAACTTAATGGGTGCAATCATGGAAGATATATTATATATATGAGTACTTTAAATTATCTGGATGAGATATCATCAAATCCTGCACTCAGATAATCCAGGGAGGGAGAATATTTAAGGGCCCAATGAAAATATTCTGTTCAATTATAGTGTCTAGCCACTATTGCTGGGGAACTGCTTCAGCAGATAGATCGCTTGTAATTATCACCCAGTACCTGTACATTAGGATATAAGCATCCTGCCTGTGGTCTCCGGAAATACCTCTAGTTATAACAAAAGCAGTGGGGAGACCCGAGGGGGATTGAAAGTCATTGTCTGAAAGCTGTGAGCATACTTAAACTGAAGGACAGCAACAGTACAATATGCTCCTTTATCCTTTCTAGGGCAAATGGTCTTTCTTAGCTACCCGTGTCCACTTGGAAAGTGGCCCTACTCTGTTCACAAAGCCCTCCATATGACAGACTGGTACCAGGACTAGACATGTGAACCAACTGAGCCAATCAGAAAGTGTTCCTAAGATTCTGTAAAGTGACATGTGGGAATCATTCCTTTTCTATAGGGGTTACTTCATGAAACCTATTTTGGACAGATGCCAGTCAGCAGTAAGCTTCCCAAAATGGGCTGGATGCTGCCTCCCAGTGCTATCTGGGTGATTGGTGCAGAGTCATAGAGACCATCTCTGAAAACTGTCAGATGCTTTCGAAACCATGAGCTAGGTTTGCAGGGATGAAATCTATGGGGCTCTTTTTCTCTTTGGGTGTATATGGTCTTCCCATTTGAAACCTTTACTGGGGAAACTTCAGGCACACTGTATGTATATCTTATAAAAGCTCTTGCTGCTGGGGTCTTTCACTCTCCCTTCACACCACACAGTGAAAGAGCAAAGTGCATGTGGATGGAGAAGCTCAAACAGAACTCTGTGTAGACAAGGACTTTCTCAACACTAGACTGAAAGGCCCTTCCTTGGCTTGTCCCAGCTTCTTAGAGAATTATGGTGAACTCTCTTCAGAGAGATCACTGGTGGCTTGGATGACACTTCTGGTAGAAACAAACATTCCTGCAGTGTTTAAAGGGCAGGGGCATTCTTAAGATCTTTTCCCTTTTTCTTTTCTTTCTTCTCTTTTCTTTTTTAATTGGAGCAGCATGATCACAGAACATGCCCCTCCCACCCCATTCTTCTTTTCTGAGTTTTGAGTTTTTCTAGTTGGGGGTGAAGAGAAGAAGAGTACAAAGTGTTCTTCTTCAAAGGCCACTCCAGTGTTTTGCAGAGCTGTTTGACAAGCTTGAGCCCAGCTGGGTGGGCAGCCATCTGCTTCTGCAGAAGCCATCACAGAGCTGGATTTTCCCAGAACCCTCTCTGTCACTGGAAAGGGCAGAGGTGAATTATGATATGTGTTAGGAAATGTGCCCAGTAGCAGGAGGAATGGGATTAGTCAGCTCCAGAATTTGTTTGGGACTTACGCTTTGGATGGAAAATTCCTATTATCCAACAAAACTTTCCCTTGAAGTTGACACTGTAATGCTGTCTGCTGAGGAGGTCCACCTGGAGAAACAGCAGGGCTGAATGACTTTGTAGACTATGAAAACTTACATAGATAGGCACACTCTCATGCGTGCACATGCACGCACATACAGACACACACACATGCACCCACATGTACACACACATACTTACACAAACACACTCACACACACACACACACACACACACACACACACACACACACACACACGCACACATACCTGCATGCATACACCCAAGGCACTTAAACCTGAACTCATCTATCAAAGGAACAAAACTCAAGGTTCTATCAGGGCTCATAACCGGAGCACAAGGATAGGACCAAGCCAAGTCCAGACATTTCTAAAACAAAGAGTTCTGTGCAATTTCAATAGAGAACACTATAAATTCAGCATGCTATGCCTACCCAGATCATAGCTTTTTTAATTGGCATATTGTTGGGCATTTCTATATGTGTCTTAGGCTTGTCATTTTCATTAATTGTTTTGTAACAGTTAAATGAGTTACTACAAGCAATATACCAGAAGCAGATCTGGCAGGCTGTGTTTCTCATTTTCTAAAGGACTATGGCACTGAGTGAATGAAGTGTATACCAGAGACAGGAGAGGGCCTCAGCCGCACAAATCAAAGCCCCCTAACTGAGAGTGTGGTCCTTCCGGGACTTGCCCAGTTCAGCAGCTGTATTCAGCCACCAAGAGCTCCTTCCGAGGCTTGCTGCTGCTGTTCAACAGAGCAAGAATTGTAAAAGCACCGAATCAGCAGAAATGCTGGGCTGTAGCAGCTTCACTCTCCATGAGGAGCAATATTTGAAAGATGTGGTGATTGGCGCTGTGCCATTCTCTAGGAAGGAGAGGAAATGCATTTTTAAAGTCTGTCCACCTGACACTGCTTAACCAAATAGCTGGGTTTGACACTCTTATCCCTGGATAGGTTGAGAACATCTGATGCTTCAAGTTCACCACAGGCATTCTCATACTGTCTCCTTCCAGAGGGGCATGAATTTGATCATCCTTAGCCCTCAGAGGTACTGTAAATGTTACTCTGTGTACAACCTCTAGGGCAGTCGATTTCACCCTGTGGGTTGTGACCTCTTTGGGGGTTGAAGGACCCTTTCACAGGGGCCACAGATCGGATATCCTGTATATCAAGTACTTACATTATGATTCATAACAGTAGAAAAAATTACAGTTATGAAGTAGCAACAAAATAATTTTATGGTAGGGACTGTACCAAAGGGTTGTAGCATCGGAAGGCTGAGAAGCACTGCTCTGGGATCAACTACAAGGCTAGCCACTATAAGCTTAGGTCCCTTCTGCAATGCGGTCTCAATTTTTTGTTACACTAAGACCTAACAGATTTATCACTTTTTAATTAAATTCTTTATTGTTTATTGCCTCACTTCCAACCAAAAGGCCAAAGCTCTGAAGATACCAGTCTGTATTACAAAGTAGTCTTAGAATGTTCTCTGTGGCTATAATTGCTCATAATGCCGAGTTTAATTATATATGTTATATATTATATATAATATAGTAATACATATATATGAAGAAGAAGGAGGCCATATATTTATATCTATGTCTATGTCTTATCTACATACCTGTCTGTCTGTCTGTCTGTCTGTCTGTCTGTCTGTCTGTCTGTCTATAAGACTCAAACCCAAAGTAGGCAAAATTCTGCCTGGCTGCTGAGTTCTTGACTCTAGACATTCCGAGGCCTGCCTGGCTAAACTGATGAACTTCAAGATTACTTTCAGGGGAGCGAAGTTCACCTTGGACTTACTTCCACCAAACATTCAGCATGCCTGAAAGGAAGGAAAAGAAGTTCTTAATAGTTCACTGGCTCAGGCCTGACAGGGATGCCCTTGAAGGGCTAGGGCCTGCCAGACAGCTAGCTCAAGCACAGTGCTACATGCGCGCCAAGGAAACAAACAACAATAAAGATAATTAATGGGGCATCTGACCCTCTGACCTCCAGACGCTTACAAGGCACCACCTCGTCAATCCCTGCCCCTCCACATGACCTCCACGCCTTCACAGGAGCCTTACTGTGGTACATCAAGCATGCCGGCCAGGCCCTGGCTTTGTTCATGAGGCTAAACCAAAGGGGAGCTTTTGCTCTCCAGCCCTCCAGATCTCGCCTGGGTGGAATGAATCAACGCTGGTGTCACTAACATATTCCAGGTCATGTACACACACATCAATGTTATTATATCTCAAAATTACTTTGAAATCCATCTTTGAGGTTTTAACCATTTCCCTAAAAATGTGGCTTCAGAAATTCTTACATGGAGCAAGGATGGCACCCAGTGGCCAAAGTGCTCCATCTCAGATCTTGTTCTCTCAAGGATTTGCCATTTGCTTATCTCCTCAGAGATAATAAGCTACAGGGAGATCCTTCCCTTATGCCGGAGCTAAAACTCAAAATCGTAGGACTATACTATACTTTTAAGTTGAACAAAGACACACACACACACACACACACACACACACACACACACACACACACACACGATAGGGGCATACTTCAATGAATTAAACCAGAATAAGAACGTACGTGTGTGTGTGTGTGTGTGTGTGTGTGTGTGTGTGTGTGTGTGTGTGTACTTTAAGAATTTGCATTCTAATAATCACATTTCAGGTAAGCAGCATACTGTTCACGATATCCCTAATATCAAAAAAAGATTACACATCCCTCACTCCACATCCTCCTTTCCATAGTTCCTATCTGGTGCATAAGTTCTCATGCCCTAAGCATAAGACTTTATCTCCTGACACGTACTTTATCATTAAACTGATGTTTGCAATCTTCCGCCCGTGTTATCTTTCTCACACGGTCCTTGGCAGCCTGGAGAGTACAGGATAATAAAGTGGAACCCTTCTTTTCTCTTTGAGATTTCCAGATGTTGAAAGATTTCTACATCACAAGATAGGCGACTGGACTAAAGAAGATAGGCGACATGTCAGAATAATGGATCCTTTCCCCCAGATCTACAAATGAGGCAGGGTCTCCATGTTTCCTGTTTCCTATTCCCGTACATTTCTAAGCAGTCTGAAATCCCAGGGCAGGAAGCCATGTGGATGGTACAAACATGAATCCGGAGAGAAATTTCTAACAAAACACTATAAAGAGCCTTTTAAAAAATAGTATCTTAAGTTTAACCAAAATAGTCCTTTTAAAAATAGTATCTTAATTTTAACCAAACATTCCCTCCTAGACAGCTTCACCTTTGTTTGTTTGCCTCCAAGGCTGTCAGAATGCCGCTAAGTTTCCAAGAATAATAGCTGAATTGAAAGAAATTGTTGCAGGGTAAAATTCCAGGACTTTCTTTCCATGTTCCTACTTAAAGTGTATGGACTGTCCTAGAATCAAAATAAAACCAGGGCTGGGGCAAGCCATCAACGTCAAATATATTTTTCTTTCTAGATCTTATTGTTTGTTTTTTGTTTTTTTTGTTTTTGTTTTTCCTTACAGACAGGATCTCACTATGTAGCCCAGGCTGGCCCAGAGCTCTTGGTTTTCCCCTGGCTGTGCCTTCTGAGTGCTGGGATTACAAGAGTGTAATACCACGCCTGCCTTTCTTGATGGTTAATTCTTGGTTGCTTCACTCATGCAATGGACCCTGCCTTCACTAAGAGACTGAGGGGTCGGAAGCAGTGGTACTGTTTTGTTTGCTTTGTTTTTAATAGCCACTGCTATTTCTTAGTTTTAAATACACAGTTACTATTTAAACATTTATGGGTAGAGTTAGGGTATAGATTCTATACTGATGAGTTTAAGGCTTGTCTTACCAAACATTGCCACATTCCCTCTCATGAGTATCATTACATTTTTATTACTCTTCAAATATAATATAGCCATGAGAGCCTCTGAAAATTAATTGTAAAGTGTAATTAAATCAACCTGAGCCAGGTCTTCCAGCAAATACCCTTAATTCTGAAGCTGATCTTCAATTCAAACCTTTGAGCATTCGGAATCATAAAGACCTCAAGATGTTTTGTCAACGTTTATTTTCCTTTGTGTTTTATTTCCCCTTCACTCCTACGGATAAACTTTATAGGCTCATAAAGTGGCTTCCTTTTATAGCTGGAGATGGCTTTGCCGTACAGATGAGGGAACCCGAAGCCCAGAACATTTACATGAACCAGTAGCTGTTTCGTCTCTCTCTGTTCACATGTATGCTCACTCTTGTCCTACGGCATACATGTTCCAACACAGACTATGTCAAGAGACAGCTGTAGTCCTGAGCCTGCAGGCAGCCCTGAGCGCAGAGGTTCTACGCTCATTCAGTGTTTCACGCATTGCTTCAGAACCTATAGCCCTGGGATTCGCCAACATTTTAAAGATTTTGAATGGATCCATTCTCAGCTGAAACATAAACACAAAGACCTTCCAAGCCAGTTCATGATTTCACAAACACACAGGGGAGACTGTAAGCTAAATCAAATGCTAACAGAAAGCATTAGAAGGGTCATTTCATGAAATGGGGAAATAATTTGTTGTAAAAGGTTTGGTTGGGGCCAGTGAGGTGGCTCCACAGGCAGAGGCAAAGGCCCTTTAAGCCTGATGACCTGAGGCTAGTTTCTGGGAACTACATAACAGAAGAGACCAAAATTTTGAAAAAAAATGTCTCTTGACGTCCACATGCACACTGTGACATGCACCAAGGCAGGCAGACAGACAAATCACACAACACACACACACACAACAACAAAGGTAAAAAAATGTAAACACACTTGACAATACACATGCATGCAGAATTTTATTTAATAGTAAAGAAACCTTCAACATTGTGAAAACCACTGCCTACAGCAGAGACACTGTCCTCTCAGAGCACATCAACAGAATTGGGCCAGAGCTCAGGCCAGAGAACACGAATGCTTATTTTCTTGGAGCTTAGACTGCATACGGAAACTATGAAATTGATAAGCAAATACACACAAGGAGTTTACAGCACCCAAGAGCCAAGATGGATACAAAACTTTCAATTATTGCTCTTGTCATAGATCTCTGCTTCCAATTTCCTCCTGTGCACTTTAATTCCCTGCACCCCAAATGGCAGAGTTCAGTGGAACTGGTCACAAGATGCTCCCAGACGCCAAGCATGGCTATATATGATACAAGGCATAAAAAAAATGAACAAGTCAAAGATATCACCCTAAAATGCTCCTCATCTAACCATCTGATTAGACGGGTGTGCCAAGATTTATGTCGCAGCAGAAACAGAAAAGAATTGTAAACAGCATCAGTTCTGCCCAAAGGACAGTGGGATGACTGCGAAAGAGGGAGTTGAGTGAGGTCAAATGGATTAGTAGGGCTGTAAATATGCAGAGATAGAGAAGAGGATGGGCTCAAGGAAAGGAGAGGGGAAAGTGGCAAGAGGCCTTGACACAGAGGTAGGGTGCCTCTGCGCTTTCCTGTGGCCCAGCACCTGCAGTGTGCGGAGTCCACCTCCCCAAGCAGCCAGGCCTTGTGGCAGAGCATGGCGGAGGACTCAAAACCCAACAACACGGGTCCAGGGTAGAACAAGCTTGAACAGTGGACTGGGGGTTTGAGTTTGGAGTACTTTTAATGTCCAGACCGAGTCTAGAGACTCATAGATGATGCCGAGCTTTGTAATCATGAGCCTGGAACCACGGAAGTGTGCCGTCCATCAGGCAGCTGGGTTCTGTCTGAATCTGAGAAAGGTGAAGAAGGAGGAGGCAAGGAGCCCAGGCAGAACCAGAGAATGCAGTGGAGAGAGCAAGGAGCTGAACTGGTGAGAACCTTGAGCTGGGTTGAAATGAGAGGAGGATGCCAAGGCAGAATGACTGGGACAACACTTGGAAATGCAGAGGGGGAAGAGTCATGAGTGGCTTTGCGATTACATCCAAGGCACGCAGCTTCAGAGTGCAGGCAGGAGGCTGGGGCTTGTTTGTGTACTAAATGGTTAACGAGGGAAGAATTAAACCATCAAGATTGCTAAATCAAGCCCCTGTTCCCATGGTAAGGGACCACCTGTCCCAACTCCACAATTTCCCAGCTCAGATTCATAACCATATACAGCCTGTATCAGAAGGAAGTCAGAGTGAATACAGAGTGGAGCAGTCTCAGACACCCTAGTGTTCTGGAAGGTTCTGACATCTTTGGCTCCTTTAATTCTCTGCACAGTTCAAGGGTCAGGGTTATCACTGGGCCACACTATGGCCTCTGCTGGGCTTTCTGAAGTCTTCATTGCTCTGCTTCCTAATACTCTAAAACAACACAGACTGCCTGCCCTCCAGCCTGAGACCAATAGGGAATGAAGTGACGGGAGCTGACTGGAGGAGCTGGGGGGGGGGGCCTTCCAGACATTTTGTAAAACAGACTTAAAATTATATTCAATGATGTGTCCCCATGTTTTGTGGTTATGTGCCTATGAGCGTAGATGCCTCAGGAGACCAGAGGCACCAGATTCCCTCTGGAACTGGGGTCAGACATTTTGTGAGTTGTTAGATAGGGGTGATGGAAACCCAACCTCAGAAGCAGTATGCACTCCTAACCACTGATCCATCTTGCCCTGACCCCAGGCCCAATCTTTCTCCTACAAAAGTAGATGTTTCCAGTGAGTGACCTGTGGAAAAGGTGTCCCTGCTTTGTTTTCCAAAGGGAAGAAGTGACAAATAGTGCCTGTGTGTGTTGCTTTGGGGGGAGGAGGTCAAGGTCACCACAGGATATATTTGGGTCAGGCAGGTCCTTGAAGGGCCCTCAATCCATAGCCGCTGAGCTCAGCGCTAAGAAAGGCCAGCTCGGCCTTAAAGACCTGGTCGTTGCACATCATCCCCTCCCTGGCATCTGCAGTGCTCAAGAGTGACAAAGTGCAGCCATCCTTTCTGCGATGTAGCCTTTGATTAAGACACAATTCATAAAGGGGACTGGACACTTGATCACGAGGTGGGCCACATATTTATGGATGCAGCTTGAGCCACTCAGGCTGCCAGCTGCCTGCCTCGGTGTCGACAGACTGCCCTTGACAGTGCTGGGCTGCTCTTTTTCCTGCAGAGCATTTCCAGGGAGAGTTCAATAGCTTGCTCTGACAGTAAAGGAAAACTTGGATAGGAAACTTGGCATAAATACTATTGAAAGTCAAAACGATGCCTTAAATTCAAGAGGCAGGAGTAAGGGCTGGGGAAGACAGACTAGGTTGGATAGATGTCGATACCAAAATTCTGTGTGCATTGTGGCCTCCCCACAGCATCCTGGAAATAAGCTGGGGGTGGGGGGTGGGACTGGAAAGCCAGTGTGGGCAGCTCTGAAAGCAGCATTCCAGAGAATAAGTTTGTGCAGCATGAAGAGAACAACCTGCTTCCTTCAGACACCAAGGTTCCAGGCTAGTCCTGGCTGCAGAGGAGCCTCGGAAAGAGCATCTGTCGGAGGCAGTGGGAGATAATGATGCTTTGGTGGGTGACACTGTGAGCTGCCAGCCTCCACCCCTGGATCCCTGGATCCCTGGCCCCTCCTCAGCATGCCCTGAGTTGCCTGGTTTGGTTGAATGCTGTGAAGTCACTCTTTCTGCACTGTGCTTTGTGGCTAGGGGAAGTGACCAGGAAGGAAGCCACCTTGTGCAGTGACAACTAGGGACAGAAACACTTTCATGAGTTAATTAATGTTATTGCATCCCATCACCAGTCCACAAACCGGAGCGTGGCATTCCTCACACCACCCCCTATCCTTCCAAAGAACTCCCAGTAGATTGCCATAGCAGCATTGGTGAGTTGTCTTGAGGCCTGAAGCTGCTTCTCCATGAGATTTCATCCTGTGAATTGAAGTGATCTCTTAAATCTCAACTAGAGGATGGGGATGACCTTTGACCTTTGACACCGCCCCTTGCCATTTCCTTTACTCTTATTTCCATATGCAAATGCCACAAGAAGTGTCTATTCTTGGTGTTTTATTTACTTCGCCATGATATCAGTTTGGGGCTTGGGCACTAACACTGAAAACTTGGATGATAGAAGAGGTGGTTCAGACTCAAAAGTCCACCTTGAGTTACTGGCCTTTAATTACTGAGGCAGTTATGGGGCAGTAAACGAGCCTCGTCTTTGATTGCAGCTGTAACCCAGGCAGTTCTGAACTGGAAGAAGGGATGATTGAAGGAGGCAGAATAGCCTAAGAACATCCACAGGTTGATGCTAATGGGTAGATTGGGGAGAACCATTAGCTCTGTCCATTGCAATGGAATCCATGGAAAGTGTGTAAAACCAAGGGAGCATATAATTGGTGTGCTAAGCTCATTTTCTCATGTTATCACAGCTGGCATCTTCAGGTTATTAAAAGCCTTTAAACTAGCCGTCTTCGAAGAGATCTAATTGTCAATATGGTCTTTATATGCTATTCCTGTTAGCGTGGTGCTGAAGAGACGTAAACAGGCACTAAAATCTGCACAAATTTTCTCGATGTCACTTTCTCATTTCAAGTTCATGGAACAGTAAATGTTAATGAGGGGAAAAAAAAAACCCATTCTTTGGATCTTGGCCTGCTCATTAATGCACAGGGCAATAAGCCCATAAAGGATAATTTATTGACGCTATAATCAGAAGCAGACTTCCAAAAGCGGTTAATTTATTAGTACCTTGAAGTTTGGGATCTTTGCACGTGTATGAGTGGCCCTACAAACAAGACTATTTCCTGAGGTATGAATAATATCAGGACTAGGAAAAAGAAACCTGAGTTCTGACTTACTTGTAGAGCCACAATCCGCTTGTTGGGCAGTGTTGAGACACTCGCTTTCAAGTCAGTGAGGGTCAGTTTTAGTTGCTAGCTGGAAACAATCTAGTCTGACCTGCTGGGAGAGTCTCAGGGAGGGTGTGTGTAGATAAGGTCAGCCTGTGGAGAGTGTCTGTTAGGTATGTTAACTGAGGTGGGCAGCTCCAGCTACTGTGGGTGTTATCATTGCTGTGGTGGGGGGCCCCGAACTGTGTGAATGGAGAGCGCGAGTTTGGGACATGCAGGCCTGCTCTCCTTCCCTCTCTGCTCCTGACTGTGGCCCTCACCAGCTGCCTCAGGTCCCCACCCATGTGACTTCCCTGGGGACTATAGCCTGCACTGTGAGCTAAAATGAACTCGTTCCCCCTAAGTTGCTTTTATCAAGGTGTTTGACCACAGCTACAGAAACAACATGGAGCCAAACTCTAATCCTGTTTTCCCACCTGCCACAACACATTGCTCTGAATTCTTTCTCAACAAGACAAATAGGAGGAGTCAGAATAAAGGAGAACACAGATAGCTCCTTAACGGCATTCTAAAATGGGGGGAGGAGGACATCCACCAGGTGAAGCAGTGTGAAACAGAACCAGCAGGCATGAGGATGCACTGCGGCTTTATCTCACATGAAGTCAACCCCCTTTAGGCCACGCCCTCTATGTGTACAAGTGGCTGCAAACTAAGAATAAAGAAGGATGCAGATTTCACTCTCCACTCTCAGTATTGGTACCCACACTGCCTCCTGAGGTCTTCAGAGTGTGCCTTCTCTGTCCTTACCAAGTGGCCTCTCCCTGCACTGTCCTTCCTAGCCCTTGATGGTCATACTGGAAGCAATGTGTCCCTGCTCTGGTCTGCGGTGAGGCTTTGGTTCCTGATGTGTGTGGCTGACACTCTGGAGGCTGAGCTATCAGAAGCATTGCATAAACTGAAGCCATCACAATGATCAGGCTTTTGCATCCATCCACTCATGTTCTCAGCTAGGAACAGAGATCCATGGGTGGCTGAGGGATGAGATGGATCCAGGAGCTGGCTTGCATGCTGAATGTGGACTCACGTAGAGAGGAAGGCATGTGAACTCTGCTTCCATTAGAACCCATTCTTGATTCAGAAAGGCTCTCAGACTCATGTAAATGACACATCTTTCTGGTCTCTGGGACATTTCTGTATCTAGGGCTTCTATTGAGATCTGTCATATGCCCGTGTGTAGCTGAACTCCAGATCTTTTCTATTACCAGATAATTAAATCATTTTTTTTCCCCAAATTCTGGGGTCATCTTTGAATCACTGAGCACTGATCCCAGCTAAGTAGAGTGAACATTAGGACTATTTTTAAACTATCTTTTTACCTATCCTTTAACTCAGGAAACCTATGGATAACCCTGATTCTGGATTTAAATCTCTATGCTATTTAAAAGAAAACAACGCATACTTTCAAAATGCTAAAGAGAATACATTTTACAACACAGTCATATGTAGATGTGTCTTGTCTGTATATACTGGTGAAAATAAAGTATTTATTTAGTTGTTTACTTAGCTGTATACAACTGAGTCTGAAGTTTTCATAAATGTCCCATGACTATACACAGGAGTATTCTAAGCACACTATATTTTAATGTTATTGCTGCAGTTACAATAGAACACAAGCCATCAATTAGGATAATGTTTTATTTACTTTATATATCAAGGAAAAACCATTTGGTTAAAATTACTACTATTTCTAAATTACATTATAATAGGATACCAGCTAATATCTTTTGGGATAAAATCTGGAATAAATCAGTTCAGTTAGTAATCTTGATGCTTTTAAGATGAAATAACCCTTTGTTCTCAAATTTAAATACTTCATATTTTTAGTATGTTTGGGAGCTAATAATAGAAAAGCATGGTGTGTTCTAAGACACTGGAGTTCTGTTTGCTCTAAAGCAAAGAATAAAACCTGAATGCAGGTTAGTGACCTCCACAAAGCAGAGAGCTCTGGGCCATGTGTGGCTTGCTGCATTTCTGGAAGGTGGCTGTGGGTGTCTTTTATGGTCACATTTAGTTCATTATGTATTTTGTTTTCTTCTTTCTGGTTACTTCCCTGCTTTGGCAACAAGAATAATCATAATAGCAGCAAAAATGAATAATAGGATGTGATATTATCTTTTTAGCAAGAGCTGGGTAAAGCCATTAAGCAGATTTCTAGGTAACAAAACCTTTGCCTTGTTGTTCAACTTTCCAAATTTATAGATCAAAATAAAATTTTTACAGATTTACCATATAATATCTGGTGTTTTGATGCACACATGCTAAATTTTACTAATGTAAATAAGTTTTAAATATCTTATGGAAAATATAATTTGTATACATTAAATAAAATTCAATTTAAAGTGGCATCTAAAATAATTTCAAATTACAGTTTTAATATTTTCTTGATGTCTAACTCCCTTAAGATCTAGAATACTGATATGTTTTGCATTCATTCAGTCACTAAGCATTTACTGAGTGTCACTATGGTCCAAGACCTTTGAAAAGCAGCAGAGATAGAACCATGAAGAAAATATATAAAAATATATTCCATAATAGAGTTCATATACTAGTCAGCATATACCATGATTTAAATCCCCCAATTCCATGTGTTGGAAATTTGCAACCACTGCAGCAGTGTTGGTAAGAGACACTTCAGGAGATGGATGGGTCCTCAGCACCCTGCCTTGGCTCCTGAATGAATGGATTCGTAGCTTACCAAAGAGGAAGCTAGGGTTTAGAACAGCTCTCTGGAGTGCTTGCTCTATCTTGCCACATGGTGCCTTCTGCTATGTTATGATGAAGCAAGAAGCTCACCACACACACGCGCACGCACACACAAACACACACATGCACACACGCACGTGCATGCACACACAAACACAATGCACACACGCACACACATGCATACACAAACACACACACGCACATGCACACACAAACACACACACGCACACACGTGCACGCACATACACACACATGCGGGGGCACACACACATACATACACACACACACACACCAGATGCTGAGCAGATGTCAGTCATGGCCTTGGGTTTCTCAACCTGTACAGCATGAGCTAAGTAACCTCTATTGTTTATAAACTACACAGTCTGAGGTATTTTGTTACAGGGAAGGAAACAAACTAAAAGAGTATTAAGATGTTTGTCTCTACCACAGATAGGCCCTGATTGCTGTGGCTTAGATTGCTTCGTTCTTTCCTGGGGGTGAGGCAGCAATGACTTCATGATAGTACTGCCTTTCCTTTTGACCTGGGGTACCACTCTAAGACCTTTCTTTAAGCATCTGTCTAATGTAACTACTTATTACACATCCGTTGTGTGTACCTTGCCCTCCTGGGGAAT
Source organism: Mastomys coucha (assembly GCF_008632895.1). NCBI lineage: Eukaryota > Metazoa > Chordata > Mammalia > Rodentia > Muridae > Mastomys > Mastomys coucha. Next base: position 63,072,702 of record NW_022196897.1, read on the forward strand.
GTTATCCCCACACTCAGGGTCTCTCTTTGTTCTCTTTAGAAGTTCAGATGATTCGATTCTAACATGGACGATCACGACAAAAGGTCTCTGTGTCAGTCTTTCCCTATGAGGATGAAATGGATCTATGTGCAGATAGGACTCCTAGAAAAACAGCAAGCAAGGTCGTGTATTAACATCCTAGTGTATAATATTTCTTAGAGATGCAGTGGCTTTTCCTGATAATTCTCAGCACTTTAAAACAGAATTGAAAAATGCAAAGAATAAAGCTTTTAAAGGGAGAGAAATCACTTTGCCAGCATTCTTATGCTTTTACTTTTCCTGAAGTCCTGTGGATTGAACCCAGGGCCCTGGACACGGTAGGCAAGTATTCTACCACTGAGATGTAGCTCCTGTTTTGTGGCTGTTGTTAAAAGATGATTTGTAGGAATCCAAGGAGACAAGGTAATATTCTGAACTGCACCTAAAGAAACAGCAGTAACTAAGATACAAAGGAACATCTTAGACTCATTCATAGACTCGTTGGCTGTGGGAACCAGTTGGGGGTCACCCAGAGCATCAGGGAGGCACACGGTGGTGGAGTGGATCATCAAACTTCTTATTCTTGTTACTGGTTATACTGGTCACTCAGTGTCTCCCTGGTTTACTCAGCTGGAAAATAGTGTGCATAGCCCTTCACAGGGCCATGAGGTAGAGATGGACAATACATGAAAGATCCTTGTAAAGCTAGAGAAAGGACCCAAGGAGCTGAAGGGTTTGCAACCCCACAGGAGGAACAACAATATGAACTAACCAGTACCCTCAGAGCTCCCAGGGACTATACCACCAACCAAAGAGTACACATGGTGGGACTCATGGCTCCAGCAGCATATGTAGCAGAGGATGGCCTGGTCAGTCATCAATGGGAGGAGAGGCCCTTGGTCCTGTGAAGGTTCTATGCCCCAGTGTAGGGGAATGCCAGGGCCAGGAAGCAGGAGAGGGTGGGATGGTGAGCAGGGGGAGGGGGAAGGGAACAGTATTCCTGGCATACAGTAAGCATGTGATAAACGTTAGCCACTATGATCCTAATCTCTTGATTTAGTTTTATAGGTAAAGAAGAGAATAAGGCTCTAAAATTTTTAAGTGGGCCATAAGTTAGAAGTAAAACCAAAACCTAAGTCAGGTGTCCAGATTCTCACGCTATTAAACAGACTCCTCCCACCCCCACCCTGTATCTGTATGTTCAACACATTGGAAAGCATATTGACTCATGTAAACCACACAGGGACTATTCCATTGTGTAATTCTCCCACCTCTCTAAAAAAGAAGGGCTCCAAGCCACTCTGTCCAGGACTGTGGCTCACACTCCTTGTGAGAAGGACGACTGAGTCAGACAAAGTTTAACTGTATGTGCTTACAGGTCCCTTCCTCACCTTAAACTTGTCGACTTCAGCCTTGGAACACGTGGCGTGGTAAGACAGCACCTGATGGGGAAGAGGACAGAACGTCAGTAATGGACAAGGATGGGTTGTCGTAAATCCTCCTCCCTGGAAAACGGGCTTCACTCACATACACCACCTTGACCTGACAGTGGACTTCAATATCAAACAAGAGATTAAGAATCATCTGTGACATAGTCTGACTATGTTACACCAGTCTTCTCAAAGGAACGGGGTGCAGGTCAAGACCTCAGTCCACAGAGGATGTATCTCTCCTGAGAAACGCTCTGTAATGTGTATGTGCAATGTGTGTGTGTGTCTGTATGTGTGTGTGTGTGTGTATGTGCAATGTGTGTGTGTGTGTGTGAATGTGTGTGTGTGTCTGTGTGTCTGTGTATGTGTGTGTGTATGTGTGTGTGTGTGTGTGTTATGGGAGATACTGTTGGTTGCTGACCCCACTTCTATTTGTTCTGTTACTCCTACATGCTAAACACACTGGGAAGAGTACATAGCTATTGGTGACCCATGTGACAACAGGATTATATACCTAACCCTACTGACATTAGCCTTAGCATGTGGCCTTTATTGGTACAGGGATGTTAGGGAAAGTGACAGATGTGACTCTTAAGGGCAATCACATTGCTTCACCAGCTCTCTTCTCCCTGAATTATTAGAAGGCCATGACCAGAGAGGGTTATTTTTGCAGCCTGAGACATGAAGAAAACACCCTCATAGAGCTGTGGCCAACTTGCTCCTGATGATATCATGCGAGCAAGAAATCCATCTTCATGGTTTATCACCATATCCCAAGTCACTGACACAGGGGGTTAAATGTAATTTCTGTCTGTCTGCCTGCCTGCCTGCCTATCTACCTACCTATCCATCCATCCATCCATCCATCCATCCATCCATCCATCCATCCATCTATCTATCTATCTATCTATCTATCTATCTATCTATCTATCTATCTTTCCTCTGGGATTCATCTGTGATGCCCAGAGGTGTACTCAGCTCTAGTGTCTATGAAGTGACAACCACCGGTGTTCTAGACAGTAGAGCAGGCATTCTTATGCCTTTACTTCCTGACAGGCTGCCTTGCTGCAGGTCCTCCTTTTACAGCAGAAGTAGGTAAACGAGCATTAAGGTAGCTAGTACTAGTACATTCTCAGGCAAACACACATGTGTATCACACACCTACACACAAAGTATGCATTTTACATGTTACTTGCTACCACATACAATCTCAAGTCTAATCTCGAACCTTGTGACCCATTAAATCTCCCTGCACTTTCCAACCTTGAAGAATCAGTTTGCCTCTCAACTGTGGGTCAGCATTTCCCAAATATAATTAGCCTCAGAACTCTGCTTAAGATGATACAGCAATGTCATAACACGCCAACCTAATAAGCCATTGACAAGAACTTTTGAGGAAAGCGGATACGGGTGAAAGCACACAGCTGTGGAGACAGCGCCCCCAAGTGGCTGAAGGCAGTCTGTGCAGCCACATTTTCAGTGCATTACACTTCAGCTCTGTGAACTTGCTCAGGCTCTTTGGATCTCCTTAGTCAAGTGGCATAGTCATACTACTATAGAGCCACCTTGTGTTCAGCAGCAGGCTGTTCATGAAAATCAGAAGCTCCACCTGAAACTCCAGGCGGGAGGGCATTTTCCATTATTTTCAACAGGAAAAAAAAATCACATTACACTGTAAAGCTTGTAACAAGTTCTTAAAACTTAATTGGGGTGCAGCGGAGTTCACAGGTGTGTATGAAGCAAGGGACATGATGGCAGAATATTGCAATGCTCAAACGAAACCTTGCAGCATTTACTGGAAGTGAAGACTCTGCCTCCTACTGAGTGCGACCACTCCTTGCCTTTACCACTTTTCTCCATAGCTTTCAGAAGGGACTCACAAAAACATTATATTGTGAGATAAATAACATTTGTTAGGTTTGCTTATTAACAACAAAATGAGTTTCCACCAGCAAAATGTTAATTGTAACATTATTACCTAAGGTGGGTTTGTATTTCACAGAGTTCTTAGGAAAATTTAATGCAAGAGTACATGTCTATTTCCGGTATACAATTACTTATGTTATTACATACATAATGTACATACATTAACTTGCGTTGATTATGGGAATAGTCAGTTAAAGATCTACCCCATATATATTTGGCTGGTATCATATATTATGATCTTAGTTGATGCAATATTTTTTCAATCAACATTCTGTACTTTTGGTTCTATTTTGTCAAAGTAATCTCTAACTTTATTATTGTCTTAGATTTTCTTAGTGTTCGCAAGTTCCTTTTTGAATATCAAGTCTTTAAAATCAGCAGCTACCCAGAGTAAACAAAACCAAATCCAAAACTGCAATTCAATTCAAATTTCTGCCACTAGAATCAATTTTCCACTCCCTTTATTATTAACAAAAAGAAAAAAACTGGGGCTGCTGGGATGGCTCAATGGTTAAGAGCACTGACTGCTCTTCCCAAGGTCCTGAGTTCAAATCCCAGCAACCACATGGTGGCTCACAATCACCTATAATGAGATCTGATGCCCTCTTCTGGTGTGTCTGAAGACAGCTACAGTGTACTTACATATAATAATAAATAAATCTTAAAAAAAAAGAAAAAGAAAAAACCTATTAACAATGTTAAATTGAAACTATTTGAATCAGTGAAGCAAATAACTATTACAGACTAAGGCTCTCTGCTCGCTTAACAGTAGCTTCTTTTTCATTTATTACTTCATTTCAATTATAACTCACGCACAACTCATTTATAGGTGAGGTATAAAGTTTTTTGTATTTTTAGAATTAAGTTCTATAATAGATGTACATATATTCACAAGCACTGCTTCCCAGTGTAGTGTAACAGTACACTTTTGTTTGCTGGTTTTAAAGAGGAGGGCTACTGTGCTGCACTGAATATCGCCTCAGCAGCTGAGACTACAGGCGTGGGAATTGTGTGCATTGTTCTGGTTATGTTTTTAATGAACTGAGGTTTTAAAATTTGATTTAGTATACTTGCCCATTTTTATGATTACTGTTTCATGTGTCTTTTCTAAGAAGCATGAAAGTTACTGGTGTGTGTGTGTGTGTGTGTGTGTGTGTGTGTGTGCGTGTGTGTGTGTGTGCATGTGCGTGTGTGTGCATACAATTGCCCACATGTGTACAGCTTGCACTGTCTTCCAAAACTTTTTTGTTTGTTTCTTTATGTTTAGGTCTATGATAAACCAAACTAATTTTGTGCATAGGGCAAAGCTAAGGCTTAAGGAAATAAGTACATTGGGTATATTCTCGGGACTACTACATTTTCTTTGTTTATTTTATTTAACTTGACAAATAATAAAATCAAGAAGCTTTTGGGTTTAACTTTTCAATCTGCTTATGAGACCCTCTATCTCCTATGATGTGACTCGGAGCCAGGCAATAGGGTGGAGAAGGAACTGGGCTCAGAATATGTTTGGTTTGTTTTGCATTTCTGAGACAGGATCTCACTTGATGTTCCAGACTTTCCTGGAATCCATGACATAGCCAGGCTGACCTCACACTTGGGATGATCCCCCTGCCTCAGCCTCCCAAGCACTGGAACTCTATTAGGAGCTACTACTTTTGACTTCAAGAATAGAAAGATTCTTCTTCACCTGCTCCAGAAAGGTCCAGTACCTGGGGGTGAACGGGAAGGAATTCTCTGTTCTGCAGCCTTGAGCCCTCAGGGAGAACTTGGAGATGTGTAGTAAGTCCCTGCCAGCAGTCCCGGTACAACCAAGACAAAGAATCAAGTTACTCCAGACAAAGAAATCCTGAGGGTTTCTAAGGGTTATTTTAGCATAATTCTTCAAAGCACTTCTGTCTTTTTAGAGCTAAAGGACTTTGTAAACTAAGTTAGGGAGGATTTTTTTTTTTTCAGTGCTGTGTCGGTTTGAATGAGAATAACCCCCACAGACTCATATGTCTGTTCGGTGTCCAGTTGGTGGATTATTTAGGAAGGATGAGGAGGTGTGTTTCGAAGGCCCAAACCATTCCCAGTTAGCTCTTTCTTTCTTTCTGCTTTGTGTCTGTGTGAGAGATGTGAGTTCTCTCTACAGCTTCAGGACCACGCCTGTCTGCCTGCCGCCTTGTTACCCGTCACAATGATCACGGGCTCGAACCTCAGGAACTATATAAACCACTATAAATTCTTTCTTCTATAAACTGCCTTGGTCATGGTATCTCTTTACAACAATAGTAAAATAACTAAGACAAGTGCTGTTGGTTGGACCCAGGGTTGCATGTGCTAGGAGAGAGCATGGAACACCCCCTGAGTTGGGGAATCATCCTTGCACAGAGACCTCACCAATCTCTGTATCATTGGAGCTTTACAAGTGCTGCCTAAACCAGCACTCACATCCATCTAGGAAGGCCAAGGTAAGTTATTTCTCCAGCTGACTTTCTATATTTGTTGCAAACACAGGGTGTAACCATGAAAGCCAATGACTTCTCTACCCATTAAGGTAGGGAACTAATGCACAGCTGTGATCTGCTACATGTGCAGCTTCTTAATGCAAAGACTGTGACCCAAAAATGATGTGCGTGTGTGTGTGTGTGTGTGTGTGTGTGTGTTGGTCAGGGAACTACTTGTGGGCATTGGTTCTCCTTTTCCGCAATATAAGTCTGAGTATCAAATTCAGTTTATGAGGTTTGGTAGCAAGGGCCTTGATGCAAGGAGCTATCTCACTAGGCCCACCTAGCTGGTTTTAAAAGTATCTGCATATACTGCCAATGTCACATAGAACTTCAACATCTGGACCACGATCATCACCCCACCTTCATCAGTCTCAATGCCACCCTTGTCTCTGCACTGCAGCCTTGATACAAGCTTGCAAGTTCTTTCTTTTTTTTTTAATTTCTCTCTCTCTCTCTCTCTCTCTCTCTCTCTTCCTTTCTTTTTTTTTTTTTTCGAGACAGGGTTTCTCTGTGTAGCCCTGGCTATCCTGGAACTCACTCTGTAGACCAGGCTGGCCTCGAACTCAGAAATCCACCTGCCTCTGCCTCCCAAGTGCTGGGATTAAAGGTGTGTGCCTCCACCGCCCGGCAGCTTGCAAGTTCTTGTGGACAAGTCCACTGACAGATGTTCGGATGCTCTGTAGGGTAGCACTGAACCTGGAGGACGGCTCCTTCCGTCTTTCTTTAAGGCTCCAGGCTGGGCTTCCTTGGTGGCAAGTTGTTTGGGTTTCCATCCCATTTCTCTGGTCTTTCTGTTGCTTTCTTCTTTGTCTTTCCTCTTTCACTTGACACATGGTAGCTCTGTAGGACTTCCTCTCTTTCAGGGATGCTACATCACCCCATGCTTTCCACAGCATTGACAACTACATTTAGTGGATCTCTCTGTATTTGTCACTAACATTGGCAACGGCCACCATTGTGAGTTCCTGCTTGGTTGACTCACTAACAGCTCAAATTTAACATGCCTCAACACATGTTAGTTGCTATTGTCCACATGTTGATTTTTCCACATGTCCTAGACAGAACAACACTTTGCAGATCCACCTCATTCATGTTGAACGCCCAAGGCACGCCTGGTATCTGTGAACACGTTATGTTATATTGCAAAGAGAAGTTGTTCACAGAAGGAATTAACATTGAAAAGTAAGTACTTGGGTTTCGTGAATCCACATGGTCCTTCCAAGTGTAAGAATAGAGAGAGGAAGAAGCAGAGTGGCACGGTGTGAGTCTTGACTAGGCAGGGAGGGGTAGGAGATGGCCCACAGCATGAAGGTTAGCTCCACAATGCAGAAAAGTCAGGTATGCAGACTGTCCATTAGCATCTTCGTGGAAACAAAGACCTTTTACATCTTGAGGCTGGCCTTAAAAGGTCTCGGGTAGACTTGTGACCACCAGGATTACAACATAATAAGCATGTGTTATTTTAATTCACTGCATTGTAGATTCACTACAGCACCAAAGGAAAACTAAGGCCCAGCACAAATCCTCTCTTTCAGTCTTCCTTGACTCGGGTGAGTAGCGCCCTATCCAGCGATTTATTTAAACCAGAAGCCTCGGGTAACTCCGCCTCTCCTTTGAGTCCATCATAACCTCTCAGCTCAGACCACGAATGCCTCCCGTCTCCGTGTAACCGTCAGACAGAGTAAACTTACAAATGCCAAACCCTGACTATTTTGTACCCGAGATGAAGACCACCGGATTCCCACAAGTCTGCCACATTTCCTCCGGCATTGCCTACAGATGGGTTACAGGTTTTAGGTTGGCAGGCTAATTCAGTCCTGTGCATGGGCCTAGTAGGTCCTGCACCATTTGGCCCTTGATACCCTTAAAACTTCCTCTAATGCCACTTGTCTTTTTCTGTCTACTCCAATCCCACCCACGTGCTTTTGGATCATTAACCCACCAAGTTCTTCTGCACCTGGGAACTTCCTCTGCTCTCATTACCTGGCAGGGATCCACCTTTTGACGTCAGATTGACGCTCATGTCTTCAGTGAGATCCTCCCTGGTCACTTCAAGAAACCACTTCTTCATGCCTGTACCCTTTGAGTAAAGTGGATGCTTTTTACATCACTCACCACAATGGCCACTGTCCCCACCTACCTAGAGCTCAAGCACCATTATTGTGGTTTGGGTCTGGAATGTCCCTCAGGAGCTCAGGGTGGAAGGTTTGAACCTTGACTGGTGGTGCAACAACAGGGAGATGGTAGAAATGTAGGAGGTGGGGCCTGATTGGAAGAAGCAGGCCACTGGTGACATGCCTCCAAAAGGCGCATTTTGTCCTTAGCTTCTCTCTTCTGTCTCCCCTTTCTTCACAGGTGCCTTGAGTTGAGATCTCTGCACCAGCCTGGGCTCTCAGACTTGTCTAAGGTCAAGTGGCCATGAAACCATGAGCCTTTGTTTTCACAGCACTGAAAAGCTGGTTGACGAGATCATGAAATCAAAGATTAGCATTAGTTTTGACCACCAATGTGGATCCTCCCCTTAGGAGTGGGCTTGACACTTAGTTGCCACTTAGCATATTTTGTGAACTGACATATAAAACATAAGATAATTTTAAAAGAAAATAATCTTTATCTCCCATCTTCTCCTGGCTCCTTTCATCAGCAGGTTGAGAAGGTGCTATTTCCTCGATGAACTAACAGCAAATACCACACCTGATCATAAACTGAGCGGTGTGGGTAACAGTGTCAGATAAGGCAAATACAGAAAGGATGAGTTAAGACTGTGCTTCATATGGGCAATAAATGCTTACATAATGAGATCTATTTATGCTAAGATGATCCACCATTAAACTGAAGTTCAAGCCTACCTACTAACCTGACCCAAGGTCACCCAACTTCTCCCTGGCCCAAGTCAACAGGAGTAAGAACAAACCCGTACACGAGGCTAAGCTGCATTCCAAGATCCTCACTTTCCTCCACCCATCCCCTTATCACCCAGTGAGTTTTTCTTTGGAATGTTTAATCTGGATGTTTACCAAATGTGCTGAATATTTTCCACAGTGCTTCTGCTATGAGCTGAATTGTGTCTCTCACTCCGCCAAATTCACATACTGAATTCCCTAAGTCTCAGAAAGTCGCCATATTTGGAGACAGAATCTGTGAGGGGGTAATTAAGGTAAAATGAGGTCCTGTGAGTGCACCTAGTCCAATGTGAGTGGTGTGCTTACAAGCACGTGACCTTAGGGGACACATACGACACGCAGAGTAAGAAGGGGCCATGCAAGCACACACGAAGAAGACAACCATCTGTAAGTCAAAAACAAAGGTTGCAAAAGAGACCCAACCACTGGTGTCTCGACCTTGACCTTAAGACTCAAGAAATATGGGATTAATTTCCCGGGTTAGAGGCATCCAGCCTGTGGTATTTTGTTATATTATAACAGTCCTCAAAAACGAATAGAACTATATAACCTCATTAACCTACCATCTGTGGTGGAGTTGCAGGAAAAGAACAGAAGTAATTTCTGATTACTTCCAGCCCAGCCAGTCTTCAAAAGAAAATTATCACTGTCTTATATATGAACAAAATTATACAGCACATTCGATGACCAAAAATCAAGCAAATTATTATAGTCAAGAACAGGTTTAACAATGCACAGAAGAAATTATTCTTATTTTGGGCTTGTACCACGGTAAGAGCCAAGATTTTAAATTCTACTAAATACAAAACAAACAAAAAGACTTTATATATTTATGTTCATTTAAGAAAATACTAGTAGTGATGTATTGTTTTGAAGTATACAGTTAATATGTTTGGAGTTATTTAAAATTTATATTGAGAAAAATGTATTTTCACTATTGCTATAGATAAGCATCTACATAAGACTGTTAAATTGATTGTTGTTTTATACCAAACAACTTTTATAATACTCACTTTTATTGTTATAATATTTTATAAATTTTAAAGAATGTGACAAAAAATACCCTATCAATATGTACTATATTTGTGAATATGTACATCCAAAAAAATAAATAAACTTTCAAAAAAAACCAATGCATAGAAGACATGCACATTAACTATTAGTTTTGAGCATCCTTGGGTAAGCTAAAGGATCCTTCTACAATTCCAAGCTATATTTATTTTATAATTTCCCAAGCTTTCCGCTGCATAGCATGGATCGAGGTGCAACATACATTTTGGATAATAGTATGTTTGATCAGATTTAAGAAAACATTAAATGTGTCTTAATAATTTGGAAGAAAAAATTGCAAAATGTTATAATAATATCCACCCTGTCTTCCTCTATGAAAAACGTCAGTAGCTTGTGAGGGGTTGGCCACAATATACACGGTAGTTAATTTTTTTGACAGCCAAATAAAATTGCTATAAAGCTTACATAGGAAAGTAAACAACTGATCCCTGGAACACTTGAACTAACATTAAACTTTCACAGGGAAATTTCTATCCCAGATGGATTTATCTTTTGTGTCACAGTTAATTTACAAAGTATTTAGAAGTGGAAACTAGTAACTCAGTTTTGTTGATGAGCTCCGACTTACACATTCTTTACAGTTTCTCAGATAAATCACTACTGGTGAACCACATCACTTTAATTAACGTTTGGATTGAACTAGCTCCTAGCAAAACAGAAGATGCAAGATAAAGCCATTATCAGGCCCAGGAAGGAAGAAGGAAACAGACAACACTTTTGTGTGAGTTTGCACAGCAGGAAAGGACAATTAAATGTATTTCAAGAGAAGAGCAGCAAACAGAGCTACAAAACAGTACTAGTGTGCCAGGCCTTGTGCTCTGCCTGGTGTGGTAAGACCTGAGCCAAATGCTTGCCTTGCAGTTCTAGGGACCTAAGGTGGCTGAGGGCAGAGCTCTAGCCCCAGATATTGTTTGGGTGGCCAGCATTTGCTCCTGAAGTGAAAAGTTAACCAGAGAAGCAGGGTGGGGTATAAAGACCCCTTCACAGACTGGAAGAACAAAGGCTGCACGAGGATCCAGACTGACTGTCTCCCTGGAAAGGGGCTGCATGACTATTTATCTATGCGATACATTGATGGCTCTGGTGGCAAAGTGGCTCTTGGGGATCAATGAAAAGAACAGGACACCCAACTTTCTCAAAGCTGATTTGAAGCAAAATCCCAAATAATTTCTATTGATGAGCTCTGACATAATAAAGTCTGCCACCAGCTGTGGTCCTCCATCTAAGAAAGGCGACAATCTTCACAGAGAAGCCAATTTGCTTGGGATGACTTGACGGAGTGTTTATCTAGCTGTGTGAAGGTCCATACTCCTGGGATTTTTAAAACAAAGTTGACAGCACTTAAAATATGGTGCCTGCGTGTATAGTAGAGGATTGCAAATTCGATCATCAATAGGAGGAGAGAACCTCTGCCCTGTGAAGGTTCTGTGCCCCCCCCCCCAGTGTAGGGGAATGCCAGGGCCAAGAAGTGGGAGAGGATGGGGTGGCAGGCATGGGGAGGGGGAGGCAACAGGGGTTTGTTCTTGTTGTTTTTGTTTGTTTGTTTGTTTGGAGGAGAAACTGGGAAAGGAGAAATTTACATGTAAATAAAGAAAATATCTAATAAAAAAATAAAATAAAATATGGTGCCTGAACAGCTGCATTGAGAATGATCAGTTTCTATTGTCAAATATTTTAGAAACTGCCCTGTTGTCTAGTGGGATGGAATGTTCGGAAAAGCTACTTCAGTCCACTATGTGATTGGTTATCATTATCTTCAAAATATATGCCATGTTTTTAAAAATCTATAGAGATAAACTATTTAGAAAAAGATTTATTTTATGTATATGAGTTCTTTGGGTGAATGGTTGGATGGATAGATGGATGGATGGATGAATGAATGAATGAATGAATGAATGCTTTGTTTAAATGAATCTGCACACCAGAAGATGCCATTGGATTCCGTTATATTGTGAGCTGCCATGTAGGTGCTGGGATTGAAGTCAAGACTCCTAGAAGAACAGCCAGTGCTTTCAACTGCTGAGCCATCTCTCCAGCTCCTTGGAGTTGAACTTTCTACTTTTAAGTAGAATAAATTAGATCTGCTTAATCTGGGATAACAAACAGGATATTTATTAGGTAGATGACTTTAGGATCAGCTGCTCTTTTGCTGTGGGGAAAAGGGTCACACATGAAGCTCATAGCAGCATATATTTGTGGTGTGCCCTCTTTAACTAAATCTTTGTGGTAAAAACTTTGGGCATCTCTTTTTGACATCCTGGTTCTGGTGGTTTGAGTGAAAATTGTCCCACATGGTCTTGGGCACTTGGATCCTTGGTTCTCAGTAGGTGGCGCTGTTTAGGAAGGCTTAGGAGGTACAATCTTGCTGCAGACAGTATGTCACGGGGTTGCAGGGGGTTGGGGTGGGCTTTGAGATTAAATGCCTCACACCATTTCCTTTTAGCTCTCTCTTCTCCATGCTTGCTCTCCGCCATGTGAGCTCTCAGCTTCCTGTCCTGGCCACCATGCCCACTGATGGTTACACCGCCTCCACTTTGCCATCATGGGCTTTCATTCTTCTAGGATAGCATTCCAGAATAAGAACCCTCTTCCTTAAGTTGGTCATGGCATCTTATCACAGCAACAGAAAAGCAACGAGTGTTGTGATCATAAAAAGAGAAAGAGCTTTTAAGATATGTTCTGGCGGGGTGTGGGGAAGGCGATGAATCAGCGGGCCCATGCCAAGGCATCCCTTCCACCTGAGGGACCAGCCACACAAAGGTATAGTATAGAATAGAGTTTATTCAGGGCATGGGGAGGGGAGTTAAGACAGTAGTAGAGGCAGAGAAAGGCAGAGAGAAGGAGAGAGTAGAGAAGTAGAGGCCAGCCATGACCACATGGAGAGAGGGAGGAAGGGAATGAGGAGAGGGGGGGAACAAAGGGACAAGAGGTAAGAGAGAAGCAAGAGAGGCAAGAGAGTAAGAGAGAGAGGAGGGGCCAAGCAGCCCCTTTTATACTGGGCCAGGCCTACCTGGCTGTGGTTGGGTAACTGTGGGGGTGGAGTCCAGCCAGAATACCAACATCGGTGAACACATTTCACGTGGGGCCCGCACCTTACTTGATTGCTCATTGTTGTTGGAAGCAAATCTATGATTAGCTTAATCTTTCATTACCTAGATTAAAACTATGACTTCACTCCAAATCTCAATCTAAGTTTTAAAGTAAGTCCTTAAAATGGATTCCTGATTAGAACCCATCAGCTCATGCATAATGACAGAACTGATGTTCAAGCGGTTGCTGCCCTGTCTTTTGCCTTTGCCACTAAGTCACTAAACATCTGCACCTGTGCACTTGCCAGAAGTGAAAATCAGAGGCTTCAACCATCGTATTTCATGTGGCAGATTAAGAGGATCACCTGTCAAAGGCAGTGTCTCTGTGCCTTCTTCTCCATGGATGGAAAGACTTGTGATGGCTTTACTAACAAGGTCAGATACACAGTGTTGCTCTGAAAGTTGTTCTGGGCCCAGTCCAAGAGAAGCCTAGAAGGTTCCATTTCCTGATTCTTGAAGCATTCCCTCCTGTGAACCACGAACCACTTTATAGAAAGCCCATTAACCCTGTGGGAGACCTCCAGCCACCTGGAGACACCTAGAGGCTGAGACACCAAGTGGAGAGAGAGAGAGAGAGAGAGAGAGAGAGAGAGAGAGAGAGAGAGAGAGAGAGAGAGAGAGAGAGAGTCCAAAGAGCTCCACAAAGCCCTAGAAATGAGTGAGCCATCTCGAAATGGAACCTCCAGTTTATCACCCCCTCAGCCGGTATCAGGGTGATATGAATAGTCTACCCATCTTAGCTCTCTGGAAGTCTTCCTGAGCTTGTACTGTAGAAATATGGATGTTCGACCCATCCTAACTCTCTGGAAGTCTTGTCCCATAAGATTATGAGCAAATAACACTTTTACATGCTTAGATGCACAAAGCTTTGGATATTGGTTAATTAATATGCCGTAAAGAAACAGAACTGGATTAAGTTTTCCCTGGCATGTGCTGCCTCTGCCTTTCATGGAGCTCAGCAGCTGGATGCCTTTATCTTTAAAAACATAGGTGAAGTTGGCTTTAAATGTGGAAGACACAGAGGTGCACAGCCTCTTTAAAATGTATGCAAATCTTCATTGTGTTTAAATCTTGCCTTAGTCTTTAAGTTCCTTCATAGTCTGTCGTACACCATCAACCTACTGAGTGTGAGACTCAGCCCCTCAGTCTCCACAGAGCTGCTCACATCAAGCATTTGTAAGTTCAGCAACATAAAGCTTTCTTTCCTTTCTTCTTCCCCTCCCTCTTTTCTTCCTTCCATGCCTTCTTCTTCCTTCCTTCCCCTCACTGCTAGCCTCTGTCTTTTTGGAAAGATGAATGGAGTTTCATTAGAGCAAACACAAGTAAATACCTGCAGATAAGGTATCAGTGCTACCATTCTCTCAACACTGGCTCTTCCACCCATGGGGTATCCTATTGACCCTTCCACCCATGGGGTATCCTATTGACCCTTCCACCCATGGGGTATCCTATTGGCCTTTCCACCCATGGGGTATCCTACTGACCCCCCACACACGAGGTATCCTACTGACCCTTCCACCCATGGAGTATCCTATTGACCCTTCCACCCATGGGGTATCCTACTGACCCTTCCACCTATGGGGTATCCTACTGAGCCTCCACCCATGGGGTATCCTATTTTCCCTTCCACACGTGGGGTATCTCAATGACCCTTGTACTCATAAGGTGGATCACCAACCCTTCCACCTACTGGGTATCTCCCTGACTCTTCCATGCTCATGGGACACCTTACTGACTCTTCCATCCACAGGCCAGCTCACTGGCTGTTAATTCATAGACTCACCCCTCTTTACATTTCTGGCTTATCTCCAGTGTAATCTCTTTTCTCCTCTGTCTTTACATTTTGAATGTAAAACCATAAAACTCCTTCCATTTTCACACATAATGGCTTCTTGCATCTTCTGACTGATGGATGTGACCAATATCTATTCTCTCGTAACCTATATTGTTTCAACATGGCTTGTCAAGGGTTTTCCATTGAAATCTTTCCATGGAGTTCCCTCACTTTGTTATATTCCAGAAGCCCTCCCCCACCTTAACTTGTTATTCAGTGGGTCACAAACTCTAGAATACACCAGATAGTTCCCAATTCAGTGCTCTGAGAGGGGCCTGAGAATTTACATGTTTAACAAGTTCCTAGATGAAGCTGATGCTGATAGTTTGGGGGAAATTCTGTGAAAACCACTGGTTAAAGCCTACCCATGCATTTTTCCATGTTAAAATGGCCCAAATTTACTCTACCAAAGGCTACAGGTTGGATGTCAGAGTGTGAGCAGAGAGGAAAAAGATAAATTTGACTGCATCATCTCCCAAGCCCCAATAGGATCTGAATACCTCCATTCATGAAGGCTAAAAATGTTTCTTTAGTTATTTTAATAACTATCATTTTTCTTTTCTTTTTTTGCCTTCTTTTTTTTATTCTGTGTGTTCACTTTCTAATTCTATTGAAAATGGAGATTTAAAAAATACTATGAAATCTGTTCCAGTGACTATTTCTATAAAGCTTTTGACTTCCAAAAGCAATCTGATTAACATGCTATTCTAAGCCACAGTCATGTGAGTGAGCCCACTAAATTTCTGAGCAGAGAAACCAGACTTCATCACTGAGTTGCCATTGACTTGTAGTATGAATTCATTGTCTCCTTGTCTACAGGGTCAGAAGTAGCATTTCACTTTGTTTATGCAAAATAATTCCTTAATGAATTATCAGCAAGAATTCTCAAGGTCGGCCATTTCTGTCCAGGTGACAAACTTGGTTTTCCTAGTTCTCAACATTTAGGATGCCAGCACTGGGAAGCAGAATTGTGTGGCCTTTGAACCCACTCCCCTAGCTTTATAATTTTGGCCTAATTTCTTAGCTCAGGGAACAGTTTCCTTGTGAATAAAAGAGAGAAGATACCTTCCCTTTCCAACTAAGTTCCACCCGCCAGAGTGTCTTGGTCACTGTTCTATTGCTGTGCAGAGACAATGGTAGCAGCAATTATTATAAAAATATCATTTAATTGGGGCCTTGCTTGCAGTTTCAGAGGTTTGGCCCACTGTCATGATGTTAGGGGGCATGGTGGCATGCAGGCAGGTGCTGGAGCAGTGGCTAAGAACTACAGCATGGTCTACAGGCAGCAAGAGACACTGGGCTTGGCATGGGTTCTTGAAACTTCAAAGGTCACTCCAATGGCACACATCCTCCAAGAAGGCCACACCTCCTAATCCTTTCAAATAATGCTACTCTTTGGTTACTAAGCAGTCAAATATATGAGCCCATGGGGGCCATTCTTATTCAAACCAGCACAAAGAACAAGTTACAAGTCCCTTTCACTCCAACCCTGGAGGAAAAGTAATCCTACCATGGGCCCTGAAAACAGAGGGCGAGGACAACTTGATGCTGAATGGTTACCATGCCATGGTGCCAGAATAGTTACCATGAAGAATGAGCAAAACAATGGCAATTTAAGATTGTGGTACAGATGGTGGTACAGGTTGTGTCTAAAACCGAGTAAATGAGCCCAGTACCTGAATTCTACTACATGAATTTTGTGGTTTATGTGGTGTTTTTATTACTTCTTAGTTCCTTTCTGTAGTATAAAGATTGTGGCTGGTAGATAAATCTCCAAGTGAGGTAGTATATGCATATTCGATATTGTTTAATGTATATGACACATATGGCATTCGATTATTAGATATTAATACATTGATTAAACCCATGGGAAAAAGTGATTATAAGAGATGGGTATGGACTGGCTTATTTCTGTTATGTAACTGTCAGGAAACGCCTATTCGTTTCAATCATGTAAATGTCATTAGAATGAAAGAGACAGCCATATTCTTTGGAAAAAGTTTCACGTGGTAATGATTTTTCTATTTTTCTAAGTTCCTACTCGTCTGTCACAGAGGATCTCAACCATTAACACTGAAATTAAAGAGGTCTTTGTGATTGATAGTGTGATTCAACGTGACTCTCTACATATGCATAGCAGACTATAATTTATACATGTTTTAAAATAAGCATTTCGTTCCCACAGTGGCCGTATTTCTTACATTCTGTTTTAAAGTGAGGCTGTTTTTCTTAATCATGAAAGTTATTAAATGTATTAATGCCTCACCAATGCATCTCTAATGAACTCCTCGCTTGCTTGTTTCTCTAGTTTGTTATAAAGAGTGGAGAAGAACATAGTATTCTTTTGGACTAATTGAGCAAACATGGATTGATTATTGCTATTTCTAAAACAACCACAACAAGCACTAAGGTTTTCCAAGCCTAAATTTAAATATATCTGAAATTATTAGAGGTCTAATTTCATTTAATACCATATTTCTGCATATTCAAGTCCTGAATATTTATTTATATTTTATATGTGTCTCACCTCATAGGTTTTTTAAATAATCAAAAGGGCCACTGGAGTGGTTTATTATTTCAGAAGGACACATTGTTTGTCCTGATTACAGAAGAACACACAGAATGCTGGTGTTTATGTGGCCTTGCCGGGACTTCCCTCTAGGCCAATGGCTCTCACCTTTAATACAGTTCCTCAGGTTGGGGTACCCACAATTATAAAATTATTTTTGTTGGGCTGGAGAGATGGCTCAGAGGTTGATAGCACTGACTGCTCTTCCAGAGGTCCTGAGTTCAATTCCCAGCAACCACATAATGGTTCACAACCATCTATAATGAGTTCTGATGCCCTCTTCTGGCCTGCAGGCATATATGCAGGCAGAACACTGTGTACATAAGTATATAAATCTTTTTTTAAAAAAGAAAGAAAGAAAGAAAGAAAGAAAGAAAGAAAGAAAGAAAGAAAGAAAGAAAGGAAGAAAGGAAGAAAGAAAGAAAGAAAGAAAGAAAGAAAGAAAGAAAGAAAGAAAGAAAGAAAGGGAGGAAGAAAGGAAGGAAGGAAGGAAAATTGACTCAGGCAGGACCAGCCAGGAGGCACAGGACTCACAAGTCACTCAGGGCGACAGGGACAGAATCCTCTCAGCCTCCAAGTGACTGCGGTGGATCCGCAATCCTCTCTGCCCCTTCCCTGCAAGTGGAGAGCCTGCCTTCAGGGAGTGCTTTAATCCAGGGACTCAGGGACTTTCTAAGGCAGGACCAGCTGGGAGGCACAGGCCTCACAAGTCGCAGGGCAGCTTGGTCAGGATCATTTCTACCTCAGACTACACCTAAGAGGGATAACAGACCCACTGCACTCTCTGCACCTTTCCCGCAAGTGGAGATCCTGTCTCCAGGGTGTGCTCTGACCCCAGGACTCAGGACTCATAACTGATCCACAGCCATCCATGCCCGGGATTTACCAGAGGAGAGCTGATCTCCCAGAAGTACTGACACAGGCTTACAGACCACAGGAGGAACAAGCTCTAGTCAGAGACAGCTAGAACATTTAACACCAGAGATCAACAGATGGCAAAAGGCAAATGTAAGAATCTTACCAACAGAAACCAAGACTACT
>NW_022196897.1:63091249-63092615 GCF_008632895.1 Mastomys coucha
CTCCTAACCCAAAACATCCAGGAAATCCAGAACACAATGAGAAGACCAAACCTAAGGATAATAGGTATGGAAGAGAGTGAAGACCTCCAAATTAAAGGGCCAGTAAATATCTTCAACAAAACTATAGAGGAAAACTTCCCTAACCTAAAGAAAGAGATGCCCATGAACATACAAGAAGCCTATAAAACTCCAAATAGACTGGACCAGAAAAGAAATTCCTCCTGCCACATAATAGTCAAAACACCAAATGATCAAAAAAAGAAAGAATACTAAAAGCAGTAAGGGAAAAAGGTCAAGTAACATATAAAGGCAGCCCTATCAGAATTACACCAGGCTTCTCACCAGAGACTATGAAAGCTAGAGATCCTAGGCAGATGTCATACAGACCCTAAGAGAACACAAATGCCAGCCCAGACTACTATACCCAGCAAAACTCTCAATCACTAAAGTATTTCATGACAAAACCAAATCCACACAATATATTTCCACAAATTCAGCCCATCAAAGGGTAATAAATGGAAAACTCCAACATAAGGAGGGGAACTACATCTCTGAAAAAGCAAAAATGTAATCTTCCAACAAAACTAAAAGAAGATAGCCACATGAATGGAATTCCAGCTCTAACAACAAAAATAACAGGAAGCAACAATTACTTTTCCTTAATATCTATTAATATCAATGGACTCAATTCCCCAATAAAAAGACATAGACTATCAGATTGGCTACGTAAACAGGACACATTTTGTTGCAAACAAGAAACCCACTTGAGTGACAAAGACAGACACTACCTCAGAATAAAAGGCTGGAAAAAAATTCTCCAAGCCAATGGTCCCAAGAAAAAAGCTGGAGTAGCCATTCTAATATCAAATAAAATCGACTTTCACCCTAAAGTGATCAAAAAAGATAAAGAGGGACATTTCGTATTCATCAAAGATATGATCTACCAAGATGAGTTTTCAATTCTGAACCTCTATGCTTCAAATCAAAGGGCATCTACATTCATGAAAGAAACTTTACTAAAGCTCAAAGCACACATTGCACCGCACACAATGATAGTGGGAGATTTCAACACCCCACTCTCTGCAATGGACAGATCATGGAAACAGAAATTAAACCAGGACACAGTGAGACTAACAGAAGTTATGAAACAGATGGATTTAACAGATATCTATAGAACTTTTTATCCTAAAACAAAAGGATATACCTTCTTCTCAGCACCTCATGGTACCTTTTCCAAAATTGACCAAATAATTGGTCACAGATCAGGCCTCAACAGATACAAGAAGGTTGAAATAATACCCTGCATCCTATCAGATCACCATGGACTAAGGCTGCTCCTCAATAACAACATAAACAATAGAATGCC
>NW_022196897.1:63094011-63117564 GCF_008632895.1 Mastomys coucha
AGTGACAGGCAGGTAGATCAATGGAACAGAATTGAAGACCCAGAAATGAACCCACACATCTATGGTCAGTTTATCTTTGACAAAGGAGCTAAAACCATCCAGTGGAAAAACGACAGCATTTTCAACAGATGGTGCTGGCTCAACTGGTGGTTAGCATGTAGAAAAATGCAAATCGATCCATTCCTATCTCCTTGTACAAAGCTCAAGTCTAAGTGGATCAGGGACCTCCACATAAAACAAGATACACTTAAACTAATAGAAAAGAAAGTGGGGAAGAGCCTCAAGCACATAAGCACAGGGGAAAATTTCCTGAACAGAACGCCAATAGCTTATGCTCTAAGATCAAGAATTGATAAATGGGACCCCATAAAGTTGTAAAGCTTCTGTAAGGCAAAAGACACTGTCAATAGGACAAAACGGCAACCAACAAATTGGGAAAAGATCTTTACCAACCCTATATCTGATAGAGGGCTAATATCCAATATATACAAAGAATTCAAGAAGGTAGCTCCAGAGAACCAAATAACTATTAAAAACGGGGTACAGAACTAAACAAAGAATTCTCAACTGTCAAATATCAAATGGCTGAGAA
This sequence comes from Mastomys coucha, assembly GCF_008632895.1. Taxonomy (NCBI): domain Eukaryota; kingdom Metazoa; phylum Chordata; class Mammalia; order Rodentia; family Muridae; genus Mastomys; species Mastomys coucha. Next base: position 63,094,604 of record NW_022196897.1, read on the forward strand.
GTGCCTGAAGAAATGTTCAACATCCTTAGTCATCAGGGAAATGCAAATCAAAACAACCCTGAGATTCTACCTCACACCAATCAGATTGGCTATATGATAAAAAACTCAGGTGACAGCAGATGCTGGAGAGGTTGTGGAGAAAGAGGAACACTCCTTCATTGCTGGTGGGATTGCAAGCTGGTACAACCACTCTGGAAATCAGTTTGCTGGTTCCTCCGGAAATTGGACATAGTTCCACCGGAGGACCCAGCTATACCACTCCTGGGCATATACCCAGAAGATGCTCCAACATGTAATAAGGACACATGCTCCACCCTGTTCATAGCAGCTTTATTTATAATAGCCAGAAACTGGAAACAACCCAGATGTCCCTCAACAGAGGAATGGATACAGAAATTGTGGTACATCTACACAATGGAGTACTACTCAGCTACTAAAAATAATGAATTTATGAAATTCTTAGGGAAATTGATGGATCTGGAGAATCTCATCCTGAGTTAGGTAACCCTTTCACAAAAGAACAGACATGGTATGCACTCTCTGATAAGTGGTTATTAGCCCAGAAGTTTGGAATACAGGAAGAACAACCCACAAACCACAAGAAACTCAAGAAGAAAGAAGACCAAAATGTGGACATTTTATTCCTTCTTAAAAGGGGGAACAATATACCCATGGAAGGAGTTGCAGAGACTAACTATGGAGCAGAGACTGAAGGAAGGACAAACCAGCCTAAATATAGCTATCTCCTGAGAGGCTCTGACAGTACCTGACTAATACAGATGTAGAGGCTCACAGCCATCCATTGAACTGAGTACAGGGTCCCCAATGAAGGAGTTAGAGAAAGGACCAAAGGAGCTGAAGGGTTTGCAGCCCCTTAGGACGAACAACAATATGAACTAACTAGTACCCTCAGAGCTCCCAAGGACTCGACCACCAACCAAGGAGTATACATGGTGGGACTGATTGCTCTGGCAGCGTGTGTATAGTAGACGATTGCAAAGTCGATCATCAATGGGAGGAGAGGCCCTTGGTCCTGTGAAGGTTCTGTGCCCCAGTGTAGGGGAATGCCAGGGCCAATAAGTGGGAGAGGGTGGGGTGGCAAGCAGGGGGAGGGGGAGGCAACAGGGGTTTGTTCTTGTTTTTTGTTTTGTTTTGTTTTGTTTTTTGTTTTTTGTTTTTGAGAGGAAACTGGGAAAGGAGAAATCATATGACATGTAAAGAAAGAAAATATCTAATAAAAAAAACTTTAAAAAAAAGAGAATTAAAAAAAATTTGTTGCTACTTCATAACTGTAAGTTTGCTACTGTTCTGAATCATAAGGTAAATATCTGTGTTTTCTGATGGTCTTAGGTGACTCCTGTTAATTGGTCATTCAACCCTCAGAGGGGTGGTGACACAAAGATTGAGAACCACTGATCTACAGCAAAAGGGGCAAAGAGGGGATAGACTGATCACTTTGGTTTGAATGTGAAAAGCTTCTCCTAGTGCCTCCGGTATTGAAGATCTGGTTCACAGTCAGTAGAGCAATTTGAGGAAGTGCTGGAAACTTCACGTGTGTGCAGGTGTTGCAGGAAGGACATACGGATATCTGGGGCAGGGTATAGGTTGCAAGTGTAAAGGCCCAGGGGCAGGCATGTGTCTATGTTCTTGAAGGACAAACAAGGAGGCCAGTGAGACAGAGAGAAAAAGAGGGGAGTAAGAGAAGATTAGAGAAGAAACATAAGAGTTTTCGAAATCATTATAATTTGGCTTTCAGTTAGTAAAAGAGTCCTTCCTGCAGACAAGGATAATTCTGCAAGTAAGGTTTGCCTAATTGACCCCAATAGGATTCCTAAGTTAAGGGGCCATTTCCCTTCTCTACAAAGAAGTGATGGAAGTGTCTCCATCATCTCTACCTAGATCAGGGTTGATGTTAACAGCACAGAGTCACAGGAGATAGGCCCTCTGGGAGAAATAATCGCATCCCTTGACAATCAGCATATGAGCTCTTGTCTTGCCACCACACCTCAATATAAATGTCTGCTGTTTGTCAATGTTATCCACCCCCATAGCCTTTGGGCCTCATCCCATAGCATGGGATGGACTTAACCATGTATGCAGTTTGAACACAGGTTTGTGATTGAATCTGATGAGGTCAAACCTAGCTTTCTGGCTAACGGAGGGATTGTTTACTAATGGACACATTTCTTCAAACAAATGCATTAAAACAGAGGCTTTGGGGACTTAGGCTTGCCCATCAGTCGATAGCATTCAATGATAAGGGAGGGGATGGGACAGATGGACACTTCCCTAGATCCAACTCCTGAGCTACTGCTATTTATTCCATCGGAGAACAGTTGTGGTTGAGGTGAAGGTCACCCACTTGCACTTGGCTGCTACAGAATTTATCAGCGTATCTGACCTAAGGGCCCGCCAGATCGAGGGCCTCTCCAGGACTAGGCCTTCAGGACGCCTTATGCTATGTCTTCTTAGGTGTCAAATGCCCCTCTCTCCAGCAGGGTAGAAGTTAAAGATAATATCAAAGAGTTTGGTGGACGAAGTGAGTGAAGAAATCTACATTCTTACCTCAGACCTTTCAAGAAGGTAGTAGGAATCATGAAATAAAACACTTACAGGTAGGCCCTAGAGACTGTAGATAAAGCTGTTTAATTCTTACTTTTATTTATTTAATATAATGCTCTGTGTACCAACTGCTTTTCTTGTTACTCTGACCAATTGCCTTTTGAGAAACATCGTAAAGGAAGAAGAACTTGTTCTGGCTCACAATTATAAGACACACAGTTTGTTACTGTGGGGATGTCATGGAGGCAGGTGATTCTATGGTAGTGGGAGTGTGACATGACTTGCTCACATCTCTATGGACCAGGAAGAAATAATAATAATAACTCCATCAAACAGTATAGGGCTAGGCTGTAGTCTTCTAATCCTGTTCGTCAATGACTAGCTTGTTCTAGGTAGGTTCAACCTCTTATAGATTTTATGTCCTTACCAAACAGCTGAGACCCAAGGTCTCTAATATATGAGCTTGTGGGATCTATTTTACCTACAAACCACACAACTCCCTACACATAGTGATATACATACATATATATATATATATGTATATATATATATGTGTGTGTGTGTGTGTGCGTGTGTGTATTATATACCAAATATATACATATATGCTTTTACATATGTTACACTAAATCTTTTGTAAAGATCTGACATGACCATTAGGGTCACACTGAAGGCAAGTGCTAGGAAAGAAAGACTCCATACCGTAATCTCATTGGAGCCTTGTGATACTTAGCTGACCAGTGAACTGAGCTGTCTAACACCCAAGCAACCAGGGTACCCAGGAGTATGGATCTCTGGTCACACGTTTCATTCACTTTAAAGTTTTTATTTGTTTGTTTTTGTTTTTGTTTTTGTTTGTTTGTTGTTTTTTCAAGACAGGGATTCTCTGTGTACCTTTGACTTTCATGGTGTTCTTTTGCAGACCACACTGGCTTTGAACTCACAAACCTGCCTCTGTCTCCCGGGTGCTGGGATTAAAGGCACATGCTACCATGCCTGGCAATCTTAAGTTTTTAAGTCAATGGGTCTTCCTCAGTGCCCTTAGTCACTGTCCTCTCTGTCTTCCCACCCAGAATGTGCTCCCTGCCATGCAAAGCAGGATTTTCAAGATGTTTCTCTCCTACTTCCATCGACTGTCATAGTCCCAGGGGAGAGCGCAGCCCTCCAACTGAGAAGACAGTCCCCGAACAACCCTTTGCATTCCAGCTGACTACATGGGCCCTTGAAACCCAGAGCTGAGTTTGAATTCAGATTTGTAGCCAGCTGAGAGATGCAAGCCACAAAACCCATCTCAGAAGGTTTCTAGGCCCCGATGCACCTCCATCTGCTCACCAGTCAGGTGGGAGTCCTGCTGTCTTCCCCATGTATTTTGGTAAAGGTTCTATGAGATTGTTCTATAAGGCACATCACACAGTGCTGGGCACAAGTACAGACATCCAGTTAATGAAACACTTTCATGAGCACCCAAAACATCACACCACAAAACTGAAGTAACGGAAACATAAACCAGAGGAGGAAAAAAAAATTCAAAGCACGCCAGAATCCGTGCACCCAAGTAACAGTTACTTGCTAAGGTTTCCATGGGAACCATGTTTCATTCCTTCAAACATCTGCTGTGTTTGGGAACTTGGTCCACAATCCTGAAGCACATTTGTTAGACCACAGCAGTGGTGACAAATCCTATAAAGATGGATTTGATTTGGGAAAACCACCAAATGTTGTTCAGCAGGAGATGAAGTGAGAACACAGTCAACTTCCTGTTAGAAACACAGTTGTGTTTATAGAGAACCAGCACTAATCTCTCTGTAGATGGCAGGATGATCCCTCTAAAATGTCAAATGAATCATATGGCCCTTCTGCTGAAGACTGCTCAGTCATTCTCTACTACTCTTAGAGTCAAATTCAAGTCCCTCCATGTAACACAACCGTTCTTTGTGACCTACCCTCTGTAGCCTCATGCTTGTATCCTGGTGTGCAGAGATGTTCAGTTGCTCTGAAAGTTTGTCACCAGAGTCCTCTACATTCTCACCTGCAACTTTCCTTCTCCCTGAAACATTCCTGAGAATTGTCTTTCAAAACTGCATAGCTGGCAAGTTCTCTTCTCTGCAAACCAACTGTGATAAAGCACTCTGAATTGGATGCTTCTCCTACACGTGGTACCTACTTCTGTCCTAAACTTGTCACACAGGGCAGCAATCACATTTTCCCTCGCCTCTGTCCTCTTATAGATTGAAATTATGTGAAGCATTATATTGTGACTCATGTCATTTAGAAGTATCTAGTATGTTTTGGTAAGGATTAAGTTTTTAGTACACAGTAGGTGATCTGTCATCATTATGTTGGTGGTTTGACTAAGAATGGCACCCATAGGCTCTTATGTTTGAGTGCTTAGTCACCAGGGAGGGGCACTATTTGAAAGGATTAGAAGGGTTGGGAGCTGTGGCCTTGTTGGAGTAGGTGTGACCTTGTTAGACGAAGTGTGCCACTGGGGGTGGGCTTTGAAGTTTCAACAACCCATGCTAGGTCCAGCCCACTCTGCCTGCAGATCCAGGATGTAGCTCTCAACTACTTCTCAGGACCATGCCTGCCATGCCTGCCACCATGCTTCCTGCCATGATGATGATGGACTAAGCTTCTGAAACTGTAAGCCAGCTTTTAGTGAAATGCTTTGTTTTATAAGCTTTGTTTTATTGCCTTAGTTGCGGCATCTCTTCACAGCATCAGAATGGTGACTAAGTTATATTAATAATTATGTCATGCAGCCCTCATAGATCCCATTAAAGTATTTGAGGTACATGAATGATGACAGGATTATTAGAAATGCAGCACTTACTCATTTCCAACATCTGTAAATGCTTTGTGCCTGGGTACACATATATGTACATTGTGTATATGTGTGTGTACATGTGTGTGTAACCTGTGGAGGCCAGAGGTCAACCCTGGGTATTGTTCCTCAGAAACTTTCTATTTTATATTTTTAAGACCTTGTCTCCCTCTGACCTGGGATTTACCCATTAGGCTGGACAGTGAGTCCCAAGATGTACCCGTGTCTTCCTTCCTAGTGCTGGGATGGCAAGCTCACACTTGAACCTGGCTCTGCACATAGTTTCTAGGGACCACACTTAGGTTTTCATGCTTCTGTGCATGTGCGGTAGTGACTGGATCATCCTCCAGCCTCCATACACCCTTTTTGTTGTCAAGAAACTGCTTTACTAGGCTATGATATAAGACTGAATAATAAAGTAATAATGGATTACAACCCCCAAATGAGAAATAGATGGAGATTTATAAAAAATTGGGAAGATTATACAGAAAACAAAAACCAAGTAATTTGGGTAGCTAGTTCTCCCTCAGTGGAACATAGCACTCTACTGTTGGTGATAGCTTTGCATAGACAGTTCTGTCTGAAAAGTTCAGTAAAGAACAAAGGTATCAGGGCAGTTTGGTTTGATCAGAGCAGCAGCGGCAAAACCTGATATACATTACTCCAGCCAGGGCGTCAAGGTCAAGAATAAGTCATTCTGACAGTACCATAGACTTGATCTGGTGTGATGCAAACCACCGATGTCACCTGTGGCCATCCTCACCAACGTCTAGAATCAGAGTCTAACCTTGAAAAAACAGCAGCCAATGCCAATAGAGAGATATATGAAGTGCTCTCTCATAGATATACGAACAAAGTTAAATGGACTAGGTAGGTTAAGGTGTGTGTGTGTGTGTGCGTGCGTGTGAGTGCCTGTTCATAACATAAAGAAGTTATACTGAGTTTGAGGGGGACAAGAGAGGAGTTTAAGGGGGAGAGGGAAAGGCAAAAGTGATGTCTATACAGTGGTCATGTGTGAAGTTCTCAGAAAAAAATAAGAAAATTACTAACTCCCCTCCAAAAGAAGCCACAAAAGTTTTTTAAAACAGGAAATCATGAAACACAGACAGCCAAGAGAAACTTAAGGAAGCATGATGTCTAAAGGCAACAGGGACTCTTAGGACCCGGAACAGGAAAGGTATTGGGTAAAGTAAGGGCAGGCGAAGAAAGGAGGAGCCAGCGTGCGGCAATGATCATGAACCACAGCAAACACACTGTGATAATGTCAGATGCTAAAAATAGGGGAAACAGTGCAGGGCACAAAGAGAGGCTGCATTCTCTCAAGTTTTCTACTAATGTGAAACTGTTCTACATATGGCATATATGCGTGGCATTCTTAAACAATCAATAAAAACAAGTTACTCTCTAATGTGTAGGGAGCTGGAGAGATGGCTCCATTTAAGAGTCCTGGCTGCTCTTTCAGAGGACCTAAGGTTAGTTCCCAGCACCCCACCAGGCAGTGGAAGACTATTCCTAGCTCCAGCTCCAGGGCATGCACCCACACCAGGCAGTGGGAGACTATCCCTAACTCCAGCTCCAGGGCATCCCATGCCATCTTCTGGCCTCTGTGGTCACCTGTTCTCATGTGTATACACAGAGACACATAAAAAAGAAAACAAATCTTTAAAATAAGACACAATGAAAAGTGAAAAAAATGTTCTAAAAATAAAATTTACTTAAAAAATAATATCTGGTTGGATGTTGATGCAAGTCCTCTACTTTCCACAACACCTGAAGGAAAACATAAAAACCCTCCCTAGAACTGAATGTTGAATCTGAGAAATTTTGTCAATTATTAGACAGATGCGATGGTATTGGAAAAACAACAACAACAAATCAAAATTGGCTTTACAGTGCCTAAAGACAGGAAAGAGCTGTTCTTCAAGCCGCCTCACGAGGGCGCTGATCCTTCTCTGGTGTCAAAGCGCTCTCCCAGAGACCAGGCATCTGCACTAATCAGAAAAATTAATCCCTTCCCTGTCCTCTGACTTCTGAACGGCACCTACTTCTGAGGTATTAACTTTCATCTGGGGGCTTGGGGAAATTATTGCAAGTAAAGCCCTGAATGAAGGTGGGGACAGGAACTGCTATAACTCTTATTGCCAATACCCAGGAGCGTTATCCCACAGAGTGTGCCGGAAGAAGATTCTCCCTGTACTTTACGATGATAATCTCTGCCTGTACTTTCTTGGACTTGATTCATTCAGCAAATAGTTCCTGCATACAGCCTGTGTGCCATGTCCTGTGCAAGCACAAGGGTAACCCTGGCAAATCAGGTGCTTAGACCACACAGCTCTAGGTGTAAGTGACCTAGAATCTGGTGGGGCCTGACTGAGGGAAGAATATCACTACAGGACCACACTAGATCCATCAGCCTTGCTCAGTGCTTAGGAACTGAACACATCAGCTTGCTCTCCTTTTTGTGTATATGACCAAGGGGATTCCAGCGGTTATTAGTGAACCGGCAGAGGCCCTGGGAGACACAAACGGCTTGTGAGTTGGTCCACACTCTATCTTGAAAACAATATTCTATCTTGAGAATGTACCTCAGGCATGGACCATTACCTCCCAGAAATCTTATGCTTAGTCTTCAAAAGATGCCAGAAGACGAAGAAACTACATTGCAACTGGAGCAAGGACCATACCGGCAAATGGGTTTGGATAGAACTCATAAAACAAGCAAAAGAAGAAACAACAAGGTGAAGCCATTCCTGTGTCAAGAAAACCATGCAATGGTTTGGAGCTGGGACATTCCCCAAAGGCTTGTGGGTTAAATGTTCTAGTGGTGGCATTTTTGGGAAGTGGGGGAAGGGTTAGGAGAGAGGAATGTAGTTGGAGGAGTAGGTCACTGGGACATGCTCTTGAAGGGGATATGGAAACTCTGTTCCTTTCCTCTCTCTGCTTGGCTCCTGGACTCACACGAGGAGAGCCACTTTCTGTTCCACAGGCCCTTCATGACAATACTCTGCCTTATCCCAGGTGTAAGGTGACAGAGCCTAGAGACTGCAGAGAACTGTCTGGAACCGCGAGGCAAGACAAACCTTTCCTTCACTGAGCAGTTTCCCCTAGGCATTTTTGTCACTGCGACAAAAATGAACACACACCTCCTCAGAACGCACAGGACCAGCTCTCTGATGTTCATCTCTACCAGACGGCATGCAGTTTCCTGTATGGTGCATTACCATGGCGCTTTCTCGGTATCTTGTGTACCTACTCCTGTTTTCTACTGCAGTATAATAAATACCACTTATCTTTGCACTGCCAAATCCTCAGCAGTTAGAACAGCATGGGTTACAAGGAAGCGAGCTTAGTCGAAAGGGGACACGTGATTCCATGTACATGAGCTTCCTAGTAAAATCGGAGTCTCCGGCAAAGGGAAGTGGTGGTTGCCATGGGTGACAGGGAGCTGAGTTAGTGAGTTGAGGATGCTGCGTCAGGTTGGGAGAGAGATGGCAGTGAAGGCTGTACAACAATGTGAAGCACTTAGACCCAATGAGCAGCATGCTCAAAATGGCTAGAATAGTAAATTCCATGTCATGCTTATTTTTACCACAACCACAAAGGAATAAAAAGAACCCTGTCCCAAACTTAGAGGGATGATCTGAGTCTCAGAGTTAGGAGGGGTAAAGTTACAACTTCAGTAATTGCGGTCAGGAACGTGTTCGCCACGGAGCTGCCTGGAGGGTTTGCGCAAACAATCCTTATGCGCAGAGAAGCCGGAAGTCAGGTGAGGAAGGTACCTCCCACAAAAGCTCTGCATTTCCACCCCGCTTCTCCCTTGCCCTGAGCCTGTTTAGGGTAGGAAGGAAGAATAAGAAAATAAAAGAAGCTCATTGTAAACTCTCTTGGCAATAGGCCTCTAACTTTAGGAAAGAAGGCAATACTCAATACCTCAGTGTATCAGAAGATGATTCATCTAAGATTGCCTTTGTCCAGGAGTGAAGACTGACTGGCTCAGTGGATGAGGGAAAAGGGAAGTGGACAGGAAAGAAGAAGTTAGCATCTGATCAAGTGCTAGAAGTCCAGCTCTTTCAAGCTCCCAACCAGAGGAAATTTTCCTTAGAGTTTAGGAGATTCCTTACCGGTGAATCATCTCTTCCCTCTCGCTTCAGGAGGCTCCTTAACTCTAATAGAAGGAGGCTACACACAATGTCTGGAAAGATCTTTGAAACTAGCCCTACTTTCTTTCACACAAAACCAACTCTATTCTTTTTTTTTATTAGATATTTTCTTTATTTACATGTCATATGATATTTCCCGGTTTCCCCTCCCCACCCCCCAAAAAAAAGAAAAAAAGGAAAAGAAAAAAAAAACCCTGTTCTCTGCTCACCCTGCTCACCAACCCACCCTCTCTCGGTTCCCGGCCCTGGTATTCCCCTACATTGGGGCATAGAACCTTCACAGGACCAAGGGCCTCTTCTCCCATTGATGACCGACTATGCTATACATATGCTGCTGGAGCCATTAGTCCCACCATGTGTACTCTTTGGTTAAAACCAACTCTATTCATGGCATGGAGAATGCAGAGGAGATGCTCTGCCAGTCTGTGGGCACCAAGACCTCTACTAAGAATGACTCCTCTTTCCTTTGTCATCAATATCAAAGGGTCAAAGGTTTTCTCCTTTGGATTCTTGTATTGGAAGACCGCAGTGAAAGGCAGCTCAAATGTATTAACTTATCCAATACATTTTTTTCTGAGTACCAATTGTATAAAAAAGAAAAAAAAAGAAAAAAAGAGAGGAAATAAAACATAATCACATACTTCAGGGTACACACATTCAGACAGGGAAATACACAGGCATAATGCAGGACAAAAGAAAGACGGCCTTGGGACTAGACATTTTCTGGAGTACATTTAAACGGAACTCCGAATAATGGGATGGTCCTGAGTGGGGAGGCGTAATTGGGATGGAGAATAATGAATAATGAAGGTGGAGGGCACATTAAGGATCAGATGGCAGACAAGCAGGTGGCTGATTTGTAGACTATAAGCATTTGAGTGTGTAAGTAGCATAAAATTCTCTGAGAAGAGAAATGAGAGCCGAGGGTAGGGAAGTAGTTTGCTGTGAGATTTCCAAGAGCCCCTGAGGCCAGAACATTTGTATTTAGATAGGTAATAGGGGAACAATTTAAGGTCTATGAGTTGGCTCATAATGCACTCTAAACTCTGCTGTAGGAGTAACAAGTAGAAGGGGATTGTGATTGCCCAGCCAAGAGGTAATGAAACCCTTAAGTAGGATGGCTGCTGTGAACATTGGAAAGGAGGAAATAGATGGGAGGCTCTGGGGAGGTGGGGTAGATGGCGCCTGGCTCCTGATTGCCTAGCCTCTCCCTCACTCTCTGTATGACCCTCATTCCTCTCCTCTCTCTGATCATAAAACTGTGTGAGGTGTCCCTTACCACCCAGACCTACAATTCCTGGAAATATTCTCCCCTGTATTAGGTAAGGCTTCATCTGCAATAACCGTGAAGGACACCCCGAAGAACAATTCTTGACGCTCCAGATGAGGACGTAATATTCCACATCTACATTCCTATTGTACTCTCTCTGCGTTCTGACCTTTAGGTAAAGTTTCCCCTTTGCTCTGAGGACCTCGCTCTAGGAAAATATGAGCGGAAAGAACCATGGCTTTTCTGGAGGTTTTGGCTGCTTGTGCAGTAATGGAAATCAAGACCATAAAAGTAAATTTGTTAAAGTGATTGTAAATTCCTTTCTTTTGTTCCATCATCTTGCTTTAAGAGCTATGCAGTATTAATATTACATATTTAGGTAAAAAGAATTTTAACTAGAGTTTTATAACTAAATTATGAGAAAGTCAGAAAAGCAGTCACCAAAATAATTGGATTGATAATTCGATTGTTAAATAAAATCTAGGTACTTTGGCAGTTATTCCATTTTTAAAGACCAGAAAAGTAGAAGACATGTAGCTTACATATCTATCTTTTACCTTTGGTGGATTGTGACTAAAGTGAGCTGACGTTAGCAGCATGTGGCAATGGGAAGAGGCTTTTTTTAATGCCAAGTTAGATATGAAGTTGTAATTTCCAGGTCCTGTAACTTTCTGCAGAAGCAAGTGTGGTAACACAGGTGACAGGCAAAGGGCAAACCTGGAGGAAGCAGAAGTGCTCTGGGACAGCCACACCTGCAGTGGGGCCAGGGTGTTCTGCAGAGATGCAAGGGTGTTCTGCAATGGGGCCAGGGTGTTCTGCGAAGATGCCAGGGTGTTCTGCAGTGGGGCCAGGGTGTTCTGCAGTGGGGCCAGGGCGTTCTGTGAAGATGCCAGGCTGTTCTGTGAAGATGCCAGGGTGTTCTGCAGTGGGGCCAGGGCGTTCTGTGAAGATGCCAGGGTGTTCTGCGAAGATGCCAGGGTGTTCTGCAGTGGGGCCAGGGCGTTCTGTGAAGATGCCAGGGTGTTCTGCGAAGATGCAAGAGTGTTCTGCAATGGGGCTAGGGTGTTCTGTGAAGATGCCAGGGTGTTCTGCAGTGGGGCCAGGGTGTTCTGTGAAGATGCCAGGGTGTTCTGCAGTGGGGCCAGGGTGTTCTGTGAAGATGCCAGGGTGTTCTGCAGTGGGGCCAGGGTGTTCTGTGAAGATGCCAGGGTGTTCTGCAGTGGGGCCAGGGTGTTCTGTGAAGATGCCAGGGTGTTCTGCAGTGGGGCCAGGGTGTTCTGTGAAGATGCCAGGGTGTTCTGCAGTGGGGCCAGGGTGTTCTGCGAAGATGCAAGAGTGTTCTGCAGTGGGGCCAGGATGTTCTGCGGAGATGCCAGGGTGTTCTGCAATGGGGTCAGGGAGTTCTTCAGAGATGCCAGGGTGTTCTGCGAAGATGCAAGGGTGTTCTGCAATGGGGCCAGGGTGTTCTGCAATGGAGCCAGAGTGTACTGCCCAGCCCAGGTAGAACATAGCAATTAGTAAGTAGTAACTCAGTAAGAAGTTACCAGTAAGAAAGTGATTCTAACAACACGGAGGGTAGGCAGTTGTCCAGCTATTTTGCTGCCTAAGGCATATTAACATTTAAAAGCTGTATGTGTGTCTTTCATCTGAGAACATAAACCATTAAGGTGGGAAGGAACCCCACGCTGAGATTTTTAAGATATTCTCTGCAACATCCTGCAATGGTGCCAGGCTGTCCTGTCATGGTGCTTAGGTGTTCTGCAATGAGGCTAGGGTTTTGGGCAATGGTGCCAGGCTGTTCTGCAGTGATGCCATAGTGTGCTACAATGGTGTCAGAGTACTCTGCAGTGGTGCCAGGGTGTACTGCAGTGGTGCCAGAGTGCACTCTAATGATGCCTGGCAGAGCCTGAGTCAAAGCATCAAGGAAAGGCTAATCTATTTTGGACTCAAACGTGAAGCAGCAAGTGATCTGCCTAACCAAACACTCCAATACCTTCTCTCTAATGGCTCAGTACTGTGTATAAGCTATGCACCCTCATAGAGGCACAATTTTCTCTATACTGCTTACCCTAGGTAGCACAGTGCAAAAGCTAGTAGACACTTGTGGTTCTATGTTGTTTAGGAGAGATTGGCAAAGGGGAGATGTCTGCATGTGTTTACTGCAGATATAATTTTTTTTTTTTTTAAGGATCATTCCCATCTATGGTTGAATTCACAGCTGTGGAGCCAGTGGAAAGTATGTCAATTATAACTGAAATACTGCTTCTGAGCACTGTCCCTAAGTGTTACAATACTTTCGTATGCTCATTTGCTGTATGAAGTAACTAAGAACTTATACAGAATGTCCAAGGGTAACAGCTATGCAGTCAGAACCCAGTCCAGATTAGAAACAGAGGTGTGCAAACGGGAGCACTGTCTCCTGTCCACACTGCCTGTGCAAATGGGAGCACTGTCTCCTGCCCACACTGCCTGTGCAAATGGGAGCACTGTCTCCTGCCCACACTGCCTGTGCAAATGGGAGCACTGTATCCTGCCCACACTGCCTGTGCAAACAGGAGCACTGTCTCCTGCCCACACCACCTGTGCAAACGGGAGCACTGTCTCCTGCCCACACCGCCTGTGCAAACGTGACTGCTGTCCTCCATCCGAACCTCTCTTGGCTTGGCTGAGGCCACCAGCCTCCTTCTGCAGGAGATATCAGTGCAAAAGCAAAACAGATATTCAAAATATCCGTAAGGCAATACAATCTGGGAGGATTTTTTTCCAGATCCGTGGAACAAAGTATTATATAAATAAATATATTTAAATATACATACAAATATATGAATTTGTATAATTTGATATGGTGATTTAAATCAATACAATTTAAAAGTTAGCGATTAATAGCTAGCATTAAGTAAATGCATTTAAATCAGTAGCTTTTTGAGGAGGGTGGAATAAGTTAATTCGGTTAAAAAAGGAAGAAGGAAGAATGAAGATGGGATGAAGGAGCCCCTTAGGGGCTCTGAGTGAATCAGAGGTAGTTCCCACCCCACTTACAAAGGCTGCTAAGGACTGACTAGGAAAACACTTACTGTTAGAGATACAGTATTTTATCTTATTTTTTCCCCTTGGGGGAAAGGATGCTTAAAAGATAGAACAGTTTTGTACCGTCTCTCTGGGGTCTCCTCAACTCCAGGAGAGGTACACATCTGTGAGCTGCCCAGGCCCAGAACCACGTGTGCTCATTTCCTGGAAGGCAGCGGAGGGATGGCTTCCTTCCTGTTACTCTTGCTGCTGATGAAAAATAAGAGGCAAGGGAGGTAACAGAACTATCTTTAAAGACTGTCTTCATGGGAAAATTAAAGTAGAGTCAAGACCGAAAGGAATATGTAAAAACCGAGTCTGGCCAGGCCGAGTGGGAAATCTTTCCTTGCCTGCAATAGAAGATGAGAAAGAGCTAGCTCAGGCCCTAAGGCAGGAGGATTTCAACTGTAAGAACAATTGTATATTTGGTTCTGTCCCCTCTGGTTTTCTTGCTATCTCTTGGCTGTTATTATTATTTTACTGTTTAATTTTTTGTTAGGCTTCTTATAGTATTATAAAGTAGCTCATAGCCTTTTGGAACTAAGTTTCTTATAAATAATATAAACACACTTGCATATTTTAAAAAAATATTTACAAAAATATTGCATTTGTTCATATTCACCTATATTATTTATAAATACAGAAATTTAATGTATATCCACTCAGAAGTTAATACATCATAGTATAGGAAAATGCCACACCTGAGTTTGGCTTTAGTAGCTCTCAACAGATGACATTTTGTCTTTGTAAGAGCCAAAAAACTCTTGGAATGGATCCTTAGCTAGGGCACAGGGTGGGGCCACCCAGTCACAATCACCAAGATTTGGCTCCCAGTGACATGAAGGTTGGCCAAGGTGGCAATACCAGGACATAACAGGGAATGCTGCTTGTGACTGGTGTGACAAAAGGCCACAGAACAAACAAATCATCAGAGGAAGTCAACTTCTTGAGATGGTCACAATCTGCCTTGATCCGGAACTCAGTTGGCAGTGTCAGTCATAACTTTTAAGGACAGAAGATCCCTGAGTGGCACCAGTGTAAAGGTGTTTGCTGGGATGACAAATGAGTCATCATATTCAGAGATTGTGGCTGGGGATAGTCTTGGAGCTGTGGAGTTTAGGAGAGAATGACCCTAAGATTCTCTCTTCTGGGGACAACTGGCCCTTCATCCTTCAACCCATCATTTACCCAGTCATTTACCAGGAAGAAGATGCACCAGGAGGTGCTGGAGGGTGAGAATACAGAGGTGCATGGATTGTTTTCCTTGAAGGTTAATGATGCCACAGCATCATGGGATTTAGTTGGGACTAATAGATGGAATGTGCTTAGTGGGGTTGGCTGGTTTGTGGTTCATTAGTTTGTCTGCTTGTAGATAGCCGCAAGCACAAAGAGCAATGAGTGAGGAGACTGGAGACACAGAGTTAAGGAAACACCCTCAACAGCTGCTGTTTCAAATTCACGGCCTTTGTTCCTTCTCCTAGTTGCATCTCAGTACTGAGTATACTAGTATATATTCGAGCCTAGTGATGACTGCTGTTGTACAGTGTTGCTAGCTGTTCATTAAAACCTTCACAGGTATTATTTCACTTAATTCTCACCACAGAGCCACAATATGAAGGTAGTGTGACACACAGACCTTCCCTCTCTAGACGGAATTCTGCCTTAGTGTATGTGCTATGCGTGCATGTATGTGTAGGTACAAGTGTATGTGTGTTGTGTGGGTGTACATGCATGCACATGGAGGCCCAATGAACCTGGTGAGCACCACCAGGTCGAGCTGGGCTGGTGGGCAGTGTTGCCCAAGGGAGGTGCCATCTATGCATCGGAGGAAGGGCTTGGAACTACAGGCAGCTGGCAAATCCACCCGGCTTTCTGATTTTCATGTGGGTTCTGGGAAATCCACACTCTGGTCCTCACACTTGTATTATCCACTGGAACCATCTCCCTAGCTCACTAGCAGTGGCTCATTCTTTCCTTCCTTCCTTCTTTCTTTTCTTCCTTTTCCCTCCTACTCTCCCTCCCTCCTTCCTTCCCTCTCTCTTTCCTTTCTCCTTCTCTTTCTCCATCTCTCCCTTCCTTTGTTACTTTCATCCTTCCTTCCCCTCCTGCCCCCCTCTCTCTCTAATTCTTTCTTTCTGAGACATGATCTCACTGAAACCCTGGCTGGCTTAGAATTTACCATGTGGACCGGGCTGGCCTCAGTTTCACAGAAATCCTCTTGCCAGGCCTCCTGAATGCTGGGATTAAAGGCACGTGCCACCATGTCTAGTTTAGTAGTGATTCTTACTGATCAGCTACATGTTTGCAGTTCACCTATTGGCTAAAGGTACTGTCTTTAGTCTTGGCTATAAGCACGCTTCATAGAAACAAAGCAATTCTTTCTCCGGAGCATTACCCCAAATCCCTTACCTCAATGTTTTCTGTCTACCATCTTTCCCTTCCCGATTCCTCCACCTAAGACTTATTCCACAGATCTTTCCTTTGTGCAAAGAACACTGCTAGGCACTAAAAATAAGTTATGAGACTGAATGAATTATGAAACTCAGAATTCATGATCTAAACAGGAAAAAAAACTATGTAGACAGATTAGATAACAATAATTTTGTGTCTCTTAAATCTGCAATTGTCCTCTCAGGTTTTTTCCTCCCAGCTGGGAGAAAATATTAAGTTTCATCTATGGCAAAGATGCTGAGAGAAAATAGGCCTTGTGTCAAAATAAGTGTCTGAGATTCACAGAGGAGGGGAGTGTTTCTTTAGAACTTCGTGGGTCTGGGGGACATGCCAGGATCAGAATAGAATGCTTGGTAGGAAGCATGTATGGATGCGTGTATGGAGGAAGTGGATCCGGGTGACATATCCTCAGAGCCAGGGTTCCCTGTGTGGTATGAAAGAAAGGTTGTGCATTTACAGAAACACACACTCATACACACACACACACACACACACACACACACACACACACACACTCAAGTTCATAATCTATTTCAAGTCCTGACAATTGTTTTCACTTGTTTGCTAGGTACAGGGTCTAGCTATGTAGCCCAGGCTGCCCTCAAATGCATCTTCTTGCCTCTGTCTCTCAACTGCTGGGATTATAGCAGTGACAAAATATCTTGACTGATCTCTATTTGAGAAATTGAGTATAAAAACCTGTCTCTAATGATAGGACGGGCAAGATTGGGCTCCCAAGAATCCTCAAACCCCCTAATATTACAGGCAACACTATATACTTTCCAAGAGAGGGTCTCCATTTGTTGCCCAAGTGAACCCAAGACTATAAAATAATTGAGACCCAGTGAAGAGAGCCTTTAAAAATCAACACATGAGAAACTGTATTAAAGGTCGCATTATTAGAAAAGTTGAGAACCAGTGCTCTAAAAAATTCTGAGCATTTAGAATTCTAATGTATTTATTATAAAACATGTAAGAAGAAAGACAAGTAATAAACAACCCCCTTAACCATAAAAATAATTAAAAATCAAGACCCATGAACAAGACAACTTTTCACCTCATAAAATCAAGGCCTGTTAGCATAGGATGCTGATGTACTTACATCAAGAGCCACAGACTGCTTGGCCCAGGACTTCTTCACTTGATCGTACATAATTGTGTTGTTAATACCAAGGCCACAAAAGATGACAAAGGCCTAGGACACAGAAAGCCTGTTAATTAAAAACCGTAATAACTCACAGTCAAGATGTAATATGAAAGCAGGCAGTCACCAGAGACAGTTCCAAAAATATAATTTTATTGTGCTCAGAGGTGGGCCTCGGGGACATGTGCATTAAAATTCTTAATTACTATTGTCATGTAAGGACTTTATAGCTTACACTACACATGAGAAAAGAAATCATTATTTTAATGATATTGTGAAAAAATAACCTCATGCATTTGAAAGCATACAATGTGTTGCAATGTGGTTTTAATTTATTTGGGCAGTAGACTGTTTTTATTATTCTACTTTATTTAACTAAAAGCAGCTCCTTTCAATAGCAAGGCTATAAAGTATTTTGGCCAAGAAACTGAGTAAGAGAAGCCACAAGGTTGGGGTTAAAGGCAAACAGACTGATTTAGAACCAGCTACTGAGAAAGATGCAATGAGACTGATAGTTTCTGTTGGATTCTGGCACAGTCCATGAAAAAGCACATGAAAGCCAACCTCTTCCATTGGAGACAGAGGGGAACAGAGCTTGTGAACTAAAGGGAGATGGGGGAAGATAGACCTGACAGGGCTGGCTAAGGGTTTCATGACTGAACATGTGCGAATACAAGGATGGTTAATACTGGGCTGAAGTGGGGAGTATAGAATGGAATTCTGCAATAAAACTAAGATAAAAGGTCACAAACTAATCCAATGGGTGAAAACAATCAAATCTTGCCTGTGTATTTATAGTCCTTAACTTTTCCTCTAAGTCTGGTACACTATTTAACTGTGTTAAAATGATTAATGTTTATCCCAACACACATGGGCAAGGAAACTGTCAGTGATTCAGCTCTGGCCCTTGGCTTTTAAATGTCTTTGCTCACCTCAAAAAGCCTTTGGTCTGCATCATCAAAAGGCTTCCCATCAAGTCTGTTCAACACTTGAGCGACCCCTGTTGAGGGAAGGTGGGGACAGTGGTCATTGTCAGTATTGGCATCCTGTTCCTGTGACAGAGTATGCCATAGCTGATTCTGTGGGTGACTTGGCACACTCAGTTTAATCTCTGATGCAACACACACAGTTTTATATACAATCACTGGATATAATATATATATATGTATATATATATATACATATATATACACACACATATACACATGCATATATATAAACACACAAATATGTACATTAACTATACATCCTCCTTGGTGTTTGGGAGGGTCAGTGTGGCGGGGCAATGAAGAACGGAGGCTCTGGATTTAGAAAACCTTAGTTCATATTCCAGTTCGAGTGTCAGCTGTGTGTCTGTGAGTAAATGAACTGTTTTAGTAATGAAAATCTTTGTTGATACAAAAAGAACTAAAATGTAAGCTATCCCAGAGGATTATGAAGTTGTGAAATGGGTTTTAGAGTTTCATTATGCACACTTAAGACATACAGCATGATTTTATGGGCCACATGCGGGTCAAAGCAAAGTTAGTTCTGTTACCTGCTCCTGACAGCTCACACTCCTCTAACAGACTCAGTGTGTGCAGGTTTTGCCTCCACAAATGTGTTCCCAGCAGTATACCAGATGTGTTGACACATGACTTCCAAAACACATCAGTCTAACTGAAACAATTCTATGCTGAAAGCTGCTACTCTGTGGCCCCATTTAATAGAAACAACAGAAAAATATAAGCTATGATTCTAAAGTGATCCTGTACCTCTAAAATGTACCTAACTCCCCACTTGTGAGCCAGCTCATTGTGTTCTCAACAGCATAGAAATAAATGAAAAGTCTTAGCATAACAGGAAAACTACAGCACTAACTTGGAAGTAAAAGGAGATGTTTATCCCTAGGATTGAAATACAGGATTGTATATGAGATTACCATTGTTTTCTATAGACATTTTATCTCCTTTAAATATATATATTTAAAACTTTATATTTGATATAAGTTAATTCCAATTTACTCAGGCTCAGATTCTAAGAGTCTAGAATATCCTTTATGCCTAAGAACATAATATATTTGTGCAACTTGAGTAGTACAAAGATGGAAAAAATCTTTTAAAAATGTAGGACGTGGGCTGCAGATAAACTCAGTTGGTACAGCGATTGCCTAGTGAGCAGGAAGCATCACATGGTTGACTGTGATGGTGCACGTCTGCAATTTCAGCACTCAGATCATAGAGCCAAAAAGAGCAAGAGCTCAAGGACATTCTTAGATGTATGTTCTGTTTCTCCTAGCCTGGGACACAAAAGGCTCAAAAACAAGAAAACAAAACAAAACAAAAAACAGATCTTGATGACACTCACAGGGTACTAAGTCATTGGTTACACAGAGAGAAACAAGAAAATATATTACATCCTAAATATATCCATCACCTTATGTCTAAATCTTACATTTTCATTGTGGTATTAAGTAAATCTCTCTCCTTCATGATTGCTTAAGCTCTTTCTTTGTCTGAGATTCTGTATTGACTGATCTTTTTCTGACTGATTTTTGTGTGTGTGTGTCTTTGTGTTGGGTTTTGGTTTTGGCTTTTTGGGCGACAGGGTCCCCTATTCTTTGAGGTAATGGGAAATGGCAGGTATGGAGGAAAGTATCGGAAACTGCTTTTGCCTATGGTTTCTTTACGGTGGGGAAAGTGCAGAGACATGCCACAAAGATGTGTATTCAGATGTGTCCAGCATCTTTGCACCCTCACGGTGTGTAAACAAGCTCAGGCATGGACACAGACACCATAGGAAATGGAGGACACCTCAAATGTAGTCTTGATCCATTTAATAACTGTAACTTTGTAACTGTTTCAACCTCTCCGACTCTGTCCCCTCTTCTCTCCCTCCTTCCCTCCCTTCCCCATCCCTTCCTCCCTCCCTCTTTCCCTTCCATGTCCATCTCTATTCTTTAATGTCTACAATGTAAAATAATAAAGTTCAATTGGTAGCTCCAGAGACTTCTATCCTCAAAATTTACTAGAGCTTTGAACCTAATCAACATTTGTCCCTGTTCTAATTGATACTCATTCATTAGTAGCCTGTGCTCTGGAATTGTAGAACAATGTGGAGACATAACTTGGACTGGGTCTGGTGATACAGTCCTGTAACTCCTAGTATTTGGGAGGCAGAGAAAGGAAGAGTGTTATGAGCTACAGGCTAGTCAGAAGTTAAAGGCAACACACACACACACACACACACACACACACACACACACGCTGGGGAATACATGAAAATATATGGGCTTGGTTTCTGTTCTATGGAAAGGTGCTGGTTGCTTCACAATTAGAGTCATGTGGGTGACGCCTTACCAATTATTTGGTGATTGCTGTTCCAAATAGGGACACAGAGAACAGATCTTATATGAAAACCAGATATCTGGTCAGCCTAGGATAGAAAAAAGAAGTTAATTATCACCAACTATTAACCACTCATTGAGAAATTATTTCTATATACTGTAACCTAACATTATTTTTGGAGACAGGATCTGATCCTGTTACCCAGTCTGGTCTTAGAGCTCACTATCTTCTCTCTTTAGCCGTCTACAGCTTCCATTACACTATAATCTTTGAATAACTATACTCATTTGCTCTCCTTTTCTTATGTCACAATGAACAATACAAGAAAAAACAAATTTAAACTGAGCACAAGTCAAACAAAGTAGCTAGCCTGACTACCCAATCCCTGCAGTCACAGAGAAGTGGGTCACAATTATGGCACCAGAAAAGTATTATGTAGTGGATTCAAGGTAATTAAAGCATTTTAATCAAGCCAATAGTGTTTAACTTTGACGGGGCACACCCATTGGTAAGAATGTATGAACCTACAAGGAAATATGCCATATGTACATTAAGTTTAGATGCTACTTATTTATTACTTACTACTTTTATTTATTAGATACTACTAATTTAATTACTTTAAATTATGAGCCTGACTCTGTGTGGGCTGTGGCACTGTGCATGTGAATGCAAGTGTTCATGGAGGCCAGGGTGTCACATCCCCGAGCTGGAATTTCAGGCAGCTGTGAGGCACCTGATGTGGCTGTTGGGAACTGAACCCAAAGTCTCTCCAACTCAATACTACATGTTTTTTTTGCTTTTGCTAAGTTGCTATGAATGTTGCAAAATCCCATGACAAACACTTAAAACCAGAAATTGAGAAAGAAAGCATAAACAAGAGGATTCAAAAAAAATCTCCGAGCTCTAACAGAAGTCCGTCATTTACCACCATGACACATCAGAGAACAAGTCTCATACTTGAGTGTCCAGAGGAGCTACTGAGGCTGGCAGGGCCCTGGTGAGTTCAAATGACCATGGCTTCCAGTGAGAAAGGCCAGTGTGCCATCCTATCACTAGAGCTGGAACAGCAAGATAGCAATGATGGAAAGATATCTTGAATATTTATTAAGAGTTGAGAACTACTGATTTTTGAATTAAGAGTTAAAAAAGAATAGGGTCTATACAGCAAACCAGTAGCCAACATCAAACTAAATGGAGAGAAACTTGAAGCAATCTGACTAAAATCAGGAACTAGACAAGGCTGCCCACTCTCTCCCTACCTATTCAATTTTGTACTTGATGTCCTACACAGAGCAATTAGACAACAAAAGGAGATCAAAGGGATACATATTGGAAAGGCAGAAGTCAAATTATCACTATTTGCTGATGATATAATAGTATACTTAAGTGACTCCAAAAATTCCACCAGAGAGCTCCTAAACCTGGTAAACAACTTCAGCAAAGTAGCTGGATAGAAAATTAACTCAAGCATATTAGTGGCCTTCCTCTACACAAAGGATAAACAGGCTGAGAAAGAAATTAGGGAAACAACACCCTTCACAATAGTCACAAATAATATAAAATACCTTGGTGTGACTCTCACTAAGCAAATAAAAGATCTGTTTGACAAGAACTTCAAGTCTCTGAAGAAGGAAATCGAAGAAGATCTCAGAAGATGGAAAGATCTCCCATACTCGTGGATTGGCAGGATTAATATAGTAAAACCAGCCATCTTGCTGAAAGCAATCTACGGATTCAATGCAATCCCCATCAAAATTCCAACTCAATTCTTCACAGACTTAGAAAGAGCAATTTATAAATTCATCTGGAATAACAAAAAACCCAGAATACCCCAAACTATTCTCAACAATAAAAGAACCTCTGGTGGAATCACCATCCTGTACCTTAAGCTGTACTACAGAGCAATTGTGATAAAAACTGGGGAAAATTTCCTGAACAGAACACCAATAGCTTATGCTTTAAGATCAAGAATTGACAAATGGGACCTCATAAAGTTGCAAAGCTTCTGTAAGGCAAAAGACACTGTCAATAGGACAAGATGGTAACCAACAAGTTGGGAAAAGATCTTTACCAATCCTATATCTGATAGATGGATAATATCCAATATATACAAAGAACTCAAGAAGTTAGACTTCAGAGAAACAAATAACCCTACTAAAAA
>NW_022196897.1:63119094-63124480 GCF_008632895.1 Mastomys coucha
TTCTTTGTTTTTTGGAGGGGAAACTGGGAATGGATAAATTTACATGTAAATAAAGAAAATATCTAAAAAAAAAAAATGTTCAACATCCTTAGTCATCAGGGAAATGCAAATCAAAACAAGCCTGAGATTCCACCTCACACCAGTCAGAATGGCTAGGATAAAAAATTCAGGTAACAGCAGATGCTGGAGGGATTGTGAAGAAAGAGGAACACTCTTTCATTGCTGGTGGAATTTCAAGCTGGTACAACCACTCTGGGAAACAGTTTGGTGGTTCGTCCAGAAATTGGACATAGTTCTACCAGAGGACCCAGCTATACCACTCCTGGGCATATACCCAGAAGATGCTCCAACATGTAATAAGGACACATGCTCCACCATGTTCATAGCAGCCTTATTTATAATAGCCAGAAACTGGAAACAACTCAGATGTCCCTCAACAGAGGAATGGATACAGAAATTGTGGTACATTTACACAATGGAGTACTACTCAGCTATTAAAAACAATGAATTTATGAAATTCCTAGGGAAATGGATGGATCTGGAGAATATCATCCTGAGTGAGATAATCCAATCACGAAAGAACAACATGGCATGCACTCTCTGATAAGTGGATATTAGCCCAGAAGATCAGAATACACAAAGTACAATCCACAAACCACAAGAAACTCAAGAAGAAGGAAGACTAAAATGTGGATACTTCATTCCTTCTTAAAAGGGGGAACAATATACCCATGAAAGGAGTTGCAGAGACTAACTATGGAGCAGAGACTGAAGAAAGGACAATCCAGAGACTGCTCTACCTGGGAATCCGTCCCATATTCAATCATCAAATTCAGACACTATTGTGGATGCCAGCAAGTGCTGGATGACAGGGGTCTGATATAACTGTCTCCTGAGAGGCTCTGACAGTACCCAATTAATACAGAAGTAGAGGCTCACAGCCATCCATTGGACTGAGTACAGGGTCCCCAATGAAGGAGCTAGAGAAAGGACCCAAGGTGCTGAAGGGTTTGCAGCCCCTTAGGACAAACAACAATATGAACTAACTAGTACCCTCAGAGCTCCCAGGGACTAAGCCACCAACCAAAGAATACACATGGTGGGACTAATGGCTCCAGCAGCATATGTATAGTAGAGGATGGCCAAGTCAATCATTAATGGGAGGAGAGACCCTTGGCCCTGTGAAGGTTCTATACCCTAGTGTAGGGGAATACCAGGGCCAGTAAGCAGGAGAGGGTGGCGAATCGAGCAGGGGGAGTGGGGAGAGAACAGGGGTTTGTTTTTGGCTTTGTTTTTTATTTTTATTTTACTTTATTTTATTTTTTTCGGAGGGAAACTGGGAAAGGAGATAGCGTATAACATGTAAATAAAGAAAAATCTAATTAAAAAAAAAGAAATGAGACTCCCTACCTTAGAAGGAGGATTTGAAAAAAGAAAGAAAGAAAGAAAGAAGGAAAGAAACAGAGAAAAAAAGAATAGGGTCTGTTGGGCTTTTCCAAAATACACTATAATCAAGAGACAGGAAGTCATAGACACTCATGGTCCTCTCCTCTCTCCAAAGAGTGCCCTGACTTCAGCCAACAAAAACTGGGATCATTCCCTTCAGAACTAACCTAAAGCGAGTCCCTATATGTAAGCTCTTGTGTGGCTTAACTTCTTTTCCATAACATTATATTTTTTTGTGGGTTATTCATCCTGGCTGTGTTACACAGTGGCATCGTGTTCCCCTGTCTGAATGTCTCATTGCTAATTCCTTCCACTCTTGTGGAGCACTGAGTTGTTTCCAGGGCAAGCACAAACAATGTTCTTAGGAATGTTCCTAAGCATACCTCATACTCATGAGAATGAATTCCTCTTGTGTCTGTAACTCTGATAGAATCACTGGATTCCAAACAAGGCAATTTCAGTGGATATATCCAGAAGGCTTCCCAAAGTGATTTTTTTTTAAACCAGTTTACAAGTGCATGAACATTCAGCTGCTTTGCACCATCACTGCTCCATATGATTTGGGTTTTGCTTGCTTTGTTTTGTTCTCATTTTAACGGCTCTGGGAATTGTGTGGTAGTATCTAGTGGTGGAAATACTGTGACCATCTCTGATGACCAGGAGATTTACCTAGGCTTAAGTCTGTTTTTTTTGGTACAATTATCAATGCCTTCCACAAAAGCATTCCCATTTAGACTACAAGTCACTCAGTTTCCCTGCTGATGGGCAGTGAAACTGTTTGGCTTTCTCATGTCATCTATATCTGTCTTTTCTTCCATAAAATACCTCTCCAGAAGTGTTTGTCCTACTGGGTTGTCTAACTTTGAAAACTCAAATTGAATAAAAAAGTGTGTTCTTTACAATGGACAATGGCTACTCTGCCAGATATATAGATGATAAAAGCCTTCCTCATTCTGTAACTTGTTCTTCTGCTCTCTCGCTTGCTTTTGACTTAACAGGTCTATCATACAACATTGCCCAATATAGTAGATTTTAATTTATGGTTTCAGTGTCTTATTTGAGAAATGTATCCCACTTCTTGCCCATGGAGATAGTCTCCTGTTTTCCTCACAGACTTTTTTAAATTTTCACAGCTAAACTTATAGCCTAACTTTGGTGCAGCATACGAATCAGGAGTTTTAACTTTAAAATGGGACAACATCATTTTAAAGGGGAAAAAAATCTCTGTGTCACAGTCTGACATACCATCATCATCATTAGCCAAGTGCCAGTGTTTGTTCGGATCTGCTTCTGGACTCTCCACTCTTATTCTATTGATCTAGATAACTCTTTTAACCTTTCACCTTTCTGCCTTAAATGAGGTAGGTAGCATATTTTATTGGGTAGTATAAACTCTTAGCTTTATATTTCTTCAATATCTAACATTTCCATACAAGGTTCAGAATTAGTTAATTACACATGTTCTGAGCATACTGATTATATTTTTGGAGGAGGGACATGTTGTACTAAATTATCAGTCAACTTGGAGAAAACTTGTCTTGATAGGGTT
The DNA here is from genome assembly GCF_008632895.1 of Mastomys coucha. Lineage (NCBI taxonomy): Eukaryota > Metazoa > Chordata > Mammalia > Rodentia > Muridae > Mastomys > Mastomys coucha. The sequence goes on from NW_022196897.1 coordinate 63,122,090, forward strand.
GAGACCTTTTAAAAAATTATGTTATTTTTAATAGTGTTTGTGTTTTGACTTCTGTGTGTCTGTGTGCATATGTGTGCATATGTGATCCCCTACAGGTGGATTTACAGGCCACCTGATGTAAGAGCTAAGAACCAAACCCCAGTCTTCTACAAGAGTAGCAAGTGCTCCTTTTTGCTAAATTATGTCTCCAGCTCTCCAGAGCTGAGCCTTTCATCCACAAACATTCTTCAGTTCACTTAGCGCTTTTCAAATTTCTTTCAGCAAAGTTTTACATGGACAAGTCCTACATATAATTTGTTAAACTCACACCCTGCAGTGGTGAGTTTAGGCTACTCTGCTTTATGCTCCCGTGCGCTTCCAGCCACCCACGCAGGGACTCTGGATCCACTGATGAAAGCCTGGTTGTTAAGCATATATTATATTTTAACATTTACATAATTGTGAGGATTGTGCTCAATTTATATCTGAGAGAAAAGAGCCTGGACAAAAAGGGGGAAATGTAGTGGGTATGCCCTGGTTCTGTTTGTATTTTGATGTTAATTCTGCTTCCTCAAGAGGGGCTGCCCCTGACTAGAAGTAGATCATGTACTCTGGTGACCTCACTGAACCTTCTTCCCATTCTGACTGGTCAAATAAAGGGTAGGGCTGATGACTGGAAGGGAAAGGAAGGTAGGATGGGTGGTCTCAGCGAGGGGGAGGAGAGGGAGAGAGGGAGGAAGGAAGAGGTGGAAGAAAGATGGAGCAGAACCACATGGTGTGCAGAACCACATGGTGTGTAGAAGCCACAAGTAGTAAGGAGTCTCATAGCTGGGGAATAAATTAGTATAGTGATAGATCTGCCCAACATAGGCTTATAGCTTATAAATATAATAATTGGTTGTGTGTTTTCATACAGGCTTATTGGGGTAAAAAAATTACCAAAATACACTAGTGCTTCAAAAGTTCATGTTATTATAATTGGCGCTGTTATTTTATTTTCTAATGCTTTATGGTTTTCTTTAGTATCTATAGGAGATTATTTCTAGGATATTCAAGGAAATAAAAATGTACGAATATTCAAATCCCTTACATAAAAAGGTATCATATCTGCATACAATGTATACACATCTTGTATACACAGTCTCTTCTCTGGGTTGCTTACCATACCTACTACAATGAAATGCTCTGTGAATGGCTGCTGTAGGGAGTAATAATGGTGTGAAAAAATCTGTTTATGTTCAGTACAGATACATTTGGATTTTGTTATTGTTTTTGAGGCAGGATCTTATTACATAGTCCAGACTGGTTTCCATTTGAGGTCCTGCTGCCCTAGCCTTCTGAGTGCTGGGAGAAAAGGCATGTTCCATCACCTTGGCTCAAGATGCAATATTGGAGGGGTATATTTTCAATCTGTAATTGTCTGCATTCACAGACACAGAACTTACAAATACAATGTTATTGGTATACAGAAATAGAATATATATGTTTATGTACATGCATATAACCTTATCCATCAGTATATTTATTTCAGTTATTCATTTTAATAGGTCATCTGCAAATTGTTTAGGATTTTCTAGCCACACCATCATTGCATTTTATTCTTCGATTTTTTCGCCTTTCAATCATATGATGTTACGTCATCTGACTTTACTCTTTCATTTAATATAGAACATAGCATAGGTTTTTAAGAATCCCAGCCTAAATATGAGTTGAACAAGAATGAATCAATAGACATGCTAATATGGAAGGAGGTTAAACTTAGGGGGCCTCAGCCCTAGATAATGAACTATATATACAGACCACTAAGGAACACTGAACGTGGAGAGGGAAGCGCACCAACTGTGATCCTTTATGAGATGGTCAGCCTTGGAAACTTACATCCAAGTCACTTTATAGAGACTAAGCAGGGTGTATTCAGTTTAGGAAGACACATTACCCACTACATATACACACACCACCACCACCACCACCACCACCACCAACAACAACAACGCTACTACCAAAAATTAAAGAAAAGGAAGCCATGAATTTGAAGGGTGAGTCCCTATTCTGGCTGTTAGATCAATGCTAGTATTCCTCAGGAACTTATGAAGCCGGTTTCCCAATGGCAGAAGGAACACATGATTAACTGTGGTACCTATCAGCATAGCAAAGTACATGTTGGCCTCCAGGCTCCCTGAGTATCACAAGTACCTGTTACACATTTCAGAGTCCATTCTGGCCTCCTGGCTCTTCTCATTCTGCCCTTACACTATCTCCAGCTCATGGGCCTCTCTGTCCCCAGATTCTCATTATCTTTATAATCCTGTTAGTCTGTTTTGTCCCTCTCTTGATCCTCTGCTCGCTCTCTCTCCCTCCCTCCCTCCCTCTCTCCCTCCCTCTCTCTCTTTCCCCTCCCTCCCACACACACTC
>NW_022196897.1:63124521-63131112 GCF_008632895.1 Mastomys coucha
GCTCCCTCTCCTAGCCCAGATCAGTCTTCTAGCCTGGGTCAGTCTACTCCTTTCTCTCCCTGGTCTGGACTCTTTCTCTGGCTGTACTCTCAATTTAGTCTACAATAAAACCATCTTCTTAAGCATACATTGGAGTATCATGTGGTCAGTTTATACATCTGGTGCTCAAACCCCTAGTTCATACAATGGGTATACACCAGAGGTTTCGGAGGGGTGAAGAGGAAACAATATAATTATATTATAATCTTAACATTTTCTTAAGTTACTTAAAACTTAAAGAATGAATTCCAGATGCAAATCAAGACAGACTAAAACAAAAATGAGCATAAAAAAATCATTCATCCAGTGAACCCTTCTCACGGATATTTAATGTCTCCTATGTGTGTTCCAGAGTATTGGGAATACAAAAATGAATTTGTCACTGTCCTTGAAGAACTCAGACTTCTAGAGACAGAAATAAAGATAAGATCCATGTCCAAGTAGACAATGTTCAGACTGCAGTATTTGAGAAAGCTCCAAAAATGACTATAGAGAAATCAAGAGTAGCTTTAGACCCTTTAAAAACAAATCTTCCATGATGGCAATGAAGATAACATTTATTGGATGCTCACTGTGTGTCAGTCCTCCCTGCAGCACCTTCCCTTGAGTTATTTTATATACTTTTCAAATAACCCAGGAAGGTAGGTACCGTTACCATCTGCCCTTATCAGATAAGGCTTGGAAAGATTAACTGCCTGAAATGGAAGCGCCTGGTTCAGAGGAGGCCAGACAATAACAAACACATCCATCAATGTTATCTCTTGAAAGACCAGAATGGCTCTCCTCCTTCCCCTAAGGAGAACATCAGAATTAAGACAGTGCCAGCAAGCAGGGAGAGGAGTAGTCAGGATGACGAAGCTTCATGGGTAGAACCCATGGGCTAGGAGCCCCAGCTTCCCTAGAATGGCTGGGCCCCCTTTGTTTTGCCAAGGAAGGGTCACACAGCACCAGACAGACCAAGGTAGTCTGAGCTAGTACTGAACAGTAGGTGTGCTTGTCTTCTCCAGTTCTGAGGCAACTGAAGCTCTTATTCATCTCTTCCATAAATCCCATGTCTGTGAGGGAGAATTTACATCATGGAAGGTAATGGGATTAGGATCATTCAGTGAGACTGGAGAGCTCTGGAGTCTGGGGGGGTGAGAAAAACAACCCTTACTTAGTCTGCTTACCCATCATTTACACACACACACACACACACACACACACACACAAACAAATACACATATTTTTCCTGGGTATATGAGTTTTTCCGTAGGGATGAAAATATGAATAACTGGCTTGAGTAAAGGTAGTAGAGGGGAACCTGGGGGATCTTACAGAAACAATAGGAAGTTCAAATTGACCCAGGAATCAAGATGGCCACAGAGGACAAGAGCTTTTGTACAGATAAAATCATCAAGGTAGAATCTGTCCAAAAAATAAATAATAAGGACTTGAAGAAGTGAAACATAAAGGACCCATGACTTAGGGCTCAGAGGGATGGGACAGGCCTCCAGAGCCTGTGATCTTAACCCAAGACTTTACTACATTTCTAAAATATGAGTGCATTGCTGCAGTCTTGCCAGAAATTGATTTATTAATGTGTATTCGGAGCACAAAAAGTATAAGTAATTTCTGACTTATTGCTGCCATGCATAATGCCACATGTCTTATGGTAATTATCAAAACTATGGACAGAAATTCCCACATAAGAGTATAAACCACATCATTATTTATTAAAGTAGTATATCAAAAATGGTATGAATATTCAGAAGTCAGTTAAGTAGATCATAGTGCGTTCATACAATGGAACATCAAGTATCTGGTTAAAGTCATGTTATAGAAGAGTACAACTGGACATGAGAAACACTTCCAATGTTAAGGGGTAATTGTGCAGGTATCTGTGGATATGGATGTGCAAATGCTCACACACACTTCAAAAGCTATTACCACAGTAGTTCCCTCTGAATCGCTTACCTCTGGGAGTTTAAAAAGGATTGATTCTAGTTCCTAAATTACTTGCACACAAGGAAACTAGTTATGTTCAAAATAGAACAAACACAGGCACAATAGTGTTAAACAGCATAGAACGATAAAATAGGAGACAGGCTAAAACGAGGTTGTTCAATTTATCAGCAAGTAGGTTAATTAAAGGCAGAGATGGTGAAAAGATGAAGGGATGGGATCAGGAATAAAAGTCAAGTGTAGCTGAGGAAGGTCACACTGAGGAGGCTGTACTGCATGGAGTCTTCAATCTGCTGGACACTGGAGAGCCAGAGACAACAGAGCAGGCTGAATCTTTACATTTCTCTCTCTGTGTTTGAGGGAAGAGGGTCTCCCTGGTTACCAGACCTGTGAATGCATGTGGGCGAGTAGAGCGGTGATCATCACCCTTGATGATGTCTACAAGTGAGAGAGAAGGACTGCCAAGGCAGGTACTGGAGTGTGAAGGGAGTAAAGTTTCTGTTTAAAGATCATTAAGACATTTCTCTGCTCTGCTGTGAGTAGCAGAATGTTGTTTCTGGAAAGTTGAGTAAGGCTCAACTCATGTCATCCCCTGTGGGAGCCGAAAGAGGAGAAGGAGAGTGACACCCATTACAGATGCACAGGACTGCCAAATGGTGAATCCCAACTCAAGACAAAGAAGGATGACTTGGCATAGGGGAAAGAACCATGAGTGTCCATAGCTTAAATCTGAAGTGTCTCCCAAAGCTCATATGCTGAAGGTGTAGCCTTCTTATCGGCAGGTGGTGGGGCCTTTGGAAGATATCATCGATGGAAGGAAGGAAGGTCTTTGAAAGACATGGTGTTCAAAGTTATTGGGACTGCAGCCCCTCCCCCTCCCTATGATGCCTACTGTGAACCAGCCTTCTCGACCACGTGCTATTACCACAACAGACCCAAATGATAGAGCCAACCAATTATGGGTTGAAAGTGTAAATCACAATAAAACTTACCTCCTATTGAGTTGATTGTCCTGTGTATTTTATCATAGTAATGGAAAGCCACGGATAACTGATAAAAAATTAATTGATAACAAATCTCCAGATTATATCAGCAAATGAAACTCCACAAACAAACATTGGCTGACTGACCCCTGAACAAGTCACTCCAGACTCCCGATGCCACAATTTTATCATACCAAACTGGATTCACTGGTTATATCCTGTTAGAGTTGTTATTAATGCCAGCTTGCCACAAAGTAGATTCTCCCTTTCTTATTTATAGTTTATTTTATGAAAATATATGTGAATGTGTTTTAATGTATTCAAAACATTTAAAAATGCAGATATTGTTAACAGTCAAAGAAATACCTGTCAAAACATACCAGCCATATTATTCCACAGGCTTTCTACCTAATCATCCTAGTATAAAGTTCACACCATTAGAGGCCCTCAAACAAGTCTATGTGAGATGAAGCAGCCTTCCTAACAGGTTACAGTTCAAATAAAGATACTCCATCTGGATGCCCAGTACTAGTCACTTAAAAAATCTGTCTACTTAAAGAGTTGCCTATACCTGTCTTGATGAGATATTGCCCGCTAAGAGACACAATTAAAAATGGCTGATGAATTAGCTACTGGATCCTTCAAAACAGACTTGTCATGTTTTTCATCTCCTCAAAGAGCAAGTGTAAAATAATATGCTACTTCCCTTTAATCTTTGATATGCTTCCTTTCCCTCCTCTACATTATCCACAGATTCATGAGCTGGGGAGATATTCTGGTTCTAGGACTAAGGACTAAGGCTAGATGAGGGAAAGCCAGTGTTCAGAAATGAGAACAGCGTCTATTGTTTCATCCTGAATATAAGATTAATCCTAATATCTTCTAGATCAGCACCTACAAAGTGATTTCTTAAATTCTTAACTATCAAAACAAAAATCTGGGCAACAAACAACCAACCCAAAGCAAACAGAGAACACACACCCCATTCTTTGTGCTTTGAGGTAAGGGCTGGGAGTCCTGTCTGAGTCTCACAAGTGTAGGGCTCATATGTGTCTTCACTACTCACTATTACCCAGTTTATCTCACTGTTTCAGTGACCCTGGTGGCTCCACACCTCCCCATTCTTCCTTACTATCAGGAATTCTCGTGTCCACACCCCAATCTTCTCCACCAAACCCCATTTTTGAGAAAAGATCTGAAACAGTTCGTAGAGTGAGTGGCTGGCAGAGGAGAACGAGAGCGTGTGCACACACACGCAGATCCACGGAATGTTATTCATTAATGGCTTCATCTTAGCAGTTTCCTTTATACCAGAAGCGTAACTGATGGAGCAGAAGGTGTTCCAGAGAATAGAGAATGCATTGTCCTGCCAGGCTGGCACTGAAAAGTGCTCCTCTGTGATGCTCTGACAGCTGAAATGGGCTCTAATGCTCTCAGGCAGAGGACCTCGGAGTCTGGGGCCCCATTATCCTTAAGTGCAACATTACAAGGGCAAGTACTTTTGAGTCATCTACAAAAGGCTTTTAAAAATCAGAACTTCACAGGGAAAAATCGCATGGGATGGAAGACGGAGGCTTAGGGTCAGAACAGGGTCCTAAGCCTCAACATTAGTTCTGTAACTCAGTCTGTATCATGGCTGAGGGTGTCTGGGTGACGGTGGGCTTCCTGCCTCTTGTGCATTCCTAACAAACACAGAGCCCACCAGGCCAGTTCTTACATAAAGCCCCCCTAAGCTTCGAGCTATTCTCTGCTCTTCCCATTACTTAAAGAGCCCTTCCTACTAAAATATTGAGTCCATCACTTGTTCTGACTGTTACCAGAATACAAACTTTAGATAGGAGAGCCCCGGAAACTCTTCCTGTAACTGTTCAATTGGAAGAAAGTACTGAAATAAGCGAGAAAATAGAATACACTAGACTAAATAATGGCTTGTTTTCTGTTAGTGTATTTGTGTCAGTGTCTTCTTTTTTTAATCTAGTGTGAAAATAAGGGCAGAAAGCATGATGGGTAATGTTCTACACAGTGGCCAATTAATTATAAGAGTAGAATTGGCAATATGAACTAACTAGTACTCTCAGAGCTCCCAGGGACTCAACCACCAACCAAGGAATATACATGGTGAGACAGATTGTTCTGGCAGCATGTATATAGTAGAGGATTGCAAAGTGGATCATCAATGGGAGGAGAGGCCCTTGGCCCTGTGAAGGTTCTGTGCCCCAGTGTAGGAGAATGCCAGGGCCAGGAAGTGGGAGAGGGTGGGGTGGCAAGCATGGGGAGGGGGGAAGGGAACAGGGGTTTGTTCTTGTTCTTGTTTTGTTTTTTGTTTGTTTTTTTGGAAGGGAAACTGGGAAAGGAGAAATCATATGACATGTAAATAGATAAAATATCTAATAAAAAAAATGTTCTTCATGAGACTGAAAAGAAAAAGAGTTGAGTTGGAAAGCCTATTGCCAAGCAAAGGGAAAGCTCAATATTTGTTTTCTGTTGAAGGTGCTTTCTAAGTACAGTGTGCCACATGATACCATGACAGGTCATCTACAAAGACAGTCTGCCAACATGGTGTTAGGCTAGTATTAAACAGTGATCTCAGAAACAAACTCCAAAAATACCCCATTCAAGAAGAAGCAGGAAAAAACAGACTATCTAGACAAGTCATTTTACTTCTACTCACATTTTAAAATCCTTGAATAATTTTTAACATAATTTTCAGAAAGATCTCAGTACCTTGGTAAAAGTTCATTTGATTCATAAAGATTCTAAAACTTTAAAAACTTTATAATTTTGAATGGTCATAAAAATAATATGAACACATGAAAATGTTAAAACAACAATAAAATTAAAAGCTCTAATCTTATCACCTCTAGAGATGATAGTAAACAGTCTGAAATAATATCGACCTTCTCTTCTCTTTCACATGTATCGTTGTTCCTATGCCACCACGCAATGTATTTAACAATCTATAGTAGATTCAGACAATACCCAGTACTGAATGATACCAACAATAATGTTTATTATGTGCTCAACATTGTTCTAGTCATGAGTACATCAGTGAACAAAACTGAAAAGATTTCTCAGCTTCATAGCACTTACATTCCAGTAATAGGAGACCACTGTGGAAGGCCGGCCTCTTGGCATGCCATAGCTCTTGCCATCTTGGAATCAAAGCAGTTATAGTCACCAACGTGAGAGTAGACTCATGCAAAGGGCATAGGAAGGGCTCATGAACAACTTGTAAGATGGCTGGCTCATGAGGTGACTTATTAGATAGATACTTGAGGGCCCTCTTGTTCTGAAGGATGTGTGTGTGTGTGTGTGTGAGAGAGAGAGAGAGAGAGAGAGAGAGAGAGAGACGAAGTGAGGGAGACTCTCTTCAGTGTTGGACTGACGGGGACTCTCCTTCAGAGGGGTAGAGACCTTTATGTTGCCTATGCTCCAGCAAGTAACTCAGAATAAACTCACTGTTTCACCCAGTTCAACTTGGTTAGAGTCACATCTTTTGTCTGCTACTGGTGCTTTAAAGGGCTCAATAGATACCTGTTCATGTCTCCCCAGGAAAAGTTAACACAATGAAGACTAAAAAACACGAAAAAGAAAAGGTGAATTTTATTTGGAAAGAAAGAGAAAG
>NW_022196897.1:63131131-63153697 GCF_008632895.1 Mastomys coucha
AAAGAAAGAGAAAGTAAGAAGGGCAAAGAATATTGTGCCATCTGAGGAAATGGCAGAGTGAAGGCCCTAAGGCAGGTGTGCGATTGGTGTATTGTAGGAATATGGCAACAAGTGTAGCTATAACAGTATTAGCAAGGTAGATTCTAGGGGTAGACAGGGGTGCACCAGATCATGCAGGGGGCTACAGACCTCTGAGACAAAGGCCTTTGGCTTTTTCTCTCACAAAAGAAGGAGACTTTGAAAAGCTATGATATGATTTGTGGTGTAAAAGCAGCAGGGTGAGGAGAATGAAGCATCTAGCAGGAAGATGGAAGTGGAGTCAGATCAGGATGACACGGTCCTGAACCAGCCTGGAGCTGATGGTAGCTAGGACCACCATTATGAACTGATAACAGCTGAGTGCTGAGAAGGGGTTGTTTTCTGAGTAAATTTGATGGACAGGGCCAGTTGGACCTCTTTATGAATCAGTTGTACAGCAGGAACGAATGGCAGCATCATGCCTATGAAACCCCTCATGTAAGCATTAGGAAGAACTGAATTGAATTCTTTGTAGAGATTGAAAAACACAGAGAGACACAGGTATGGTGGCTGTTTTATACATGTTCTGTCTGAGGTATTTATTAGAAAACAACGTGTCCATTTTTTTAAATTTTTATTTATTTATTTATTTTGCTTTATGGGACAGGGGTTTTTTGTATGGACTCATTTTGTATAGGCTTTAAAATGTCTCCCTGATACACCTTCTCTTCCAGCTCTGTATAGGTCTTCTATACCTCTCTCTCCCCCTGAATGAAGGTAGATTCACGAGTATATGACAGTTGCTTCCCTGGCAAAGGTGGTGGGATAATCAAGCCAAAGACTGTTTGAAGTCACTCTTGACAGTATATTTGTTTCTGTATCAACTGCCTAGAGGGAGCTGCTCTTCCTGTTAGCTTTGAAGGATGAGTCGAGAGGCCATCTTTAAGACCTGAGGGCAACCTCTGGGTGCCCATGTGTTGGGTTCAGGGTGGAAGCTGAGAAAACTCACCTCTGAAACAGAAACTTAAAATGAAAGCTTTATTTTCTACACACACACAGGGGGGTGGCAAGTTCAGGATCTGAGCAGCATCCCAGAAGGGGGATCTTATGACATTTCACAATGCATGGGTGAGTATTGTGGGCTGTTGCATTAACCAATCATATTTTGATACAGGAGTTAAACAAGCAAGTTAATGTTGGTGACTGGGCCTTAGCTGGGTCACCTGGTTTCAGGGTCCTTGAGTCACCTTTTGAAGTCTCCTGGACTCTGATCTGGAATCTAGAATGATAAGGGAACAAAGGAATGGGCAAGCTGCACGAAGTTGAATAAGTCAAGACAAGCAACACATTCATGACTTGTGTGCCTTAGTTTAGATAACTGGATAACGGCATGTCCCCTCTTTGCATCCTTTACTGGTTAACAGACAAACATGAAGGACCTGAAGAAGCAGAATGGGCGTTGGGTTCTGGGGCCTGGGAACGTGGACTCAGTTTTGTTCCTGCCACCAAGGTGGATTTGTTTCTGAGACGGCTGGGCTCAGGAAACTGTCTCCCAACACATGGCTATCCTTGGCCATAGCCAGTCCTCCACCAGGCAAGGAACTCCGTTCTGATCAGCATGCAAATCCCAATGCTATCTGGCTTAACACCTTGACTCCAGCAAGGGGAGGTCCTGAGCAGAGAGCCCAGGGGTAGCATTCCCAGACTTCTGACCACCAGAAGCTACATGATGGGGGTGGGGGTTAGTAGTTGCTGAGTCATTGTGATTCATCATGCAGCAGCAGAAAATCAATACAGGTAGCTTTGTGATTGGGCAAGAAGACAAGGCAAGGATCCTCCATCTTGCTGAGACCATTTGAGGTTTAACTAGAATTTGATCTCCTTGATGGGGAATCCCATGGAAAATTATCCAACCCTATTCTAGAAACCCAAGGCCCGGAAGTCCTAGCCAATTTTTCCTAGTTCCTGCTAAATTGCCTGTTGGTTTGAACTCCCACCAGCGAACTGCTTGTGTTAGCATCTGTTAAACTTGCTTTTGAGGAGTGCACTCCTTCCCCACCCTGCACACACACAACTGCAGAGCAAAGTGCCAGCACTTGGTTTCTGCCCTCAAAGCACTGTGCTCTGGACATTTGAGGCTACACTTAGGTCGCTAACTACTTGAGTGCGGTCCCAGCCAGCTAGAATAAAGACTTTTAGTTAGCTATAAACTGTGTTTGAGTGGTCATTTCTGGAGGGCTACGTACAGAGCAGCATTCTTTTCAACATCTTTAGAAGCAAACGTTGACATGGAGTCCTCTAAGAGAAAATATATAATAGCTGAAAAATACAAAACATATTCCCCTCCAAAAAATCTATCAACATGAGTGTTTTACATTAATATTTTTTTCAGGTGTTTTCAAGGATCATAGAGCCTTGAAACATAAGAATAATTATAGTGATCATAAGTGGCAATTTTAAAGCTTGTTTCTTTGGCTTTATATCTATTCTATGTAGCATTCTGTCATGGCTTCCTAAGAAATTTGGCTTTAAACACATGTATGTTTTCAAGACCAATAGGCTTCCCCGGTGAGAGTCAAAGACTCTAGGCAAATATCCAAACATAGTTGGTAGATCTTTAAATGTGTGCAATGAACCTACATAGGCCAGCAAAGAAATGCTAAATTTCAAATTCTGGATATTGGTTGCCCATAGGGGTAGGGAGTAAGGAGATGAGACCAGGGAAAATCAATTCAAAAATCCAAAAGTAATGATCTTTTCTATATCTGGGGGTTGGGGCGTATATAGGTGTGCACATGATCTCTTACATTCTATAGATATTTATGAACTCAGGGGAAAAGGCAATGATTTAATTTGTTGTTTTTGTTTTTACTTTTTCTCCAGAATTTGATCTTCCCCATGGTCCAGAGCTAAGAGTAGAATGGCAGCAATTCACACCCAATTTAGTGATGTGATCTAGGTCAGGAAACACTTATCCCTCCCACAGCCAATTAAACATGTTGACTTTGTAACACTGGCAATTATGATTTTCTGCATAGCCAAAGTTGGTGGGCTGTTCATTAATTATTAGTGGCAATCACAGAGTACTGAGAGCTCTTCTTAATAACATTGTGTGCACAGAATTATTTTCTTTAGTACTCGCTCTTTCTCAAACCAATGAAGAAAGACACAGGAAGAGACAGAACTTACTACACTGCCCTCTGCTCCAAGCACAGTGCTACAGCATGCAAATACTGACACCCGCGTGCCACTTGTGTGCCACCTCCCCTCCAGCAGCCATCCAAGCCAGGTGCTGGGGTAAGCTTTCTCACAAGCAAAGTGAAGACACATGAGACTATGTGCTTTCCTGGAGTTCAGACACAGTGTCTCAGGTTGCAGAGAGCTGGAAGGTGGTCATCACTATGGCAGATAATGATGGTATCCAATCCAGACAGGGAGTTCATCAGAGAGTTTCCAAGATGGGAGTACTGAAGCAAGGAAGAAGAGGAAAACCATGGGGAATGAAGCCTAGGAAAGGATTGGTCCAAGAGATGGGGAGCTGGGGGATTTAATATGTCCAGAAATATGCAAAGATGATCTGATAAGTCACTTATCAGATTTAGATTCTTGCTTTCATGACATCTCTGGGTCCCCATGCTAGATAAAAGATGGTCTGTGGGATTTGAGAGACAATAGGATTGCATCCTCATACAACATCCTCATGCTACATACATAAGCATGAAAGAGCTCTCAACATCTATGAACTGCTATAATAATCTCCTAGTTTTTAACTTTTCATGGATTAAATGTTCTTCTCACTGGGTTCCTCTATTCAATAGCCAGGGGGATCATTGTGAAATACAACTTGTGCTAGTTCATGTGGGTCATCCCAGTACTCCACAGGTGGAGGCAGGGGCACTGCTGTATAACAAGACCCTGTTCAAGAGTCTTGAAAGCCAAGACTAAGTCAAGAGTAAGTAAATTAATAAGATTAAAATTAAAAAATATTGCTGGGAGAGTGGTGGCATATGCCTTTAATCCCAGCATTTGGGAGGCAGATGCAAGTGCATCTCTTAGTTCAAGGCCAGCCTGGTCTACTGGGTGAATTCCAGGACAGCCAGGGCTATCCTGTTTATTGGAAACAATTTTTAAAATATGTTAGTGACTATAGCTTCTGTTGGCCAATGAGCATGTCATATATGTGTTTTTATTATTATCTCCAACAAGCATGTCAAGTATGTATTTTTACTATTATTTCACAGTTTGTTATCATGTCTGCCCTATTATTCGAGTGTCAAACTAAAGATCATCATTTCACCCCACGTCTGGGAAGACCCAGACAGTAGCAGCCAACAGCAGGCAATGCTGGGAACCAGATCACAGAGGGCTCACAAGTGTCAATTATCTTGGTTACTGTGGCTCTGCATGACATTCCTTCTCCACCTCAACCAGAAAAGCCATCAACACTGTGACAACAGGACCTCGAAATAGAGGGCTCCTCTTACCTCAGCGTCAAAGCGCGGGTCCTGGTAGGCATCGCTGACATTCACAGGAAGGCCTGTCGAAGCAACCAGCTCAGCGATGCTGTTATTTATCAGCCAGTCGGAGTATGACGATTTCTCCACGCTTTCTTTGAAACTGTCAGAGCATGAGGCCAGCAATAAGAAAGAAGAGAAACTAAGTTTGGTGGAAAGTAAGCTCTGTAACAGTACATTAATAGCAACATCACTTGTCCTCATTATGGAGGGATGAACAGTATTAGTCATAGAATGGCAGGGAGATAATTATCAGGAGCCACTTTGAAACTCCTTTCACACTAGAGTGGAAAGTAATCAGACCATGGATAGAAACACAGATCCTCTATGGGCCAGAGAGCAACTCTAGGCTGTGTTTAAGCCTCAAGGTAGACAGATAAAAGCACACAATAAGGCAAAGACCAGACTGATAACAGGATGCCAACACAGCTTCGTACATTTCCACTGGGTTCCTCTGTTTGACCCCCTAGCTGAACATCCTAGATATTTTGATACCAAGAAGAAGGGAAGACTGGGAAATAAAAGTTAGATGTTTTGGGGTTGAGGATGGAATACGCTTTATGCAGGCTAAGTCAGTGGTCTATCATTGAGCTACATTTCCAATGGTAAAATAGCCCTATTGGTGTTTTTAGTTTAAGCTACATTTTACATAAGAAAATACTAAGTTTGTAAATAGTCATTGCTATTACGCTGCTTGTACCCATTTGTACATAGTTGTTATTATACTGTAGGTACCCGTTTGGAGTCCATGGCACATGGAAAAGAGCAGGAACTGTTGCAGGAGTTGTCATGGAGACCACCAGATGCATGAATGAGCAGGAGGGGTAGACATTATCATTTACTATCAGCTCTACACCACATCTGTGACTGGTAAGCTCAGGACACATTTGTGATGTTATTCATCTCTTAATGCATATAAAACATGAAGAGTACACAAGCTTATTCTTTGTAGATCTCTAGCTGCAAATGGAAGTTTTAATAAGAGGCTTGGGTTTATAGCTCTTAAGTGGCACATAAATCAAAGAGAGAGAGAGAGACTGGGAACTTCAAAGAAGAGTTGTTTTGTTTTCCAACACAAATAACCAAGTCAGTGTTCTGTTTTCTCCTTGCTACCCTACATCTATGACAAAGGAAGCTTTATGTTATGCTTTAAGGAAAGCAACAGAGCGAAGAAGCATGGTAATATACTTGATATGTGGACCTAAGCTAACAGACTCATCCCTAAAGTTATAAAAAAACCACGCGGACTGAATTCTAGATGCTCTTTCAAAGAGGCACTGACTTGCCAATGCATTCTGTGATGTCTGGATACTTCATTTTACAGTATATTTATTCTGTGTATATGGATACGTGGGTGCACATGTACCTGTGTGCATGCATATGCACACCTGTGTGTGCCTGTGTGTGTATGTGACTGTGTGTATCTGTGTGTGTGTGTGTGTGTGCCTGTGTATACTTATGTGTGTGTGTGATGTGTGTGTGTAAGCCAGAGGATGATGTCAGGTGCCTTAACTAATCATTCATTTTATTTTTTGAACATCTCTCAAATTCCTTAGGCTTGCTAGTCAGTGACCTTAAGAGACCCACCTATCTTTCTCTCCTAGTACTACAGCTACACATGGGCTCTGTCAGCCCCCCTTTGAAAATGAGTGCCTGAAATATGAACTCAGGTTCTGGTGCTTGCCATGGCTGGCAATTTACCAACTGAGCCATCTCTCTAGCTCCATACACTGTGATTTTAAAAGTTTTCATGACCCAATAGTTTGAGAAGTGATGGCCTATTATGCGCTGTAAAGTGTGGGGGTGAAAGGGCTGAAGTGTGACCTTGGAAAGACCTATGCAGAGAAGTCAAGGATGAACCTGAGATGAAGAAGAAAAGTAAGAACAGAGAGTGAGCATTAGACAAGTCAACAAGTGTCTTTCAAGACTGACATGAGTTCACAGGACATCAGGAATTTCAGATAAGCACAGCAAAATGAGTGACCACATAGAGAGGAATAAGACTAGGGAGTAGGCCAGGCTCCATGAGTTGAGTTGCGAGGACCTTAGCTATAGGCAACAGAGAACCACTTACAAATATGGGAAAGAAAAGGCCATTCAAGCCGTGATTTTAGGAGCCTTCCAGGTAGTGAATAAGAAGTCCTAGCTAAAAGAGGCCAAAGATGCAAAGAGGCTCCAGATGGTGGCCTGCAGGTGTCAGGCCTGTGTCAAGCGCTCAGCGGCCAGACACCAGTGACATACATTTTGCTCCTGAGTACCTGGCATGATTCATAGCAAGGCTTTGTTTTCAGAAGTGGGGAGATGAGAAAAATGGCAGGTGATCCAGAAACATGGGCAGATTGCTTGTGAGGAAAACCCAGGGACAGAACCTCAGTCGGTCCTCAGCGTGCAAAGCTGACCCAGAGGTATGATTATCTTTAGGGACATGAAGGTGAAATGGCTGGAATTTTCTCAGGGAGAACTGTGTAGAGAAATTAATACTGAAGGGAAGAAAGGAGGGGAGAGGGTAGAGACATGGGGGAAGGGGAGGGAGAAGAAAGGAAAACAGATTTATCATCACTGTAGAACAGGGCCAGTCTGGATGTTTTGTTAACTAACTTGCTGTCTCTGTCTGCATCTTTTTAAGATGGATGTGGTTCTCTACATCTTACCAACTCAGAAAAGCTGATGCCCAGAGATGCTCTCTAACTTTCTAAGAGATTTGATTTTACTCAGTTCTCACTTCTAACTCACAGACAACTCTGTTTCTTCATGATTCTTCTGCAGTTTATAAGCAGAAGAAAACCAAGACTCACGGACTTGAAACCCCTCTGAAAATGAGAGGGAGAGAGACAGAGAGGGAGAGAGAGAGGGAGAGAGGGGGAGATAGAGAGGGGAGAGGGAAAGAGGGAGGGAGGAAGGGAGGGAAGGAGGGAGGGAAGGAAGGAAGAAGAGAGAGAGCGAGGGAGCGAGCGAGCGAGAGAACAGCAGAGAGGCAGGAAGGTACAGAAAGTAGTGAACACTCTGCTCTGAGCTGCTATGAAGGGAAAGGAGGAGAAACTCTGGCTTTGCTCATTAGAGCCTTAGGCTCCCACTTAAAGAGTTCCCAAAGGAGGAAAGATGACAAAACACCACTGAGCTAGGGCTCCCAAAAGCCTCCTTCTAAATCTAGGACATTTTAGCATTTTCTCAGTTCAGACTGCATACTGCATTGAAATAATTCCAACATCAAGCAGCAGTTGTAGCAATAGGAGCCTCGATTCCATGCCAGGCACTGTTGAAAAAGTAGGCAAAAGGCTATGGTCTTGGTCCTTATGGTCCTTACCATGTAGCTGAAGAGAAGGAGATACAAGCACATTGGCATTTAACCAACATATACTCAGTGCAAGTCTCAAATCAAAGAACTGCCATGCAGCTAGATGGCTAAGTCACCAAGTCAGTTGAGTCAACTACGGATACTGAAGAGGCCCAGGGAGCCGGTGATGTAGCCTAGCTAAGGCTTCAGAAAGGAGCTAGGACTGGAAATGCCCAATGGCTCTGACAGTGCAAATATCCTGCAAACATCCTTGCATCTGTCCAGTCTGTGGTCCATAGGTCAAAGTTTAGGAGCTAGGATGCCCAGAGAGAAGTCATAGAAGTTGATTTGTCACTTATATCATTGTCTTGGTCCTCTTTGCTGTAACAAAATACTATGAGTGAGGTGTAATAACAAAACAAAGATGGTTCTGGAAAAACTAGGACCAAAGCATTTACAGATTTGGTGCTGGGTTCTGTCTTGCTCTATTTCGCATGGTGGGAGGACTGGGAGACCTCTCCAGGGCTGCTTCTGTCAGGATACTGATCTCATGGATGAGAGCTCACCAATGTGATCTAATGGTCTCACAGAGGCAGCATCTACAGACATTCCCACACTGGGGATTGGGTTCAATATATGAACACCCAGATCACAACAATCAAATTCTGGCTTTCGTGCCAGTTCAACCTTTTAATCCCAATCATGGTGCAGCTGCAGCCTTCAGAGCCTTGCTTCTTTTCTTGGTTCTCATTTTTTTTTAAAGGGTGATTTTTATGCACTATAATTCAGACCCTCACTTTGAAGTCAGATCTGTCCCACTCAAATGGCCCCTTTTACCACTGTGGTTTCAAGTGAGTTGCCATACTTCATCTGTAAACTGTATATGAACTGGGGATAGTAGCACTAGTTAGACAGTTATATTTCAAACTAAGTTAAATATTTTAAGCCAAGAATTTATCACAGTAAACATCATTTAAAAGCATCACATCTGCAGCAAACTCTCACAGAGAAGTCAGTATTCCTTTACATATTACAATGTAATACATTCAATCACAATTGAAAGGGGCCCAGGTAGTTCTGATTTTTGAGGGATACCCTTGGATTAATGGGTTAGCTCTTTCTTATAGGCCCTGCTAATTGAAATTATCCTTTAGTTTGGAGATTAAGGAACTAAGTTAGTATCAGAGAAACTGCCTTAAAGGGTTGCAGCATTAGGAAGGTGGAGAACTACTGGCCTAAAGGAATGAACGCTGATCAAGTCTAGACTGAAGATATATTCCCTTGCACTTGTACCATCAAAGGAAGCCCAAATTCTCACAGAGATGCTCATGTGAATTGCCAATGATTGGCTTTCCTCTCTTCTTCAAGGTATCTGAAAGATGGGCATGTAACATCAAATATCAGCTCCCTTGGTCTTCCCCAAAAGATCTGATTTCCCCATCAACTTATTCTGGGGCATGTCTTCCTATTTATACCAGTTACAGACATAGCTCCACCAGTATTTGATGCTCAGTATGAAGGACAGTCTACAACCATCTTCTCCAAGGAGTCGGAGCTTTCTAGGTCCTGTCCTAACAATGAAGGTTTGAATTTTTTTCCACCAACTCTTATCAGGATTTTGTGAGATCAACTTAACATCTAAAGTTGAATTAATCAGCCTTCTTGAGTTGAGAATTCCAGATATAGAGATCAGAGGCCAACATCCACGTTTTCATTTATACCTAACCAGATTAAGAAGAAGAGCCACCACACTGTGGAAACACATACACAATACAAACATTCCCGGAACTTCATAGTTTAAGGGTGCAAATGAGTTCAAAGAAGCGCTTCTCAGTGTCATGCACATAGCTGTATGAACACAAGCACCTCTGGCCCCTGTACCCTGTGTCTCCAGGGAGACAACTGCATCTCAGGGTATCAGATGTTTTCTACCAAGCTCTGTGAGACATTTTGGTCCCTGAATACTAAGGTCATATTGTTTGGTACACACAGTCACACACCTAATTAAAGAGCTCCTTCAGACTCTACCAGACCCCTGTCTGTATTAACGAGCACTACAGCTGTGCTGATATTCTCATACAGATATTTTGGAAGAATCTTGGTGTTTTTGTCTTAGTTAGGGTTTCTATTGCTGTGACAAAACACCATGACCAAAAAACAAGTTGGGGAGGAAAGGGTTTATTCAGCTGACATTTCCATATTGCTGTTCATCACCAAAAGAGAAAAGATCAGGACAGGAACTAAAACAGGGTGGGATCCTAGAGGCTGGAGCTGATACAGAGGCCATGGAGGGGTGCTGCTTACTGGCTTGCTTCACAGGCTTGAGCAGCCTGCTTTCCTATAGAACCCAGGGCCACCAATCCAGGGATGGTACCACCTATGATGGGCTGGGCTCTTCCCCATTGAGAAAATGCCTTATAGCTGAACCTCATGGAGGCATTTCCTCATTGGAGGCTTCTTTCTCTCTTTCTTCTTTCTTTTGATGACTCTAGCTTGTGTCAAGTTAACATATAAAACAAGCCTGCACAGTTTCCAAAGTTTGTTTGTGGCTTTTTAATATTCAAATCATAATGCTTTTTCCCCTGTACAGCGAGAATATTTTAAAGAAATCTTAAGAGAGAAAAAAAAAAGCACAAAGAAAACTCAACCTTGTAATAATGGTCTGGGAAGAGTAAAACAAATAAAATTAATATCTGATCTTCATTGAAACGTTCTGATAGGATGAAATCCAACTATAATGGTTTGTTTTAACTATATAAAATTAACCCCTCTAAATCCCCTCAGGATTCATATCAAACTACCATGCTAACTGTAAATCTTATTTGTCTTGCGTTACAAAGATCAAGCATGTAGGGAGAGGTAGTTATTCAAGTGAGTCTCATTTAAAGACCTACAGTTCACTGTTTCCTTTCCTCTATGGTATCTTGCTTCCAAATGTGAGGCATTGGCTTCAGAAAGACCTTCACAAACTCAGCTGTACTGGCAGTAGAGATGAAGACAAAGGAGAACTGCCCTATTAGAGACAGCACATAAAGCTGTAGTGTGGCTGCCTCCAAAGGGAAGGGCAGGGCTGCAGAGACAAGCCTTGGGGCTGGCAAAGTCTAGACTAGCTTTCGACAGAAATCTATACAAGCAAAATAAAACAGGATCAAAGGAAACAACTCAGGACAGGTTACTTCAACATCTTCAACGTAGTTTTGCTAAAGTTTTAAATACAGAAAACAGTGGAAATAAACTTAAGACTATCTCCGGAGTTTCTTCTCAAAACAGAATATATCAGAAGACAAAACACATGCATATAATATATTTCTTTTGCAAATATCAGAGTTTATTTACATATTTTCACTAGAAATTCTCAGGATCTTATTTTTTAAGTATTGGTTGGATCTATATTAATTAAGAATTAGGCAACAGAAGACTGAATCACGCATGGAGTACAAACAAAGTCTGTATTCCTTTTTTGATGACCTTAGGAGTTGGTACATAGAAATTTGTCTGTTGTTTTGAATATGAAATGTTCCTCTACAAACTCCTGTGTTGGGCCTTGTTTGTTGGCTCATGGGCTTCTGGGAAGTGACTGGATCCTGATGACACTGCCCTAATCAATACAGCTGTCCCTTGATAGACTTATAGTATAATAGCATTATTGAGAGGTGATAAAAGAAGGTAACGAGGCCTAGCTTGAGGAAGTAGATGACTGTCCACTACGAGGTGAGCAGTCTCCACCACAAGCTTCTACAGACATTCTGTTTAGCCTTTTTCACTGGCTCAGAAACAATGGTACTGACCACCCTTGACTAACACCTCATAAACCATAAACTACTATAAATCTTTCTTTCCTTTAAGATGTTTGTGTCAGGTAGTCTACCACCACAACAGAGAATCTTAGAAGTCATCACCTGCACAAGGGTTTCAACCCAACTGCAGTCCAACCTACACGGAGAGGGTATGGACAGAAAGTAATGAGGCCACAGCCTCAGGAAGCACATAGACAATAGCAATGGACTATGAGAGATGCTTTAATATAATGGTTCTCAGCCTTCCTAACCCTGAGACCCTTTAATACAGACCCTCATGCTGTGGTGACCCCCAAACATAAAATTATTTTTATTGCTACTTCATAACTGTAATTTTGCTACTATTATGAGTTGTAAGGCAAATATCTGATATGCAACCCAAGAGTCATAACCCACAAGTTGAGAACCACTGGAAGGCAGTACAAAATACAGGTGAGAAAAGGGGGCATTGGCTTTAGCTATCTTTTTGAACACCTGTATTTAAAAATACCACAGGAATGCTTTAGAAGTCTGTGGTTGGTTTGTTTGGTTGGTTGTTCTTGTCTTTGATTTTTCTCTGTTGATTCAGGGAATAACAGAGTTAATCCATAATGGAAATAATGACTAGGCTACAATGGAAGAAACCAAACAATGTGCTATGTGGTGAACCTTGTATTACAAGCTTCATATCCTTATGAATGACTGTCATGTCATATCTTTAGCACCATACTCAAGCACCATGAGTCTTGAGTTGCTTGTGTATATTTGAGATTTTATATATACATATAATTACATAGACATGTATGTCAAGCACTTTCTGGAGACTTTTCATCACTATTCTATGGTGTACCAGGTTTTTCCAAAACTGAACGTGCTCACTCTGCTGGGTGTACTGGGAATCACTAATGAAGACTCTGGCTATTAACTAGACACTGATCAATAATGTAGGTGCAGAAGTTTTGGCCATCTATTTTCTCACTGTCAAAAAAATGACTGCCAATTGATTTTTTTGGTAGCTTGACTATTAGCTAGTGGGATTGTGAGTATTTGGGACAGGAATTTTTTTTCTTTTATGCCCTCAAACAAAGCAATTGATTTTGACCTACAGATTAAATGTGGTAGCATTTGACATTTTGCTTCACTGACTAGATGCCAATCCAAACTATGGTTCACACACCAAAGCTCCATTCCTTACTTTTTCTTCTCAGAAAAGCCTGTTATCCCTGGGGGGGCCTTCATGATACCACCAGCTATGCAACATTATTTGAAATTGTCCTTTAATTAGGAGATTAAAGAACTAAGTCAATACTAGAGGAACAGAAAGCTAGGACCCCAGCAGGAGAGTCTCAAGTCCCCAGGGATGGGACTTTAATCTCTACTGGTTCCGTTGTCTTTGAAGGCTATCAAACAAACCTTCTAGTTATGAAAGGAGAAGATCATGCAATTAGCACACACAGCTAGCCTGTTGTCTTTGTTGTTGGGATGGTAGAGGCTGCTTTAAGTTAGAGAAGCCCCTACAGCAGTGGTTCTCAACCTGTGGGTCTTGATCTCTTTAGGGGTCACCCAATCCTTTCATGGGGTTGCTTAAGACTGCTGGAAGACACAGATATTTACATTATGATTTATAACGGCAGCAAAATTACAGTTATGAAATTACAATGAAAATAATTTTATGGTTGGAGTTCACTACAACATGAGAATATGTATTAAAGAGTGGCAGCTTTAGGAAGGCTGAGAACCACTGCTCTAAAATTTATCCTGGCTTGTTCATGAGCTTGCTTTGGGGAGAAGATTTTGTTTTGTTTTGAGACAGTTCTCTTTCTCTCTTATCTCTCTACTACACACTTGCTCATCGTAGTGGCTCCCGCAGGCATGGCAGTGGGCGGGCGTCTGGGTGTCTTCCATCCGCCTGCCAGAGCCTCATCAGCAATGATATCCTTTGAAAAGTAGGATGACTTAATGTTTCCCCAACTCAAAGATTCCAAAGGAAATAAATCCCTGGTCAAAGATAACACAGCACCGAAAGACTATAAGTCAACGAAGAGCCATTGTCTCATGGTTGAACAGTCACCACAACCAACTAGAGAGATTAGCAGTGATGAGAGGTAATCAGAGCGGGACATGTCGGGTCCGCTGTGGGTCTCCACTCTGTAGGGACTGCTCTTCTTCCTGAGTGAGGACGTAACTCTGGGACTCACAGTGGCTCACACAGTGGTCAGTTTTCTCAAAGGAAGAAGGCACAGGCCTACTGGCACTTGTGTTTGTCACTGGCTCTATTGATAGACAGTCTAACTCACCATTTCCCAAGGAGCAAGAATAGCAACCATCTTTGTATCTATAGTGCATAAACCATTTGGTTTTGCTTCCTTCCTATCTCTCCACCACCTACTTGCTTGTTCCTGCTAACTGCACCTGCCTGGCCCATTTTCTTAATTAGTGATTGATGGGGGAGGGCCCAATTCATTGTGAGTGGTGTAATCCCTGGGTTGGTGGTCCTGGGCTCTATAAGAAAGCAGGCTGAGCAAGCCATGGGGAGCAAGCCAGTAAGCAGCACCCCTCCATGGCTTCTACTTCACCTCCTGCCTCCCATTTCCTGCCATGTTTGAGTTTCTGTCCCTATTTCCTTTGGTTATGAACATGTGAAAGTGTAAGCCAGATATGACCTTTCCTTCCCAACTTGTCATGGTGTTTCATCACAGCAATACTAACACTAACTAGTGCACCTGGTAAAACAATGTGATCAACTGAGCTCCTGGGATGTAGGAGAGAGATATACTATTTTCTTTGAGTTCAGCATCACTGCAAGCTTTTGGTACTGAAGAGAATATGTGCTAGGTAGCAAAATTGCCAATGAGAGCACACAGCAAAAATTATATCCTGATAGAGACCTCAAGTAGCCCCACTACATCCCTCTGTGAAAACACCTGTGGCCACCTCCATACATCAAAGGTATCCATTAGGATCCTAAGGACTGTGTAGAGACAACAAGGAAGGAGGAGTGAGCCCAATCAGTTAAAATATTAGCTGAGACATATTAAATGAAAGACCTATAAAAGTAAGAACCACACACATAACACTTAGGTCTCCCAAGTTGCCATAATTGTTTACAAGGTAGAATCAATCCAAGGGGCAGTCGATCTACATTGTCTACTTTATTATGTTTGAGTTCAGTACTTTTCTATGTGCCCTGTTCATGGAACATTTTTTAGAGCCTTTATTATCCTCCATGACAGTTTTCCTAGAACAAGAATCAACCCCCATCTGCCATAAAAACAACCCATGAGTTTATCTTTCATTTGAGCCATGAAAATTAAATCAAAATTAAAGCAAAATCTCACATTTTAAATTTTACTTATTTAGAATGTGAAGGATGTTTGAAAAAGTTGTTTCCTTGAGACTCTCAATATGAAATTTGAAGATATATTTCATTGTTAATGTTTCATTTCCTCTAGTTTATTCCATATAATTAATGTTAAAACGATGCATAGATACATATACCATCAGTGCCACAGAATATACCAACTCAGCTAGATCAATCTGTGAGGAAACATGTATGGGAGAGACACAGTTCCCTGAAAGGTGTGTCTAGGTCAGAAACGAGGGTTTTCAGTGGACAAACCATACCCACAGAGCAAGCATCTATATATTTAGGATTTTTATAGGAGAAGGACTAGAGGCTACCTGAGACACTGAGAACAGTTTCTGATCTAGGAAAGACAGAAGTAGCTTTGAAAACAAGGAGTCTCAGAGCTCAGCCTCAGGCACCAGTTTTCTGGATCGCTAACTGACTTGGTAAACTGTGTCCTCTCCAGACAACTGAAGAGAGTGGGAAATGAGACCCCAGAGCCATCTAGAGCTCTGCCCATCTATGAGCAACATTAAATGTTGGTATAATGTGGTTCAACAGCTGTCAACAGTATCCCAGAGGTTGTGTGAAGGAACACTAACAGAAATTCTGCCATACCCCTGGGTTTTATAAGGACAGACGGTTAAGAGACCACCCTGAGTCTCCAAGGAAACTTTGGATTTTTAAACAGCGTCGGGACTATTTGAATTTGTAATTAATCTGTTTTGCATCATGAGACTGTGGTGGTTTGACTATGCTTGGGCCAGGGAGTGACAATATTAGAAGGTGTGGCCTTGTTGGAGTAGGTGTAGCCTTGCTGGAGGGAGTATGTCACTGTTGGGGTGGGCTTCGAGACCCTCATCCTAGCCACATGGAAGGCAGTCTTCTCCTAGTGACCTTTAGATCAAGATGTAGGACCCTTGGCTCCTTCTCCAGAACAGCGCCTGCCTGGTCACTGCAGTGTCCATGCTTCCTGCCATGATGACAACAGACTGAACCTCTGAACCTGGAAGCCAGCCCCAATTAAATGTTGTCCTTGTAAGAGTTGCCTTGGTCATGGTGTCTCTTCACAGCAGTAAAACCCTAACTAAGACAGAGATGGTCTTTGTTTCATGGGGCACGATGGTGGGACATTATTCTTTGAATGTGCAATTTCCCCTTGTAGGCTTTTGTATGTCAGCATTTGGCCCTACAGTTAGTGGGGCTGTTTTGGAAGTCTGTGGAACCTTCAGGAAATGGAGCTTTGTGAATTCAGGCATTGGGTCTCTGGTACAGGGTTGGGACTTTACAGTTCACTGCTTCTTGCCCACTCTCAAGTTTCCAACTGCTTTTGCAATGTGACCAGCTGACTCATGCTCCCCTTGCCACACCCAGGTCACAGGGTCTACTTCATCCCTCCTTGGACTGACTATAAGGCAAAATAAGCCCTTTCTCTCCTGAGCTGCTTTATGTCAGGTACTAGGTTACAGCAACACAAAAGCAGTTCAGGCCCCTTCTCACTTCTTTTCCTGGGCATCTTTCTTTTATGAATGCATGTTTGTATGCTTGAGGGTATTTAGATCTCCTTGGGACTCTTATTTTTTCTTTCTATTCCTGAGACTAGACATTTCCTGTAGACTTATTGTTCATTCTTCAGCCTGCTCGCACGCACTCTTATGCCCCCATATTAAAGAATCTTTCATTCTATTTAACTTCTCAAGTTTAGAGTGTATATATGTTTTCATATTATTAATATCTACTTTATATTTAGTCATATATCTTGTTGAGAGACATTGTTCTCATATTTTCCTTTAGTTCTCTGTATGTGGTTTCCTTTAATATCTTGGACATATTTATACTCTCCTATTCAAATTGCTTGGCAAATAAGTCCCATTGCTTTCTCCATTGGGACAGTTTCTATTGAAAGCCACTTTGTCTAGGTCCGTGCTGCATTTTCTTGTTTCTTTGTATGCTTTATAATAAGGTTTCTGATAAAATTAAAATATTAAATAATGTAGAAGCTTTGGAAACAAGAATGTCTTCCTCATCCTACGTCAAGGTGTTGTTTCTATCTATTGCTATTATTCTTGGAACTATTTGGTGTCAAGTGACTTCCCTAAACTAATTTTGAAAGTGTCTCTGTTGTACGGCAGCTAGACTTTCCTCTCAGTTGGTTTAATAGCCAACTAATAATTAGATAGATTTTCACTGTTGTGGACCACATTTTTCAGAGTCTGGATGTCATGATCTGGAAGTTACCCAAAGGCATTGATATCATAATAATTCACAGTACAGACAATAACGTTCTCAAATGCCATTTCTCAGTCCCTGAAGCATACTTTGGAGTAATAATGTTCAAGTGGGTGAGTCACGTTGTCCTTGTAGGCTGTGTGGCCTCTTCCTCCAGGCCCAGATCATAGCTATAATCAGACTGGGTACTAAGAACCCCTCCTGTGGGCCAGTGGCATCATGGCTATAAAGTTCAATATGAGTACAGTCTTTAATCACATTACATTAAGAGGTAACAGGAACCTTCATTCGTACCTTTTAGTTTTTAGGGCTAACACATCTATTGCAATCTTTTTCTTGGTTGTGTGAGCTATGCTGGACAAGAACATAGGAGGGTTACCCAGATACTCTGACCCCCGGAAAAACTATCCAGGTTATCATGACGTTCTGACTAATGAGAATCCTGTTATGAAAGTCAACTTCCCTGTAAAAATGGCAGAACTTTGGCCATGGAGTCTGGATGCTGAAAGGAGAGAGTTACAAAAATAATTCAGGAAGAGTTTCAAATCACCATTAGAAGAATTCATTTGTTTGCAAAACTATATTCCACAAAGAATGTCAGAAACCACCCAAAACGCTGAAACACAAGTTTAACTATTCTGACCTGAGAGATGGGACTCAGGAAACCAGTGTGGCCAGCAATTGCTTTTTTCAAAGAAAAGAATAGCAGAGCTGTCTAACATTAAAATTGAAGAAGCCCTAAATTATCGGGTGTGCTAAAGTTAAAGCATACGTGTTTCTGGCAGAGATGGTGAGGAGTGAGGGACAGAGAACTCACAGGATAAACAAGGTACTGCCCGCTCATGTGAGATAACTGAACCCAAGATGCTGCCAACTATAAGACGAGCAGAAAGGAAAGCTACTGCTATGAGGTAATAAAGTCTTACTACTTAAAACATTTTAATCTTATTTTAAAAATCTCTTAGGTTAGACATAACATTTCATCATATTCCATTCTTAAAGGGAAAATATAAAATATACAAGCAGATGCTACATGGAAGAAAAGTTACTAGTGAAAGAAATTGAGAGGTTTCTAAACCATTCAGAGGTTCATGCTTGAATCATTTCTCAGGCATCGTCAATGGTCACAAATACATCCTCTAAGGCATCAGGCCGACCAGGATGCAGCCAGATCACCTCCAGGACTTACCTCCAAGCTGCTGACACTCTTGTGAGATGTGATACTGTCAGACTTAGGAGGAGATACCCACTGGAAGGCTTTTGTATAAAGTCAAACTTGCAGTGCCTTCCTCAAGTGTTCCTTCCCTGGCTTACTGCCAACAATTTCAAGGTGTTTCCATAATACTTTAGAATATCATCAGCAATTCAAAGACCTAACATGGTGCACACCACTCATTATAACTCAGCTTGGTTCATTTATGTGGTGTGCATGCGCGTGCGCGCGCTTGTGTGTGTGTGTGTGTGTGTGTGTGTGTGTGTAAGGTGTCATTGAGTTCAACCTTACCCTCATAGAAGACTGCATCCAAACATATAATAACAATGCTTTTATTCTCCATTTCTGCAGAACAAATGATTATTAACAGTTGGTTAAAACACAACTCATTTATTATACCAGATTTCTAGAAGCCAAAAGTTCATCACAGCTCAGCTGAATTCACTGACAGAGTACTTAGAAGGCCAGGATCAAAGTGTTGACAAGACTGTATGCTCTTTTTGGAAGTTATGTCTCAGGCAGTCTAAATATCCAAAAATGAGCAACCTAGACTGTAGAGGGATTTTTGGTCATTAGATAAAAGTCAGCACCCCTCAGGAACTTGTAAAACTGGTTCCCATCTGCCCCCAAAAGTCATTTCCTCTGCCTCTGGCAGAAGGGACATACTACTACCTATGGCTCTTATCAGCGAATTGAGGGTCAGGTTGGCCTCCAGGCTCCCTCAGTATAAAAAGTACCCATTGTACATGTGAGAGTCCAAGTCAGCTGGCCCTTCCTTGGCTCTTCTCTGGCCCCAGCTAACATCATTATATCCATATGATTCTTCTGTCTCATACTTTCTATATATCTATTTCCACTCTTGCCTCTTTCTCTGTCTCTCTCTGTCTCTCTGTCTCTGTCTCTCTCTGTCTCTCTGTCTCTCTGTCTCTGTCTCTCTCTCTCTCCCCTACTCTCACTCTCTCTTATACTCTATCCTCTCTCTCTTGCTATTTCACTGTAATGTTTTGAATGAAAGTGGCCCCTGTAGGTAGTGGCCCTATGAGGAATTTGGAGGAAGAGTGTCAGTGGGGATGGGCTTTGAGGTTTCAGATGTTCAAGTCAGGCCCAGTGTGCTGTTCGCTTCCTACTTCCTGCCAATCCAGATGTAGAATTCTCAGCTCCTTCTCCAGCACACTATCTGCCTGCGTGCTGGATGCTTTCCACCATGATGACAGTGTACTAAAACTCTGAACTGTAAGCAGCCCCAATGAAATGTTAACCTTTCTAGAGTTGCTGTGGTCATGGTGTCTCTTCAAAGCAATAAATATTTGAGCCTGCAATATGTGACAAATCTCCAGAAGTTGGTACCAGGAACTGGGGTATTGCTGTTATAGGCCTGATCCCGCTTTGGATTAGAGGTATGTGGACTTTGGGACTTTGGTTTAGGAAAGCAGCTGAATGCCTTAATTGGGGCTTAGTGGGACATACTAGTAGGAACAAAGAAGACAGCGGTGCTGAGAGTGATTTGAACTGTGGTAGCCAGCTTGAGGTTTCAGGGGAGAAGAATATTAGTATGGGGCCTATAGACTGTTCTTGTGATACTTTGGTAAAAAATGTGGCTGCTTTCTGCTTTTGTCCAAAAAATCTCCCTGAGGTTAAATTAAAGTGTTCTGGGTTAACAACATTGGCAGAGATTTCCAGACAGCCTAGTATTGACTATGTTTCTTGGTTACTGAGGGCCACACTTGCGAAGATATATAATGAAAAGGAGCAAGCCAGTAAGCAGCATCCATCTTTGGCCTCTGCAACAGCTCATGCCTGACTTCCATTGACAATAAATAGTACTGTGAAAATATAAGCCAAAAGACCACTCGTGCCCAACTTGCATTTTGGTCATGGGGTTTTGTCGCAGCAGTAGAAACCTTAGCTAAGAACTCATCATCATCATGGCTCTCTCCTCTCTCCCTTCCTAGCCCTGGCCATGCCTACCTGGCAGACAGAAGGCTTTCTCTCTATCTGCTCTGGACAGTTCTGGGTGCCTCCAGATATGCCCTCTTCTCTTCTTCACCATAAAAACCTTCCCCTAATAGTGGAGCCGTCATGTCAGCAGTCTCTTCACTGTGCTCTGTCTCTTCACTGTGCTCCCTGTCTCTTCACTGTGCTCCCCATCTCTTCACTGTGCTCCCTGTCTCTTCACTGTGCTCCCTGTCTCTTCACTGTGCTCCCTGTCTCTTCACTGTGCTCCCCGTCTCTTCACTGTGCTCCCTGTCTCTTCACTGTGCTCCCCGTCTCTTCACTGTGCTCCATGTCTCTTCACTGTGCTCCCTGTCTCTTTCCTGTGCTCCCTGTTTCTTCACTGTGCTCCCCATCTCTTCACTATGCTCCCTGTCTCTTCACTGTGCTCCCTGTCTCTTCACTGTGCTCCCTGTCTCTTTCCTGTGCTCCCTGTTTCTTCACTGTGCTCCCCATCTCTTTACTATGCTCCCTGTCTCTTCACTGTGCTCCCTGTTTCTTCACTGTGCTCCCCATCTCTTCACTGTGCTCCCTGTCTCTTCACTGTGCTCCTTGTCTCTTCACTGTGCTCCCTGTCTCTTCACTGTGCTCCCTGTCTCTTCACTGTGCTCACTTGCATACCCTGAAGGCTTCCAAGGAGAATACAACTCACATAAGTTGTTGGCAAACTCACAAAGCTTATTGGTTTTCGAGGTAATAAGAAGGGTTCTGCTTTTCTTGATGTTTAAGCCAGGTTGGGCCTCCTGTATATGGAACCCAGTGACATGTGACAACTCCTCTCATATTTCAAATCTTTGACTTTTCCTTCTCTCTGGCCTCCTCTGTCCTAACCTGGCCGAAAGCCCTATTCTTCATGGCTCATCTAGAGAATCCAGCATAACTTCTTCACCTTAACATTATTGGATGAGTAATCTCAATTAAATCTGCAAAGGCTCTTCACTCTTGCAATATATCATCAATATCCTATGGCAAGGGGCATGGTACCAGAGGTCAAACTTGTGCCTGGCCCACTTGGGGTGACTTTGTTGTTTAAAATTATATACAGCGGCAAGTTTGGACCCTCTGACGTTATTCATGCCATCATGATGAAATGCTATATTTAGTGGCCTGTGTTCTTAGTATTGTTTTACTGTCCCTGTCATTGCCAAGCATGTCAACAGACAGCGAGACTGTCTTGGCATCTCCTCTTTAATGAAATTCAAAGCTTCCTTTTCTTTCCTCAATTCAATTGCTTGCCACTGGAAAGGAAACAGCTTCCAATTAGTTAGAAGTCTTGACAAATTGTTGTTGCACATTTTAACAGCAGCCCCATGAAATCCACAGATTTGATTACACCAGGCTCACAACACTCTAAAATTCCGTTTGTTTATGGTGAGAACTTGGGCATCGTCTTCTGCCTCTGGATGCATGACTTGGCACACAACGGCAGGCCATTGTGTGTGTATTTGTGTAACAAAAAATCATCACTTCATTTGACTTTGAATTTCTTCTTTAGCTACTGCTCTGTGTTGTGGCTAGTTTTTCAAAAGAAATATTTTCATCACTCCTATCAGATTACACTCCTTGCTTATAGAGGCTTTGTTGCCTGGGGTGGTGTGTGTGTGTGTGCATCTGTCTGTCTGTCTGTCTGTCTGTCTGTCTGTGTCTGCGTCTGTGTGTGTGGTGTGAGTGCATGTGTGTGAGTATTCACACCTACAGACATATGAGGCATGCATGTGCCTGTGTGTGCCCATGCATGTGAAGATCAGAACTGGCCTATTCCTCGGCTGCTCTCCACCTTACGTACTGAGGCATTTCAATCCCGAGTGCCCTCTTTTGTCTGGCTAGCCTGGTTAGACAAATTGCTCTGGAGATCCCATCTTTGCCTCCAAGCTCAAAGAATACAATTAGGCCTACACCATTGACTGGACATTTATGTGGGATCTGGGGATCTGGACTCTGCTCCTCAGCCTTACCGGAAGAGTACTCTACTCACTGAATCACCTCCCAGTCTCCCAAGAGTATGTGCTTTTGAATAAAACAGTAACTTTTTATTTCAATGTCATCATTGAGCTAAGCAATTTTTAAAAGATTGATGTATGTGTTATTTTATGTGTATGAGTATTTGCATGTCTTAGTCAGGGTTTCTGTTCTTTCTTTTTTGTATTTTTGATTAGATGTTTTCTTTATTTACAATATCTACTTTCCCAGGTTCCCCTCCAAAA
>NW_022196897.1:63153722-63155574 GCF_008632895.1 Mastomys coucha
CCCCCTGCTCACCATCCCGCCCCCTCCTGCTTACTGGCCCTGGCATTCCCCTACACTGGGGCATAGAACCTTCACCCAGCCAAGGTCTTCTCCTCCCATTGATGATTGACTTGGCCATCCTCTGTTATATATGCTGCTGGAGCCATGAGGTTCCCCACCCCATGTGTACTCTTTGGTTGGAGTTTTAGTCCCTGGGAGCTCTGAGGGTAATAGTTAGTTCTTATTGTTGTTCGCCCTAAGGGGCTGCAAACCCCTCAGCTCCATTGGTCCTTTCTCTAACTCCTTCACTGGGGACCCTGTACTCAGTCCAATGGATGGCTGTGAGCCTCTACTTCTGTATTAGTCGGGTACTGTCAGAGCCTCTCAGGAGACAGTTATACAGTTATATCAGGCTCCTGCCAGCCAGCACTTGCTGGCATCCACAAATAGTGTCTAGATTTGATGATTGAATATGGGAAGGATTCCCAGGTGGAGCAGTCTCGGAATTGTTCTTCCTTCAGTCACTGCTCCATAGTTAGCCTCTACAACTGCTTCCATGGGTATTTTGTTCCCCCTTTTAAGAAGTAACGAAGTATCCACACTTCAGTCTTCCCACTTCTTGAGTTTCTTATGGTTTGTGGTTTGTACTTTGTGTATTCTGATCTTCTAGGCTAATATCCACTTATTAGAGAATGCATACCATGTGTGTTCTTTTGTGATTGGGTTACCTCACTCAGAATGATATTCTCCAGGTCCATCAATTTCCCAAAGAATTTCATAAATTCATTATTTTTAATAGCTGAGTAGTACTCCATTGTGTAGATATACCACATTTTCTGTATCCATTCCTCTGTTGAGGGACATCTGGGTTGTTTCCAGTTTCTGGCTTATAAATAAGGCTGCTATGAACATGGTGGAGCTTGTGTCCTTATTACATGTTAGAGCATCTTCTGGGTTTATGCCCAGGAGCGGTATAGCTGGGTCCTCTGGTAGTACTATGTCCAATTTCCAGAGGAACGGCCAAACTGATTTCCAGAGTGGTTGTACCAGCTTGCAGTCTCACCAGCAATAAAGGAGTGTTCCTCTTTCTCCACAACCTCTCCAGCATCTACTGTCACCTGAGTTTTTTATCCTAGCCATTCTGACTGGTGTGAGGTGGAATCTCAGGGTTATTTGGATTTGCATTTCCCAGGTGACTAAGGATGTTGAACATTTCTTTAGGTGCTTTTCAGCCATTCGGTATTCGTCAGTTGAGAATTCTTTGTTTAGCTCTGTACCCCATTTTTTAATAGGGTTATTTGTTTCTCTGAAGTCTAACTTCTTGAGTTCTTTGTATATATTGGATATTAGCCCTCTATCAGATACAGGATTGATAAAGATCTTTTCCCAATTTGTTGGTTGCCATTTTGTCCTATTGACAGTGTCTTTTGCCTTACCAGAAGCTTTGCAATTTTATGAACTCCCATTTGTCGACTCTTTATCTTAGAGCATAAGCTATTGGCGTTCTGTTCAGGAAATTTTTCCCTGTGCCTATGTGCTCGAGGCTCTTTCTCACTTTCTTTTATATTAGTTTCAGTGTATCTGGTTTTATGTGGAGGTCCTTGATCAACTTGGACTTCGGCTTTGAACAAGGAGATAGGAATGGATCGATTTGCATTCTTCTACATGCTAATCACCAGTTGAGCCAGCACCATTTGTTGAAAATGCTGTCCTTTTTCCACTGGATGGTTTTAGCTCCTTTGTCAAAGATCAAGTGGCCATAGGTGTGTGGGTTCATTTTTGGGTCTTCAATTCTATTCCATTGCTCTACCTGCCTGTCACTGTACTAATACCATGCAGTTTTTATCACAATTGCTCTGTAGTACAGCTTAAG
>NW_022196897.1:63156214-63158052 GCF_008632895.1 Mastomys coucha
TTTGCTGTATATTGCTTTTACTATGTTTAAGTATGGGCCTTGAATTCCTTATCTTTCCAAGACTTTTACCATGAATGGATGTTAGATTTTGTTAAATGCTTTCTCAGCATCTTATGAGATGACCATATGTCTTTTTTCTTTGAGTTTGTTTATGTAGTGAATTACGTTGATGGATTTCCAAATATTGAACCATCCCTGCATCCCTGGGATGAAGCCTACTTGACCATGATGGATGATTATTTTGATGTGTTCTTGAATTCGGATTGCAAGAATTTTATTGAGTATTTTTGCATTGATATTCATAAGGGAAATTGGTCTGAAGTTTTCTTTCTTTCTTAGGTCTTTGTGTGGTTTAGGTATAAGAGTAATTGTGGCTTCATAGAACAAATTGGGTAGAGTGCTACCAGTTTCTATTTTGTGGAATAGTTTGAGAAGTATTGGTATTAGGTCTTCTTTGAAGGTCTGATAAAACTCTACACTAAACCCATCTGGTCCTGGGCTTTTTTTGGTTGAGAGACTATTAATGACTGTTTCTATTTCATTAGAAGATATAGGACTGTTTATGTCATTGATCTGATGTTGATTTAACTTTGGTACCTGGTATCTGTCTAGTAAATTGTCCATTTCATCCAGGTTTTCCAGTTTTGCTGAGCATAGGCTTTTGTAGTAGGCTCTCATGATTTTTTGGATTTCCTCAGTGTCTGTTGTTATGTCTCCTTTATCATTTATGATCTTGTTAATTAGGAAACTATCTCTGTGCCCTCTAGTTAGTCTGGCTAATGGTTTATCTATTTTGTTGATTTTCTCAAAGAACCAGCTCCTGGTTTGGTTGATTCTTTGTATAGTTCTTTTTGTTTCTATTTGGTTGATTTCAGCCCTGAGTTTGATTATTTCCTGCCTTTGACTCCTCTTGTGTGAATTTGCTTCTTTTTGTTCTAGTGCTTTCAGGTGTGCTGTCAAATTGCTGGTATATGCCCTCTTCAGTTTCTTTTTGTAGGCACTTAAAGCTATAAGTTTTCCTCGTAGGACTGCTTTCATTGTGTCCCATAAGTTTGGGTATGTTGTGGCTTCATTTTCATTAAACTCTAGAAAGTCTTTAATTTCTTTCTTTATTTCTCCCTTGACCAAGTTATTATTGAGTAGTGTTGTTGAGCTTCCACGTGTGTGGGCATTCTATTGTTTATGTTGTTATTGAAGACCAGCCTTAGTCCATGTTGGTCTGATAGGATGCAGGGAATTATTTCAATCTTCTTGTACCTGTTGAGGCCTGATCTGTGACCAATTATATGATCAATTTTGGAGAAGGTACCATGAGGTGCTGATAAGAAGGTATATCCTTTTGTTTTAGGATAAAAAGTTCTATAGATATCTGTTAAATCCATCTGTTTCATAACTTCTGTTAGTCTCACTGTGTCCTGGTTTAGTTTCTGTTTCCATGATCTGTCCATTGCAGAGAGTGGGGTGTTGAAATCTCCCACTATTATTGTGTGTGGTGCAATGTGTGCTTTGAGCTTTAGTAAGGTTTCTTTTATGAATGTAGATGCCCTTGCATTTGGAGCATAGAGGTTCAGAGTTGAGAGTTCCTCTTTGTAGATCATACATTTGATGAATATGAAGTGTCCCTCCTTATCTTTTTTGATCACTTTAGGGTGAAAGTCGATTTTATTCGATATTAGAATGGCTACTCCAGCTTTTTTCTTGGGACCATTGCCTTGGAAAATTGTTTTTCAGCCTTTTATTCTGAGGTAGTATCTGTCTTTGACACTGAGATGGGTTTCCTGTATGCAACAAAATGTTGGGTTCTGTTTACATACCCAGTCTGATAGTCTATGTCTTTT
>NW_022196897.1:63158248-63160591 GCF_008632895.1 Mastomys coucha
GTTATTTTTGTTGTTAGGGTTGGAAATCTGTTCATGTGGCTATCTTCTTTTAATTTTGTTGGAAAATTCCTTTTTTTCTTTTTCTAGGATATAGTTTCCCTCCTTGTGTTGAAGTTTTCCATTTATTACCCTTTGAAGGGCTAGATTTGTGCAAACATATTGTGTAAATTTTGTTTTGTCATGGAATATCTTGTTTTCTCCATCTATGGTAATTGAGAGTTTTGCTGGGTATAGTAGCCTGGGCTAGCATTTGTGTTCTCTTAGGATGCATATGACATCAATCCAGGATCTTCTGGCTTTCATAGTCTCTGGCAAGAAGTCTAGTGTAATTCTGATAGATCTGACTTTATATGTTATTTGACCTTTTCCCCTCACTGCTTTTAATTTTCTTTCTTTGTTTTGTGCATTTGGTGTTTTGACTATTATGTGGCAGGAGGAATTTCTTTTCTGGTCTAGTCTATTTGGAGTTCTATAGGCTTCTTGTATGTTCATGGGCATCTCTTTCTTTAGATTAGGGAAGTTTTCTTCTATAATTTTGTTGAAGATATTTACTGGCCCTTTAAGTTGGAGGTCTTCACTCTCTTCTATACCTATTATCCTTACGTTTGGTCTTTTCATTGTGTCCTGGATTTCCTGGATGTTTTTGGTTAAGAGCTTTTGCATTTTGTGTTTTCTTTGGCTGTTGTGTCAATGTTTTCTATGGTATCTTCTGCACCTGAGATTCTCTCTTCTATCTCTTGTATTCTGTTGGTGATGCTTGCATCTATGTCTCCTAATTTCTTTCCAAGGTTTTCTATCTCCAGAGTTGTCTCTCTTTGTGATTTATTAACTGTTTCTACTTCTATTTTTAGGTCCTGGATGGTTTTGTTCAATTTCTTCACTTGTTTGATTGTGTTTTCCTGTAATTCTTTAAAGGATTTTTGTGTTTCCTCTTTAAGGGCTTGAGCCCCTTTACTTGTGTTCTCCTGTACTTCTTTAATGGAGTCATTCATGCTTTTCTTAAATTCCTCTATCACCATCGTGAGGTATGATTTTAGATCCAAATTTTGCTTTTCTCATGTTTTGGGGTATCTAGGGCTTGCTGTGGTGGGAGTACTAGATTCTGATGAAGCCAAGTAGTCTTGGTTTCTGTTGGTAAGATTCTTGCATTTGCCTTTCACCATCTCTGGTGTTAGATGTTCTTGCTCTCTCTGGCTAGAGCTTGTTCCTCCTGTGGGTCTGTAAGCCTCTGTCAGCACTTCTTGGAGATTGGCTCTCCTCAGGTAAGACCTGTGTGCAGTGGGCTGTGGATCAGTCATCTCTCCTGAGTCCTGGGGTCAGAACAAACCCTGGAGACAGGCTCTCCACTTGTAGGGAAGGGGCAGAGAGGACTGTGGATCTGCAGTACTTCCTCCTAGGTGAAGAGGGAGGTAGAAAGTATCCTATGTTGTCTGCCCTGCCACTTCTGAGGCCTGTGCCTCCTGGCTGGTCCCGCCTTAGAAGGTCACTAGAAAGAAAATGGAGATCTCACCTGAGCCTCTGGGTTGGAGCACTCCCCAAAGGCAAGCTCTCTGCTTGGGGGGAAGGGGCAGAGAGGGCTGTGGATCTGCAGAACCTCTTCCTAGGTGAAGAGGGAGGTAGAAAGGATCCTGTGCCGGCTGCCCTGCCGCTTCTGAGGCCTGTGGGGTTTGCATTCTTGCACAAAATATGACCAAGAAGCAAGTTGGGGAGGAAAGGGTTTATTCAGCTTACGCTTCCACATTGCTGTTCGTCACCAAAGAAAATCAGGACTGGAACCTAAGTAGGTCAGGAAGCAGGAGCTGATGCAGAGGCCATGGAGGGATGTTCCTTACTGGCTTGCTTCCCCTGGCTGGCTCATCTTGCTTTCTTATA
The DNA here is from genome assembly GCF_008632895.1 of Mastomys coucha. NCBI lineage: Eukaryota > Metazoa > Chordata > Mammalia > Rodentia > Muridae > Mastomys > Mastomys coucha. Next base: position 63,160,121 of record NW_022196897.1, read on the forward strand.
GAACCCAAGGCTACCAGCCCAGGGATGGCACCACTCACAATGGGTTCTTCCCCCTCGATCACTAATTGAGAAAATGCCTTACAGCTGGATCTCATAGAGGATTTCATCACCTGAAGCTCCTTTCTCTGTGATAACTCCAGCTTGTGTCAAGTTGACACACAAAACCAGCCAGGACAATAGGTATGCGCCTGCATGCCTGGTGCTCATGGAGCCATAAGAGGGTACCAGGTCCCTTGGATGTGGAGTTATAGATGATTGTAAGCCGGCATGTGGGTGCTGGGAACCAAATGTGGTCTTCTGCAAGGGCAGCAATTGCTCTTAACAATAGAGTCATCTCTCCAGCCCCTTATTGTACAATGTTGTTGAAAATATTAACCAGCGCCAGGCGGTGGTGGTGCACACTTTTAATCCCAGCACTTGGGAGGCAGAAGCAGATGGATTTCTGAGTTCGAGGCCAGCCTGGTCTACAGA
>NW_022196897.1:63160686-63174447 GCF_008632895.1 Mastomys coucha
AAAAAAAAAAAAAAGAAAGAAAGAAAGAAAGAAAGAAAGAAAGAAAAGAAAAGAAAAGGAAAGAAAAAGAAAAAAGAAAAGAAAATATTAACCAGCATTTAAACCCAGCTAGGTAGCACCAACAATGTACAATACACAAAGTGGCAATATAAATATCTGTGAGTTGATAGTTGTGTCACAGATGTCACCTAAGACAGCACTCACCATCCCAACTTTCAATGCCACTCAAGCATCCCCATCCCTGGGCTTATGAAGCAGAGTGTCTGGCTGGCTAGTGAATGAGTACTCCTTTGGAAATTGAATATCTACCAGAACCAGTTCTTTATTGTTTGAAAACATAACTGTCTCAGGCTGTCTCAGGTGTACTGACTTTCCTAAATGAAAGTCAGAAAACATCAAATTAATGATGAGGGCATTCAAAAAGTAATACCATATTGGAAGAGAAAACAATTCAGAGAACCTGAACGTCATTCTTTTCGTGTTTCCTTAAGTGCCATCTCCTTTGTGCACTTGGGTTTCTGCAGTTTAAAGCATCCATGTAAACTAACTTCCCCCATAAAGTCTCTTCCGAGGTCTGAGGCCTCTCTCTGCCTTTTGAAACAGGGCAGAGTTAGGAGTACAGGGCCCAATCACAAAAATTCAGTAATCCTAATAAATGAATTGTCACGAATTTTTTAAAATTAATGAATTGATGCAAAAATGCTATGATTAAATTGCCAAAGGCATTTTCAAGACATACTTTTTTCTTTTTGTTTCAGAATTGAATGTGGCTTAGCCAGAGTCTACTGTAATATGGCTGATAATACTCTGATCATGCTGCAGACTTCTTAATGGTTCCCTGGTCAATTTGAGAACTTTCTTGTTGTTTACTTTTTGCTTTGTTTTGACAGTCTTTCTAGGTAGCCCAGGCAGACTTTAAACTCATGATCCACATGCCAGTCTTGCAATTTCTGGAATTATTGGATGGGTTGTTGATACTTGTGTTCTTCTGTAAACACAACCCCCTGGGCATGTAAAATATTTTAGACGGTGTAATCTTGGTCTTAACAGAGTGGGTACTGGATGATAATGCCCTCCAGGCCTAAGCTCACAGGAAAGGGGAGATGTTGAGTGGAATATTACTCTCAGAAGATGGCTTAAGATTTCTCTAGCTTAAAACGGTGTGTGTGCAACACACTTCGCTTCTCCAAGCCTCAATTTCTTCATTTAAAAAATGAGAATAGTAATTCCATGGGTATTTTGGCACTGAAACCAGATAAGTCTGACAGCCACTAGGCATTCCATAACAGTTAATTCTCCTTCTTCAGTTAAATAAGAAATCATTATCATGACAATATTGGGTTCACAGAATCACAGCTTCCTGGAACTCCATTGCTAGAAAAATATCCGATAGGAGTTATCAATTTGATTTTCCTCAATCAATAACTAGTGTATTAGTCTCCTAGGATAGCCAAATCACCACTAACTTTAAAGCAGTAGTAATTTCTTCCCTTCACAGTACAAGGGTCCTGACTTGAAGATACCACATTCCAATTTCTTCCTGTCTTCACATGGCATTTGTCCCTTTGCCTCTACTTCTCTCAGAAGGACATGTGTCACTGGATGGACTGGCCAATAAGTGTAAATTTAGCTTCATTTAATTTCAAGATGCCTAACTAATTCTATCTTCATGTCCAAATGAAGTTTCCTTTTGAGGGTTGGGGTAGACATGAATTTTGGATTGGGAATCACCTTTAAAGAACACTATTTCTCTGAAATAACATTTAAAATAACCTCTTTTTCATCTTAAGTGTTTTTAGAAGCCAGACATGGTGATGCACATCTGTAATACCAGAATTAAGGTAGAAATTGGATGATTAGGAGTTCAAGGTTAGGCTTGACAACATGAGATTGTATGCGTGTATTGTGTATATGTGTGCATATATGTGTATTTCTTGAATCGTAAAAGCTTTCATATTTTTTCTGTCCCTGTTTTTTCAGAAGTGACTTACTGTGACCTGAAGTTAGGACCTGGTGAGATCAGAGCCTCCCAGACCACTGCAGAAGGGAGAACTCTGCTAGCAGCCGGCTGCAGCATGCCCATGCCATGCACGGATAAATGAGGCACAGACTGAAAGGGAACACAATGCAACCATGCTCAAATCCTCACAAATCCTTAATGTGGGAGGTTCTCCATTTCCTGTGAGTTCCAGCTCCTCAGCCCTGGATCCTGGATAACTTTGCTTGCCTGTCTTCTAGTATCTCACTTACTGCTGAGTTCTCTTCTTGAACTGCTTTTCAAATTAAATCTCTATACCAGTGTCCTACTGTTGCTCTTCCAAATTACCATAAACTCTGTGGCTTCAAACAGCAGCAGGTTAATACCCTGTGATTCTCTAGGAGAGGCTTCATTCTTTCACCTTTCCCAGTTTCTAGAGTTTTCCACATTGCCTGGTCATGGTCCCTTCTGTTGTCTTCAAAGCCAGCAATGGCAGGCTGCCTCTGACACTACTTTACTCCAACCTCTGCCTCTATCACAGGGAGCCTTCATTTACAAAGACTCCTGTGTCACTATTGCTCTATAGTAAAGCTTGAGGTCAGGGATGGTGATTCCCCCAGCTGTTCTTTTATTGTTAAGAATTGTTTTTGCACCAGGCTGTGGTGGCACACACCTTTAATCCCAGCACTTGGGAGGCAGAGGCAGGCAGATTATTGAGTTTGAGGCCAGCCTGGTCTACAGAGTGAGTTCCAGGACACCCATGGCTACAATAGAGAAACTCTGTCTCGAAAAACCAAAAAAAAAAAAAAAAAAAAAAAAAAAAAAAAAAAAAAAAAAAAAAAAAAAGTTTTCCCTATTCTGGGTTTTTTGCCTTTCCTGATCAATTAGAGAATCGCTCTTTCCATGTCTTTGAAGAATTGTGCTGGGATTTTGATGGGGATTGCATAGAATCTGCCGATTGCCTTTGGTAGGATGGCCATTTTTACTATATTAATTCTGCCAATCCATGAGCATAAGGGATCTCTCCATTTTCTGAGATCTTCTTCAATTTCTTTCTTGAGAGACTTGAGGTTATTGTCAAACAGGTCTTTCACTAGTTTGGTTAGAGTTACCCCAAGATATTTTATATTATTTGTGGCCATTGTGAAGGGAGTTGTTTCCCTAATTTCTTTCTTAGCCTGTTTATCATTTGTATAAAGGGAGGCTACTGGTTTATTTGAGTTAATTTTATATCTGGCCACTCTGCAGAAGTTGTTTATCAGCTGGAGAAGTTCTTTGGTAGAATTCTGGGGGTTACTTATGTATACTACCATATCACCTGCAAACTTGCCTCTCTCTGATGCATCGTGATTCTGCAAACATCAAGACAACCTATCCTATCATGGAACACTTCTTTAAAGGACACTTGCAACTCTTACAAGCTGGAATATACCTAGGGAATAGGTAAGGGACATGAAGAGTCTAGAGATTATGGCATAGAAAGAATAGCCAAAAGATGATGGCTGTTGATGTGGCAAAGTTAAAGGCAGGGGATCCATGGAGGTCCTCCACAGAAGAATCTTTGCTACATACAGGATTTAGTCTCTGGTGGCCTAGTTTCCCCTCCTGTGGTCCTTCTGCAACCGAGCCCACATGACTGTGGTCCTTCTGCATCCTAGCCCATGTGACTTGTCAAGATAGAAACCTCATCACATCACTATCTATTGTCATTCCCCAGATTCTAAGCCAATTAAGTGGCTCTAAGCATAGCAGAAGGACCCGATAGGATTCTCACCTCAGTCAGATGGAATTCTCAGTAGCTGGATACGACAAGGAATTAGGGACCATCACCAGCAATAATGATGATCCTTGTGACAAGAGCTCCCAGCCCTGATGCTCGTTCGCTCGGTCTCTCCTCTCCAAGTCTCTGCTTATGACAGTTCCCCTCCCTGGAGGTTAGTTAGGACCTGTAAGGCCTGACTGACGTCTTACCACATACAAAAGCTTTCCTTGAGGTCCACCTCTCCTTTGTCCTCATATGAGCTGGTTGCCATAGGAGACAATAACGTGTCACACAAAGATGTACCCTGTACCATAAGATTATTTTGTGCTGAGAGAAACTGAGAAGCAGATCCAAGAAAAGCTCTCTGCCATAAAGTAGGTCATACAATAATGAGGGTGCCCTTACTCTTGTCTTATGAGGAAGGATAAAATTTGACCACTACAGACAACATTAAACCCTTATTGGCCTGGAGATGCACCAGAGAAACCCACATGACAAAGCTTAGGACTCCATATGGAGTATTTCCCTTCCTATAGTTTACCATCTTGTAGTCAACACCTCTTCTCTTTAGTCTCTTCTCAATAATACATTGATCTTTCTTTTTTTTTAAGATTTACTTTTATTTTTTATTTTCTGTATTTGACTGTATTGCCTGTGTGCATGTATGTACATACATACGTACATACGTATGTATGTATGTATGTATGTATGTATGTATGTATGTATGTATATTGTGTGCATACCTAGTGCCAAAGTGTCTGGAAGACAGTGCCAGATCCCTTGCAACTGGAACTATGGATGCCTGTAAGGTACCATGAGGGTTCTGGCAATCAAACCACAGCTCTGAACCTCTTCTTTAAGAATTACATATCTTTCCCTTGGTAGCTCCCATGCATACATGAGAAAGACACAACCACTGCCTTTCTCTGCTTTTTATTAGTAGGGTCCTGACTTGGCAAATAAATCAGGATAGAAAGAAAATTATTATTATTTTTCTCTATAGAGACCATCCCTTGCATTAACATAACACCCTGTACAAACCCTGTACAAAAAAAGGCCTTAGACTGAGAGTCGATCTCTGAGTTATCCTTTGACCTCTCTGTTGATCTCCCTTCTCAGTCAACAGGCTCAGATGCTCAAGCCTCATCTTTATAGTCCTTTTCTTTCACAAACATCAACTCATGCAAATAACTGTCCCTCCATATGCAAACATGTCCCAGTTTAGATTCTTAGGTTCTGCTGATGGTGACAAAAATCCAGGTTATACACAGGGCCATTTAGGGACCAGGCAACACACTATGTCAGATGTTATGGAAAGTACACATTCCCTGATTTCCACACAAACTATCAGTTTTATTCAGGTTTGGGAAAAATAACTGGTACATCTAAGAGAGTGCAGGGGCAGAATAGTGGTTGAAACTCCTGTGTATACATGGGAGTTCTAGGAGAGAGCAGACAGGAGGCCCATCCGGCAGGTGCTTGTTGAGCCATGTCCAAAAGGACAGGAGCTCTGGGTGAGTGCTTGGGGAAAATGATGATTCAGCCATAAAGGTGGTTGTGAAGCATCCTAAAGACTTCCTGAAATCTCTAAAGGCTGCTCCGACAAGGTCTGGACACCTGTCTCACTAGAGAGAACAGGAGTTATCATTGTTAATGTAACTTTGTAGCTGTAATCTGGGGGTTGGGTCAGATCTGGTTGCATTTTTATATTAGATTGTTTTATTATATTCTACTGTGTTCCTAGTTTACTTTCACTGTTGGGTGACCACTGGGTCCTTGAGGACAGAGTCCTCTGCTTTTGTTTTAAATCTCTGTAGCCCTGCCACCTGACACAGTTCCCAGCCAACAGGTAGTCAGGATATGGTTGTTGAATAAAGAAGTGTCTTCAATGAATATATTTAGGGGAAAAAAGGCAGAAAGCACAGGATGCTACTGCAAAATGACTTTTTATCAGAAGAAGAAGGAGGCATTGCCAAGGATGTCCTGAAGCAGGTATGTATCTCACTGAGAGATACACACACACACACACAAACAAACATGGGCATGATCATGAAGAAACTGGCTGCTTAAGAGGTTAAGTGCAATTAATGAGTTGTGGAGAGCTTTAGGGGCCACCTTCTAGGAATTTGGCAGCAATTTGACTTTGGGCTAGGACATCAAAGTAGGCTTAAGGCAAATACAACTGAGGAACGTTTTGCATTCCTTGTATCTGGATCGTCCTGGTAAACCTTTGGACATAGTGGCCATGGAACTTTGTTTATTGCCTTGTTTGACTACTTTGGTTATTGTCCTGTTTGTTTCTTGACTACTTTGTTTATGCCTTAAAGAGTGACCATATTCTTTGTATGTATTTAGAATGATAAAAGCAGACTGGAAAAAAATAAACTGGACTTCAGCTTCAGAACTGGCTGGGGTCATGTTATAGTGTCGTCTAATTGTCTTTTTCTTTTCAATCCTCACTCCCTCCCTGGAGAATCCATTGACTGGCTGAGCTGGTTTGGTCAATGAGTCAGTGATAAAACTTACTTGTTTAGAAAAACAAAAAAGGTCTCCAAGGATTGTAGCTAAGAACCAACAAGCTCCAAACTGGAGCTGATCAAAAATGCAGCAGTGTCCTGAAATATCTTTAGAGAAGCTATAAGAATCACCCTTCATTTTTGTTGTTGTTGTGATTTTTCTTTCTTAGATATTTTCTTGATTGACATTTCAAATGTTATGCTCTTTCCTGGTTTCCTCTCCAAAAACCCCCTTTAAAGGCTGCACTGTTTTATTACTAAGTGATGTTCAGAGGACTGGAGGCCTTAATGGGCAAGATCTGCAGGGGGAAGGTGTTACACGATGGAAAGGCTGTGATCCGAAGCCTTGTCGCTTGTGCCTCTGGCTAACTATGAGTTGGGGCTGCTTGTCTTCACTCCTCTCAATTCCAATTAAGAGACTGAGGAATCCACATCTGCAAGAGGAAAATCACTGGGCAAAGAACGGAAGATCTTCCGAGATAGATGAACATTCTCCATTAATTTAGAAGCCATAAATAGAAAGACGAACGGGACTGTCTCATAACGTCAGAGTTCACAGGCACTTTTAAAATGTCTTTTTAAAGGAAAGCTGACCTTTCTTTTTTATTATCAAAAAGTTTTCCAAGGGCAGTCTGGGTCTTGGGTCATTTCATTTTGACATGGAAGTTCTTTAAAACAATCGTAAGGCCAGAAATTTTTAACTCTGAAGTAACTGAGTGAATAGGCTCAACAGCAGAAAAATCAGCAACACCGAAGCGCTGGGATATTAAAAGATATGTCTCAAGAACTCCACAGAGCCTACAGAGATGGAAATAGAACCTGCATAGATGGGAGATACAGCATGCAAGATATAACCAATGAAGTTAGTATCCATAGATATTTTCTCTAATGCACTTTTTGTCATTTTACAACATTCCATTTAGGAAAATGTCTGAGTATTCCCCGGTGGCTCTGTGCCTATATGTTTGTTGGATAGAGATTGGCTGATATGAAGAAATACAGTGCCAACACCATGTACGCCCGTGAACATAAAAACCTCCTACAAAAAGCTTCAACCTCTCATAACTTTTGTTTAAAGAATGAACCACAAAGACCACAAGTGATTTTAGTGTAAATTCTGTGAATCCCTTCAAATATCTTTACATCTGTTAATTCAGGCACCATCATTAACAAGGTATAGATAATCTACCATAAGCTGGGTCCTCCTTTTCATTTCCAGCCAAGCTCCCGTTCAACTTCTGTCCCCTGCTGCTTTGCTCTCTGCTTCTGTTATTTTACTTTTTGAAACAATGCCCTATAAATGGAATTACATACCACATAGCAAAGTCTCTCTTAAATTCATACAATTGATTAAAATAAATAAATAAATAAATACATAAAGTGTCCACTCTGACTTTCTGGCTTCTGTGATGGTAAACACTGATCTAATTTTTAACCTGAGAGAACCTAGCATCACCTAGGAGTCAACAGTGTGCAGATCTGTGTGCTTGTGGTTCCAGATTTGATTACTTGAAGTAGGCAGTTTCACCCTAAATGTCGGTGGCATCATGGTCTATGGTCTTGGACTGAATAAGAAGGAGAAAGTGAGGTGACTCAGCCCATCCTGCACTCTGCTTTCTGACTGGATGCTATAGCACCAGCTGCCTCGTGCTGCTGAACCGTGACTCTCCTGTTGTTACAGATTTATACCTGTACTGGCTGGTTTTGTGCGTCAGCTTGACACAGGCTGGAGTTATCACAGAGAAGGGAGCTTCAGTTGGGGAAGTGCCTCCATGAGGTCCAGCTGTGGGGCATTTTCTCAATTAGTGATCAAGGGGGTAGGGTCCCTTGTGGGTGGTGCCATCCCTGGGCTAGAGGTCTTGGGTTCTATAAGAGAGCAGGCTGAGCAAGCCAGGAGAAGTAAGCCAGTAAGGAACATCTCTCCATGGCCTCTGCGTCAGCTCCTGCTTCCTGACCTGCCTGAGTTCCAGTCCTGACTTCCTCTGGTGATCAACAGCCATATGGAAGTGTAAGCTGAATAAACCCTTTCCTCTCCAACTTGCTTCTTGGTCATGATGTTTATGCAGGAATAGAAACCCTGTCTAAGACAACATCAAATTATGAGTGACAGTAAACCCTTCCTTTTTAAAGTTGTTTTTGTCTGGTATTTTGAGAAGTAACTAATACAATATTTGTTTTCCAAAATTAAAGGCAGTAATACATGTTTTTAATTATCAAATTTCACGTGAATATTGAAACAAAAGTTTACCTGGACAGCCCTTTAAATATAGATCTCTGTATTTAATCTCCAATATATTTAATAGGAATATCTCAGCATACACCTGAGAATTAAGTTTTTGTCAAATTTGCCAAACTTGGTTTTAATTGATCAACCAGATTTGGAAAAACATTAACCTAAGAGATATTCATTATTCTATGTGATCAATTGTTGCATTTTAAGTTAAGTGTCACAACAGAATCAAAGTTTACAGTTCAGAAAAGTTGTCCTTGGGTGTAAGGTTACTTTCTGTTGGTCATAGGACCTTTACTGAGTGACTTAAACTTGCTTATTCTGGTTTTCTTTCCATGGCTTTGATAAAAGACTATTGACCAAAAAACAACTTGAGGATAAAGGCTTCTGTTGGGTTTCAGTTCTGGGTTACAATTTGTCATGAGGGAAGTTAGGGCAGGACCTTATACAGTGGCTTAGAGAAGAAACTATGGAGGGATGCTGCTTCCTGCCCTCTCTCTTGCTTGCTCACTTGCTCATTCTTAACTAGTGTTTTTATAGAGTCCAGGACCACATGCGGAGCCACGTACAGTGATCTGGGCTCTCCTATATCAATGTAGACAGTCCTTCACAGACATGCCCACAACTGACTTGATAAAGACAATCACTCCATTAAGATTTCTTTTTCAGGTGATTCTAGGCTGTGTCAAGCTGACAGGAAAGGCTAGGACATTGCCAACCTTTGATTTTCTCTTCTGCCTTTCAGGGTTAACCATGTCTAATTCCAAAGATTTGAGGCAGTGAAGCACTTATTCTCAGTCAGCACACAGTCAGCACACTTGTCACACAATGCAAGGAAGTTGCTTGCACCGCTGAGACTATCAGTATCAGGAGTGGCATCCTCATATTGTCTTCAGCACCTGACCCACCGTTTTCTGAATATTTGCATTTTGCTTAATTTCACTACTTCTTACCTTTCCCTCTGGAGATGAATAAAAGCCAAGAGAATCAACTTTTGTAGTAGCCCAGCTGTTATTCCTAGGAGTGCAAGCCTGAGGAGTACTCTTGGGTTGGCTCTGACCCTTACTGTTATTGTGAGAGTCTCAAACATGCCAACGGAGCCAAACTGCTGGAAACTCACCTTTCTTATCAGGAGAAGGCATAATTGGCCAAATATGAGCAAGCAGGGGGATCAAAATGAAGCAGAAAGTTGTGTTTTCTGAACAATTAGGGAATATGAAAAATTAACTTTATTTACAGCTTCAATGTTAGATGCTCGGTGTCAAATGCTTGCTGAGAAACAAAACCAAAAGCTGGCAGTTGACGAGAACCGGCTTCCTCCATGGCTATTCCGTACTCCTTGCAAAGCAAGTCTGAAATTCTCAAACCATTACAAAGTTCAGGGGAGGGTGGCATTAAAGTCCACAGGCAAGATTATAATGTACCACAAGTATTACATATCAGTCTTGTTTTTCTGTGGCACTAGCAGTGAACCAGAGACTCACTCCAGGCAAGCACTCTGTTACTGAGTTAAACCTTCTCAGTATTTAAGACAGGATCCCACTAAGTTTCTCCCAAGCTGGCCTTGGTCTTACTCCATTGCACTGGTGTGCCTTGACCTTGGGGTTTTCTTGACTGAGCTTCCCAAGCAGCTAGGTTGACAGGCTAGTGCCACTGAACTTCATCCTACAGGTTTGTCTTAAGAACACATGGCAAGGGAGTTGTATCCTGTACACACTCATTGTTCAGCCACAGCCTTTATTAAGTTCTGAAGTTCAGAAAAAGTGAGAAATGGCCGCACTTGATTGATATAGAGCAAAGCAACTCTTATCCTGAAAGAATTATGTGACACAGCTAGCATCAAGGACCAAGGAACATCAAAAGGCAAGTACAGCCCCATGAGCCTTACCTGTTCTCAGCATCAGCGCTGCACTTTGGGGACATCAGTTCAAAGGATTTGGTAAACTTCACCACCTGTGTCATACAGAGAGACAGCAAATCCAAGTCAATTAAAGCTTCCCCACAGTTCGAAATGATGCAATAACTGTTTTCATCCCTGTGATGATCATTACAATAATTGGGGATTAAAGAGCCATTTCAGAGGGGAGATCCCAAGAGAAGAGAAGAAAGGTCTAATGCACATTTTATGCTTGACGACTTCTGTAGCAAACAATCACCAACACCACTTGACCCAAGCTATTTGGTACCTGGGCTTGCAAGCTTGATCTTTCATTATTTGTAATTTCTTTTCACTATTTTGCCTAAAGTGCATCAAGTTCTTTTTTCTGAAACAACAACAACAACAACAACAAACCACGCTGTAAGGTTCAGCCTGCCATTTTATTGCAAAGGAGGCATGTGCAAGCTATAGCCAATCCTTGCATATGGGTAAATATTTACAGGATATTAGCCAAGTAGATGACTCCCAGACTATTGAGGGGAAAGCAAGGCTTAGAGGGGTTAAGTGGTTATGCAGGAAGATGTGTAGACAGTAGATTGTAGACCTGAGATTCAAACCATGTTGGTTTGATTCCATGGTCCATTTACCCACTACTCCAGTCTGCCTTCATCAGCAAGAGCAAGTAGGATTGCAGCTGTTAATTATGTATGTATAACATGTTCAGAAGGAAAATAGACAGATATATTCTGCCATTAGAAACTTCAATTCAATGTTGAGCATGGTAGCACATACTTTTAATCTCAATACTCCTAAGACAGAGGCAGGCGATCTCAATGAGTTCCAAAGCTGGTCTGCTCTACATAGCAACTTGCATGTCAGCTAGTGCTACACAGTAAGACCTCATCAATCAATCAATCAACCAACCAACCAACCAATCAATCAATCAATATTTTAATATTCATTTCACAATTATTTGTTAACTATATATTGTGTCCAAATATGAATAAACACAGATTAAAAGTAACTTAAAGTAACTTGGCTTGGCACCATATAATATTAATCAAATAATAAATCAGTATAATATCAATTGTTTCTGGTTTTAGAAATTAAGAAGAACATATCTTTTCATTTTCTGACTCAATAAATAAGTTTGTATATTCTTTAATATCAGCAACAATAATTTATGACTTAATTTTACTACTTATGGAACATTAAAATTTCTGTCAGGGAAGGTGTTGACTTTTGAAATACTGATAGCAATGTAAATGGATTTTATGCAAGAAGAAAAGCATATGATTGCTGTGCAGCAGAAAATTAAAGCCCAAAGCTTCTGACAGCATTGACCCAGATGATAGTAATTGCTTAAAAATATCTGTGTAATATAGCTATTTGGGCTAGCATTGCTTTAACTCCTGTCTTAGGGTTTCCATTCCTGTTATAAAACACTATGACCAAATGTCACTTGGAGAGGAAAAAGTTTATTTCAGCTTACAACACTCAGGTCACACTCTTATCACTGAGGAAAGTCAGGGCAGGAACTCAAGGCAGGAACATGGAGGCAAGAACTGAAATGGAGACCATAGGAGGGTGCCCTGAGTGGCTTGCTCAGTTGGCTTTCTTATATACCCTGAAACCATCTACCCAGGGCCAACCTGATGGAGGCATTTTCTCAATTGAGGTTCCCTCTTGTCAGATGAATCTAGCTTGTGTCAGGTTGACATAAAAACTAGCCAGCATAGTGTCTGCTTTAGAATCAGTTTCACCAACTTTCTGTTACTCTCATTAACGAATTCAATACATTTTTTCTACATGTTTACTTTATAATTTTGCAAAGTTAGGGCTTTTAAAAGTACTTATTTTTATTTGTAATTATAGTCCCTCCCCTGCCTCTCTCTCTCTCTTTCTTACTCTGTGTGTGTATGTGGCACATGCATGTAAGTATGCACTGGTTTTACATTTTAAGAATCAAGCCCAAGGAATGTCCCAAGAATAAAGAGAATTAAGATATTTTAAAAATGTATTTTCCATTTGGAAGCATTTTATAAGATAGAATTGGGAATTTTAAGCTATAGATGCTTAGGCATAGAATCACAAAGAATATAAGACATATAAATATATCTTTTTTTAAACTTTTATTGCATTATGATGAGAAAGTTACATAATTTCAATTTGTCTGAATTTGTTAACATTTAAAAACATATTTTAAGTAAATAGAATTAAATAGAATTAAATCACATTCTTGTTTCCCTTTTGAACCAAAACTCCTCCCAGAGACCTCCTCTTTAATACCTACAATATCTTTTTTTGTCATATTCCTTAAAATTTATAAAATAGTATAACAATAAAAATGAGTACTATAAAAGTTGTTTGATATAAAACAACAATCAATTTAACAGTGTTATGTAGGTACTTGTCCACAGCAATACTGAAAATACATATGTTTTTCTCAGTATAAATTTCAAATAACTCCAAACATATTAACTGTATATTTCAAAATAATACATCACTACTAGTATTTTCTTAAATGAACATAAATATATAAAGTCTTTTTGTTTGTTTGTTTTGTATTTAGTACAGTTTAAAGTCTTGGCTCTTTCTGTGGTACAAGCCCAAAATAAGAACAATTTTTAGACATTGGATTTCATTGTAATAAGGCTGTACTTCAATGACCCTTAAATCACCGAAGTATTTTACCTCCATCGTAGCTAAGCGTGAAAGAGTTAAATTTGAGACTTGTGCTAGCTAATGAGAAAATTGCAGGTTTGAGGAAAACACAGTGGACCAAGGTTGAGCAAGTCCAGATGGGCCTGGGCAGGGGCAGGCGAGCTGTTGGGACATTCTGGGAACTAGCAGGCTGGGAAGATGTGGAGGAGAAAGCATGCAAAGATATGTCTGGTTGGGCCCTGGCACGACCCAACTGAGTAATGGGTCATCTGGTCCTCTTAGATATGGTTTAAGGTCAGCCAGATGCTCTGTTGACTCAGATTAGCACCACCCTTAGGAATTCCTGCTCTGATCTGCATGTACTATATTTGATATTTGAACTAGCCAATCATGTATAACTATGCTGATTCCTTTGTTCCCTCAGACCTTTTCCCTATATAAACCCCTAACCCCTGAGCCTCGTCATCGTCGATTCTTCTATCTCTTGCATGAGATATGTGTCGACCCTGAGCTCCGATATTAAACTGCCTCATGTGTTTACATCAAGATGGTCTCTCGTGATTCCTTGGGTGCACGTCCTCCCGAAATTTGAGTGGGGGTCTCCCCACAGGGGTCTTTCAAGCTGAGAGTTGACAGTTCTGCTGCGCCAAGGAATGAATTGTAAGCACAATTTTTGGATACAGACTTCCTGCTATGGTCAAAACTATTTGACTTGAGTGAGTGACTTTATTC
>NW_022196897.1:63176338-63177956 GCF_008632895.1 Mastomys coucha
TCTTTACCTGTGTTCTCCTGTATTTCTTTGAGGGTACTATTTATGTCTTTCTTAAGGTCCTGTATCATTATCATGATAAGTGATTTTTAGATCTGTATCTTGTGTTTCCTGTGTGATAGTGTGTCCAGGACTTGCTATGGTGGGAGAATTGGGTTCTGATGATGCCAAGTAACCTTGGTTTGTGTTATTTATTTTCTTATGCTTGCCCCCTGCCATCTGGTTATCTCTAGTGCTACCTGCCTTTGCTAAATCTGACTGGAGTCAGTCGTTCCTGTGATCCTGGTTGTATCAGACCTCCTCAGAGTCAGGCACAGACTCTCGGTGACCCTGTGATTCTGGGATCCTGTGACTCTGAGCTTGTTAGAGCACCTGGGAGTGCAGCAGCTTCTTCTGGGTGTTGTGAGACAGTCTGCAGAGCTTGCACCCAAGGTCTTCTAAGGACACCAGCCCAGAGAGACTGGAAGGAACCCGAGCCACTCTGCTGGCGGAGTTCCTGTGTGCCTGGTCCTGCTGGTCCTAGTTACTCCCGGTGTTGGGACAGATGTTGAGTCCTCCTTATCTCTGATCCTGAGAGTGTCAGAGAGCCTGGGAGTGGAGCTTCCTCTGTGTGTTGTGGGACTGGCTGCAGAGCTTGTGCAGGTCCGCTCAGGACACCAGCCCAGAGAGCATAAATATATCTTAATAGAACTTGAGAATGTTTGATTCTTAAAATATAAATGAGCATTTAAAAATACTAAAATGAAAGCAAGCAGAAAAACAACAACCCTCAAAACAAAACAAAACAAAAACACAAAACAACAAAAACCCGTTTGTAGAGAACTTGCCTAACGTGAAGCCCTGGGTTGGATCTTTAGCTTTGCATACACTAAGCATGACAGCACATGCTTGGAATCCTAGCACTTGGGAGTGGAAGTGTGAGGGGGGGTGAGACGGTCAAGAAGTCCTAGAGAGTCTCAAGTCAACTAAGGACTCTAAGTCCAGCCTGAGCTACATAAGACCCTAAAAACCTAAAACAAAATAAAAGGAAAACAGGTTCAAATTTCATGTCATTTGTAAGAGAGAGCTATAGGTACACATCTTCTAATTGCTATTACTACACAGTAAACCGACCCATGAAGCCATGATAAAAATCAGCTATAATGTGCAAGGTGGGGTGGTACACACCTTTAATCTCAGCACTCTAGAGGCAAAAGCAGGCAGATCTCTGAGTCTGAGGCCAGCTTAGTCTATATTGCAGGTTCCAGGACAGCCAGATCTACATATAGAACTTGCCTCCCCCCCCAAAAAAATAATCAGATGGAAGATTCATAAATAAAGAATGTAGGGCTGGGGTGATAGTTCAGTGCTTGCCACATAAGCATAAAGACCTTATTTTTGACTCCCTGGAATGTGATATGAAAATACTGGGTGAAGGGACATACATTGGCAATTCCAGCACTGTGGAGAAAGAGGCAGGCAAATTCCCTACAGCTTATTGGCCAGCCAGCATAGCCTACCTGTTGAGTCCCAGGTCAATGAGAGACCCTGACACTGTCTCTAATATCAAGGTGGATGACGTTTGAGTTGTAAAAGTTGATATTGTCCTCTACATGCATGAATGCATGTATATTTTTACATG
>NW_022196897.1:63177966-63200183 GCF_008632895.1 Mastomys coucha
TGAAATGTCTGATAAACAAGTGTATGTACTAGGAGACATTGGAACAGCTAGATAATAACAACATGATTTAGATTAGTGCTTTGGGCAACACCAACATATGATTTAGGGGTTATATGTAGAGTGTCTTGGGCCGCATGGTGTCATCTGACCTCTTGAAGAACAGAGATGAAAGTTAGCTAAATAGATGGATGGCCAACTAGGTTTTTGTGATAGAGCCCCAGTTAATATTCTACACACTAAGGCTCAGGCCTTGGTGGACAAAATTTTATGTGTACTATCACACTTCACTGCCACTATATTCTTTCTAGCCAGTCATTAAAATAGAAGATGGTCTTGGGAGCCCCTGAAGTTACAATCAGTGTGAGAAACAAAGATAGTATTGTAGACTGTATTTTGTAACAATGTAAACTATGTAGCTATGTAAAAATTTATTTACATACTAACTCTTAAGTTCCTGTATCTCTAGGAAAAATAGTCATAATCCAATATTGATACTGGCTGGGCTGTGTTTGAACATTAATTATCTAGTAATTATTAAGTACAACACAAAACAGGGAGCTATCAAATAAACACAAGTGCTAAGCTTCAACAGCATTTAGAGTGATGAGTTTGTCTTCTTGATTGGCCTAAGGATGCCCAGAGAGCTAGCAGCATATTACTTCTGGATGTTTCTGAAAGAGTTAAGTATTTGAATCAGTACAATGAGCAAAGGTCATCACCACCACTGAGAGTCTGGAAAGATGGGAAAGACAAGGGTGAGTTCGCTCTAAGCTAGGATGTCCATCTTGTCCTGCCCTGAGACACTGGCACAGCTGGTTCTGTCTTTGGCACTATCGGCCTCTCAGGTTCCTGAACTCAGACTGATGCATGCCATCAGTTTTCCCTGTTCTTCAGCTTGTAGATGGCAGATCAATGACCTTTTCAGGCTCAATAATCTTAGGGCCCAATGTTTTCATTCTCTCTCTGTCTCTGTCACTCTGTCTCTGTCTCTCTCTCTGTCTCTCTGTCTCTGTCTCTGTCTCTGTCTCTCTCTCTCTCTCTCTCTCTCTCTCTCTCTCTCTCTCTCCCTCCCTCCCTCCCTCTCTCAATAATATAATTTCAGACTTTCTTTTCTTGATGCCCTGATGTGATTTTTTCTTCTAGATGAAGGGAATTATAAGAATCCATAAAAATTTTCCCTTTACTTTGGCTATTCAGAAGCTCAAAGCAAAGCTCTTTATTCTCAGTCTTACCTTGATACAACACACTTCAGATTAAAATTAGTTGATTTGGTTTTGCTTTCTCTTTTTGCTTTTCTGCTTGGTAAATCTCTCATGACATTGCACATATAGAACATGTCATAAGCACTTGCAATGTTCATTCACTTAAAGTTTTACATTTTCTGGTTTGTGATCACTGTTGTTTTGAGAAAGTGTTCTATCATGAAGCCCAGACTATCATCAAACTCTCAACCCCTCTGCTTCAGGCTCCTAAACTGAAACTATAAACATGTGGTACCATCCACGGGTCTCAAAAGTTTTAAGTTCTTTTGGTACTGAATTGAACAGGCTTAGAAAAAAAATTAAGTATTCAAAATCTTGAAACAATATACAAATGTGGACAGAAATGTTTTCACAAATTAAATACTTGCATGAAAGCCTAGTATGGACTACTAGGTTCTGTAGAATTATTATGCAGGGATAGGACAAGAAACCTGAAACAGCAAGGAAGAAGAATCCAACACTTACTTACAGCTAACAGCAGACAATGTAAGACTAAAAACGCAGCAGGCCCAATTCCCATCAAGAGACTAATAAAATAAGTAAGCACAGCAATGAGACTATTGGAGACAAAACCACATGGGTGTGTACCAAGCAAGTTAGAGAGGCATTGAGACATCAGCCTTGGGCCCATGATGTGCCTACAGCTGTTTTGGATCCAGAATGTCTGTTTGAACTTTTCTGGTGTAGTCTAGACTCTACTACTGCCACAAATCAAAGTCATAGCCACACATTCAGGGATCCAGACCTGCAAAAAAAAAAAAATCTCTTTATACAGTCTGTCACTTATGGACAAGCTAAAGTTTAAAACCATAGCTAAATTTGCCTCAGCAAATTGTCAGAAAGCCATAGTTTAAACTGGGGCCTCTGTGCAAATTCAAGATGAATAATTCATTGAGAAGTAGCAGAATCCTGGCATGTAACCTCATCTGCTTGTCTTCTATTACTTAGAGCAGGTATCGGCAAAAGATAGCCTAGGGGTCAAATCCTTATCACCACCTGTTTTTATAAATAAAGTTTTATTAAAACAGAGTCATGTACACTTTCTATAACAATAGAGATAAATAGTTCCAGATGAAACTATATTGCAACAGAACCCCAATATTTACTAGATAAACCTTTATAGAAAATAAAATTGGTGATATTTGATCTATAGCAGTGGTTATCAACCTGTGGGTTGTGATCCCCTTGGGGTCACCTAAGACCATCAGAAAACATGGATATTTACATTATGATTCATAACAGTAGCAAAATTCCAGTTAAAAATATTGATAAAAATAATTTTTTGGAGTCGGGCAGTGGTGGCACATGCCTTTAATCCCAGCACTTGGGAGGCAGAGGCAGGCGGATTTCTGAGTTGAGGCCAGCCTGGTCTACAGAGTGAGTTCCAGGACAGCCAGGGCTATGCAGAGAAACCCTGTCTTGAAAAACAAAATAATAATAATAATAATTTTATGTTTGGGGGTCACCACAGTATGAGGAACTGTATTAAAGGCTCGCAGCATTACAAGGGGTTGAGAACAACTGGAGTTTTCTGTGGGCCAGGTTATTACCTGATGAACTGTTAAAGGGTAATGATAAATTAGTTAATGGTAAATAGATATAATTGATCTATAATTCAGAAAGGTATGTTCCTGAAATTATAATCTTCTTTAAAAAAGAAAAAACTGTTATGATAGAGAGTTTAGGTACCAAGGCCAGTGGCAGGAAATCTATTTGGGGACACACACATGTCCTGGCCATCACAGGACAAACACCCTTTAATTAAGCATGCCATCCTGGGACAAAAATAGTACTTTTTTTTCACTCTCAGAAGCATCTCTAATAACAAATTCATGTCTTTATGCTTTAAAATGAATCTACACAAAGTATAACGAATTAAGCTGGGCATGGCTAGCAGTAGACGTCTCTTGTCTCAGCACTAGGGAGACTGAGGCAGAAGATCTAGACCCTAGAGCCAGAGTTGTTGTTGGTGGGGAGCACAGGGAGAGGAGAAAGGCAGGGAGGGAAAGGGAGAGGGAGAGATACAGAGAGGAAGGAAGGGAGGGAGAGAAAGAAAGAGAGATTCATTTGCATAGATAATTGTGATTAAATCTGCAGAGCTGCAGCAGTCATAACCAAGAAGCAACAGATGAAACTATAAATTAAAGATAATAGAATTAACACTGTACTCATGATTTGAGGCAATTCTGAATCTTAGTTTTATTTATTTTATAAAATTTGCTACACAAACTCAATTTTGACTTTATCAGGTGAGTAGGAAATGAACACAGACACACCCATAAAGAGACAGGAAGGGTTTTCTATAGGATGTACCAGTAGCCACTTCCAGATCAGTGAAGCTGAACGAGTGGTTTCATGTTCCTCCTGCCTCGATCAGCCTGGTGCCTGGGAGAACTGGAGATGCCAAGCGAAGGGAGTGAGATTCCCCTGAGGTCCCCCTGCTTGCTCTTCGGAAAGGCTCCATGGAGAGAAGAAGCCTTTTAAATTTGGATATCTATCAGATGGCACTTAGTCAGGTTCCTCTGTTCTTCTAGAACAGAACCAAAACTATACTCAAGTCGACATTGCTGCCACCAAAATAAAAAATTACAACTAAGTAATCATCAATTTAAAACTTTTGTTGCCAGGTGGTGGTGGTGGTGCACACCTTTGAGAGGCAGAGGCAGGCGGATCACTATGAGTTTGAAGTCAGTCTAGTCTACAGAGCAAGTTCCAGAACAGCCAGGGCTACACAGAGAGACCCTGTCTCAAAAAACAAAACAAACAAACAAAAATAAACCAAAACAAAACAACAAAAAACAAAATCAAAAAACAAAACAACATTTTTTTTCTTAATTTTAATTTTTTTCATAAGAAGCCAATGACTGCCTAAAATGATTTTCCACTACCCTCTCTGTCTTCTCAAATTCTTCCCTTATCTTAATTTGCTTTTTATGTGTTAGCTTTTATGAAGTACTCTGTGCTTCAGGCACTGTGATGGACTCTGGAAATAGAAAGGGATATAAATGCCTTGTCCCTAAGTAACTCACAATATACTACAGTATAGACCAGGAGGCAATTTACAGATGCATAAGCCTATCTTGACAGATGCTCCAAGGCTACCAAAGCATGCAAGGCTATGATCAGATCACCATGTGAACTATGCTCTAGCAGTGAGCAGGACTGCTCTAAGCTCAGCAGAGAGGCAGTTTTCCAGGCTGAAGCACTAGACCACTCTATTCTGGCAGTAAGTAGATAGTAAATAAACCAAAAGAGTTTAATGGAACCTATTTCAATAAAGAGACTAATTATGGGAGTGTGTCCTGTAAAAATAGATAATAGGAAATGGGGAAGTATCCTGTGACTAGTGACTCTGAAAACAGTTAAAGCTTCTAAATCTGAGGCAACACAGAGAGAATGGAAGCAGAAAGTGTCACTGTTGGTTTCCTCTGGGAGCTGAGATTACTGGAAGGACTCTAGAAGAACACAGTCACCTTTATAACAGGGTGATGAGACAGCAATACATCTGCTTCATAAGCTCTGTGCTGATCTTCCCAGTTTGTGGGACTCAACTGGAAGCCAGAGGATAAAACAGCTTAACTATTAGGCTGTGTAGAGATCAGTCTTTAAGGGCAAACCAACAACAAGACATGGTGTGGAAGGGGAATTGAAGAGAACAGTCAGTGAGGATAGTGTTAAATTTCATCCATACCTTAAGCCCAAAATAGTTCTGATAAGCAAACAAACAATCAAACAAACAAAACTCTGCCAACCAGTGTTCTAGAAGTAGCTATGCTCAAAAGATGTTACTGCCCTCTGTATTCCAAAATACAATGGCTCTCCAACCTCATGGCTCCCATAAATCTCAAGCATCTTTCCTTTTCTTTGACACACTCCTCACTGATGAGCATCCTCCCTGTTGCAATAGCCTGAAGAGCCACATCACTGTCCAGTGACTTGTTTTTCATAGAGACCTTATATGCAAAAATAGAGACCCAAACACACTCCCAGACTGATTATAGGAAGGTGAATGGATATGAAAGAAAGGGCTAGAACATCAGAGAGAAAACCCAAAAGTTAGCCTGGCAACAGAAGTGGTGAGCCTTGAATGTTGAGCACTAATGCCTAGCCAACGAACAACTGTGATATTAAATGTAGCTTTTAGGAAAAAGCAGATGCGTGATTAGGAAGTTAAGTAGAAACCATCAATATTGATAGTTGATTGAAGAGAATTCCGTGTTTGCAAGCAAAGATGGGAATAGGAGGAGACAATCCCATGTGAGAGATGAGTAGTCAGTGATAGAAGCACCAGGGCGGAAGAACTAGAAATGATTTTTGAATACAGACACAACAGCACTCAGAGACGTGTGGATACAGAAGGCGAAGAAATGGCTGGAATGCGCTGTGGTTGGCATACATGAGCTGTAACATGATGATTCTGTAATTCCTATAGAGAAACCTAGAAATATGAGAAACTTAGGACAGAACACATCAGAGACCTCCAGCAGGGACTTGACCAATGTGTGAGGATACATTAATAGATACTTATGAACAAAATGAGTTAAGGTGGTTTGTAGCTCAAAATAATGCACATTTGAATCCCAATAAGGAAAGTTAATATATGAATATAAAATGTTTAATGTATGATGCATTAATATTAGAGGTTGACTATGTGTGTATGTTTATGCAATGAATTCTCATTTTGGTGATTATCAGAGAGTTTAAAGAATATGTCCTCTGTTTTGTACTCTAAAACCACCCAAAAGAAAAATAAGACAAAAGTTGGCTCCCTTGTAGATGGAAAATTTTTTAAAAAGAGGAAAATTGAAAGAAGGTGGTAGAAAAAGAAACCTGAAGCAGTATTTGCAATCCACCTATGAACGAGGGTCTGGAATCACACACAGGTTTAGTACAATTGGACGACACTCATCATCTGCCACTTCCCCTCAGATGAGGACATTCGAATATCTTCCAGCCACTGACTTCCCTGAGTGCTGATGCACACAAAGGCCAAGGAGTTAGGACTCACGTTAGAAAGGCAGCGTGCACAGCTTGCTCTGCTTCATTTAGTAAATGATCTCCAGAAAGGAGCCCTGAAGTCATAGGCTTAGCTATGAAATTCCTGTTAGCATGCTGGATGAGGAAATAGCCGCTGCCATCGGGATGATCAGAACTGAGAGAACACTGGGAAATAGCAAAACTGAGGTGGTGCCTGAGGACCTAAGGATGCAATTTCTACATTTGCTTTTTTTCCCCAAGCTCCAGAAGACACAGGGATAATAGTAAGTGCATGAGCTGGAAGCTAAGAGAAGTGACAGGAGTCGCTTTGGCGGTTCCCAGGATGGACTATGGTTAAGCTGACTCTATTCACTTCAACAGCCTAAGCATTTCCTCATGTTGACAGCAGTGTCCAGATAAGGGGTTGTTTTGTTCTCTAATTGACAAAGTAATTGAAATCAACGGACTGAAACACTTAAGAGAAGCAAGAGAGTGAGATTTTTAATTCTGGCATGGGACTACCTAGAAAGACATTCTTTTTTTTTTTTTCTATTTTTGGAACTCAGTAAATATCAATTTATACCTGAATGCCAAAGACCATGACTGTAGACTCTGGAAGTCCCTTTCAGGGGAGACTTTCCTCCCTGACAAAGGGGAAGTACCAGAAGAGGTGTTTCCCTTTCCTCCCCTGGAATACAGTGAGATTACAATTTTCAAACTGAACACTATAGAAGACTTACCCTATCTAATACCAAGCTATCGTAAAATGGTAGAAATTAAGACTGTGTGCTTTCGTTGCAGAGATAGGCAAACAGCCACAAAGAATGGCACAGTGAGCTCAGAAACAAAACCAGACATTCAAAGGTACTTATTATAATATAAGTACTTATTATAATATAGATATACCTACAAAGTAGGGGGAAATAGTTCCAAACAAGATTTTATACAAACACAAACAGAAAGAGAGAAAGAGAACAAAAAATAATTCTAAAATTCTATGGGGTAGACAAGAGAAGCATAAATGTGAAGCCAACCTGGGCTACATGTAAGACTCATCCTGAAAGGTGATCAATACCAGATAGATATAAATAACATGTGCATGAGTGTGTGCTTGGGCATGTGTGTGTGTGTGTGTGTGTGTGTGTGTGTGTGCATGTCTGTGTATGTAGTATATATATATGTGTGTACCACTGCTGTAACTGGAAGGAAAGATGTTCAACAAAACCTTAAAGCACAAATTTAAAAGGGATATTAACAACAACACATCAAAACGCTAACACACAAGATCAAAAGTACCTGTTGAGAAGCTATTTGCATGAGCCTGGGGTGCACAGTTGTGTGTGTATCAGGACTGCGAGGCACTGACCTCTCTTGACCCAGATCACTTCTCAGAACTGATTCACGGGCAACACATCTGAGACATGACATAGGAGCATCTTCCCCCTGTACCCCCTGCCCCGACAAATGCTAGGCTTAATACTGCTTAGTAGAAAGGGGACTGTGCTGCCGATTTTCTTCTTGTTGTAACAAAATATGTATGAGAGGAGACATAAAGGTTTACTTTGGCTTTCTTTGAGGGACATAGCCCATCATGGTGGGGAAGGCCCGGCATCAGGCAGAGATGGTGCTATGACGGGAGAGAGAGGCCAGATCAGTGCATTCACAGATAGGAAGCAATGGGTGAACAGGAAGTGGGGCTGAACCATGAGACCTACTTCCAGTGACCAACTTTCTCCAGGAAGGCTGGATTTCCTAAAGAGTCCTCCAACTTCCCTAACAGTACCAATAGCGAACCGGAGTGAGTGTTCAAACACATGAGCCTGTGTTTCACAGTTCCCATTCAAACCACGAAAGGGCCATATCCCCCGGGACAGTGTGCTTCTGCATAGCACGGCTCGCTGCTAGTTGTCATGTTTCCCAAGTTCAGGGACCAGCACCATTGCTATAGTAAATAATGTAAGACTTATACTCCTGCAAGTATAGACCTTGGTTTAGCCTCAGTTTGCGTGTTCAAACACACCCAGCCTTTGATGCGGCTCTTATTTATCTTGGCGTCATTTATCCCTTGCATGGCTAGGTTACAGCTGCCCGTGTTCTCCAGGATCTTGGAACTATCCCTCCTACACTCTTGCTTGCGGATTTGAAAGCATCTTGGAATCTCACCTGCATATTTGAAAGCACATTTGAGACCACCTGTGATTAAATAATTGAATAGGAACTTGCATGGATTTTAAACTACAGGGTCACATCTTGCTGCTGAGGATTGGTTAGGTATGGCTCCATTGCCTTCCAGCCCTGGGGGACTGCATCTAAGAAGCCTAACATCAGAGTGAAGTTTTTTTCCAGAATGCTCCAAGTTTTTGCCTAGGTGCCCACAGATTGGATCTCTTTTTTTCTATCTTTAAATTCCATTAGCATCAGACATATTTCAGTGCCGAGCAGTGAGTACTGACTTATCCTGAATAGCGTTCTTTCAATCCGTAAATCCAACTTTGACTTTATTTCAATAAAATGTCCTAGAGTTATAAATTCTGAAAGTCTTCTCCTGTTCCATTTGTCATGTTCTCTTCAGAGGCAGCGAATTATCCTTATTTTGAACTTTCATTATGACTCCGCTCTTATCGTTCTTTCTTTTTTATAATTTACTTTTTTCCATTTCATTTTCAATTTTGTTCTTCATGCTCCTTAAAGCATTTAGAGCTGCCTTTTATTTTCTTTCTGGCTTTCTAAAAATGTAATATCCATTCCTGTATGATTTCACATTTTTTTTCTTCCAAGCTCTACCAACGAAGTGCTCTGTCTCTTCCTCCTCTTCTCCCTCTTCAGCCTCTCCTCCTCTTCCTGTCCTTCTCCTCTCCCTCCTCTTCCTCGCCCTCCCTCCTCTCCCTCTCCTCTCCCTCCTCCTCTTTCTTCCTTCCCCCTCCCCCTCCCCTCCTTCTCCCCTCCCTCTCCCCATCTTACTCTTCCTTCTCAACATATTTCTGACTTCTCTGTAGCTCCTTTTTCAACATTTATTTTTCCAGATAGGTGTTATGTTTAATCTCATTTCATGAAAACCTTAATCAGTGTTTCTAGAATGTGCTCTGTGCCAAGCCTTTGTTTTTTTCATTCATGTAATGGCATCTTTGTACACATTCTATGCTCTTTATTATATGCTGAATTTTTTATTAATTACAGAGGGGGAGATTTTCTAAAACAGGGGTCTACCATGTACAAGATGAGTTCGAATTACCACTTATTTTTATAAATCAAATTTTATTAGC
The DNA here is from genome assembly GCF_008632895.1 of Mastomys coucha. NCBI lineage: Eukaryota > Metazoa > Chordata > Mammalia > Rodentia > Muridae > Mastomys > Mastomys coucha. Next base: position 63,187,469 of record NW_022196897.1, read on the forward strand.
ACACAGCCATGCACATTCATTTTCTACACACATTTATTTTCTATGACTGATTTTTTTGCTATACTGGCAGAGTTGAGTAACTGTGCCAGGGACTGCCTAGCCTGGAAAAACCAAGGTATTATAGAAAAACCCTGCCAGCTCCTGGTTTAGGAAATCAACTCAGTTCTGCTCACTGGTTACTAGTGACAAAAGTGTACAGCTTTAGTGCCATAGCATTGTCTCTTCCAGAGAATAAGAGACTTCTCTCCAATGTGAAAGACAACTTCTCAGCCCACAGTCTGTGGCCTTGACTTGTAACGAGCTTTGGTTATAACTTCAAAATCTTATTTGGTTTTCTCAAATGCTTCTTAGGCCTCTTTTAACAATGTAACCCTTCTGAGTGGAGTTTAAGTGATTCTTCATTTATTTAACATGTTGTAAGATATTAATTATTCTATCTGTTATAAAATTAAAACAGGTTTAAATTAGGAATCTTATTTTAAAATTTTTTTCTAGGTTGCTGGAACTTACAGAATAAGCCATCATTCTCCGACTTTGTTTATAATTGTCTCCTTTGTCACCTAGGTGAATCAAATACAGGATGAATGATATCTAGAGAGAGGAATTGGTATATTGATCACAAACTTCTAAGGTTACAGATACAAAAAGGAGCTTACATTTTTTTCCCTAGAAGTCAACTACATCTCTTCTTGAGCCTCAATTCTGCTTATCTTAACAGAAGGCAACAGAGAATGCCTCAGTTAAATGCACCATGCCAGGTTTTCTCAGTAATTTCAGATTTAAACTCGGATATGGAAACTTTGGCATGTAACCTGTAGCCTCCTGCTATAGAGAAATGGTTGCTCTTGATTTCTTCCTTGCAACGGAGCATGACACTTCACTGGCCTTGGCAGCTTCCTCTCTAGTCCTGAAGTCTAGGATGTAGTGCCCCACCTCCTCCAGCCTGGCCAGGAACCTTCTTCAGGTGCCAGCCTTCCATGTTAGCTTCTTTTAGGCATGGAGAAAATTGCATTTGTCTTTCCTACTTCTCAGAGGCTTTACAGAGCCTGTAGGACATTCTCTGCCCCTTGGCTTCCACCAACACTGACATCTCTCTGCTCTTCCCTTACCATGTGCTCAGAGACACTTTTAGCCATCATCTACTGACTCTTCCACTACCACTAATGTATGGAGACTTAAAAGGGGGGAACGTGAGGAAGACCTGGGCCTGGGACAGTGTGAGGAAGACTTGGGCCTGGGACAGTGTGAGGAGGACCTGGGCCTGGGACAGTGTGAGGAAGACCCACTGTATTACACATACTGCTCTCCCCAATTTGATTGACTCAAGAATCAGATCTTCTAGGGATTTCTCTGTTCTTTTTCTAGTCTCCTGCTTTCTTCATTACTTTTAGTTTTGATTAATTTAGCCTTTAGATTAGAAAATCCTGGCTCTTCCAAATGACAATTTTTAGTGTTTTGTTGTTATTGTTGTCTATTTGTATATGTGTATGTATGTATGCAGTGCATGTATACTTCTCTGTATGTGTGTACGTGTGTGGGGGGGTGCGAGGAGGTTGTGCATGCATGTGGAGTAGCTCACACTTTTCATACTTTGTTGTTTGAGACAGGAGCTCTCACTGGCCCGGAGCTTTACAAATAGGCTGGTTGGTCAGGGGTCTGAGGGATCTACCCATCTGCCTCTCCAGTGCCGAGGACAGTGTGAGCTAGCAGCCCTGGCTTTTTGGTGCGAGTCTTGCAGAGCAAACTCAGGCTCTCCTTCTTTCAAGAGAAGCACTTAGCTGACCAAGCATTCTCTCCTGCCCCAAGTTTTAATGTTTTAGAAAAACACAATTACAAGATTTTTAAGCTCCATTGTGTGTTTAAAAGCCCAGTATTTAGCCATTACTTTCTACATTTGATATAATTCATCCCTGAAACTTTTTGCCAGGTATTTGTAGAGTCAAATAGGGCCTTTAGAGGGGGCCTTTATGCAAATATTTTTCCTTTTTCCTCTGCTCCTTGTTTAGCTATTTTTTTAAAATAAGGAGTTAATCTGTTTCAAGAGCATTTAAATAGCTTTTCAGGCACTTCACTGTTCTTCTTTCTTGCCCTTTCAATAAATTTTATGGCTACTAATACATGTTTATGTTTCTACATGAATTTTCAGAACTAAAAATTATGTTGTCAGGTTTCCCATATCTACACATTGTTTCCCATATCTACACATCCTAAACAATCTATGCAAAGTTACAATACTTATTACAGTTTAAACCTCAGACTTTTTTTGACACTAACTTTTTAAGTTGGTTATATAAAGTACCATTCACCGAGATGTTGAAATAGCTCTTCCTTTTTCTTTTTTATTAGATATTTTCTTTATTAACATTTCAAATGATAATCCCTTTCCTGCTTTCCCCTCTGAAAAAAACTCCTATTCCCTCCCCACTCCCCCTGCTCACCAACCCACCCTCTCCCAATTCCTGGCCCTGGTATTCCCATACACTGGGGCATAGAACCTTCACAGGACCAAGGGCCTCTCCTTCCATTGATGACCGACTAGGCCATCCTCTGCTACATATGCAGCTGGGGCCATGAGTCCCACCATGTGTACTCTTTAGTTGGTGGTTTAGTCCCTGGGAGCTCTGAGAGTACTAGTTAGTTCACATTGTTGTTCCTCCTAAGGGGCTGTAAACCCTTCAGCTCCTTGGGTCCTTTCTCTAGCTCCTTCAATGGGGAGTTCTCCCATGCTCATGGATTGGCAGGATTAATATAGTAAAAATGGCCATCTTGCCAATGCAATCCCCATCAAAATTCCAACTCAATTCTTCACAGACTTAGAAAGAGCAATTTGCAAATTCATCTGGAATAACAAAAAACCTAGGACAGCAAAAACTATTCTCAACAATAAAAGAACTTCTGGTGGAATCACCATTCCTGACATTAAGCTGTACTACAAAGCAACTGTGATTAAAAACTGCATGGTATTGGTACAGTGACAGGCGAGTGGATCAATGGAATAGAATTGAAGACCTAGAAATGAACCCACACACCTCTGGCCACTTGATCTTTGACAAAGGAGCTAAAACCATCCAGTGGAAAAAAAGACAGCATTTTCAACAAATGGTGCTGGGCTCAGCTGGTGGCTAGCATGTAGAAGAATGCAAATTGATCCATTCCTATCTCCTTGTACAAAGCTCAAGTCCAAGTGGATCAAGGACCTCCACATAAAACCAGACACACTGACACTAATAGAAAAGAAAGTGGGGAAGAGCCTCGAGCACATGCGCACAGGGGAAATTTTCCTGAACAGAACACCAATAGCTTATGCTCTAAGATCAAGAATTGATATAGCTCTTGATTGCTAGACAATTCTTAGTCTTTGAACTCACTGAGTAGATTTGGGAATCATCTGCCCTGGAGCTGAGCGGGCTTTGCTCTGCTCCTTTGCTTGCTTTCCTGTCCTCTTCTGAGGGTTGAGCAACATTGTCCTACTACAGTACACGCCCATAGGAGAGAAGTCTGACCCGTGGTGGGTAAACAAGATCAAACAAGGTGGGGGTAGGGGGCTGCACTTAGCCTTCTAATTTAGTTGTGTGATACTTGGGAATCAGGCACCCAAGTGCAATCATCTGTTAGCTACACAGAGCTGAATGGGCCTCTAAGGTCCCCGCCAGGTTAGAACGACTAGTTTTCGGAGCAAGGACAAGAAAAGAAAGAAAAATACATCCAAAGAAAGGAACTTCTCATCTATAAAATGTTCCCTCGGGAGCTAAGGTGTAAACACAGCCAATCTGTTTGCAAGTTTAATTGCAGATACACCTAACTTCCTTCCGCTCAGTCTTTGACCTCCACATGGAAAGGAGAATAACTTACTGGTGATTCAATGTCTTCTAGAAGTAAGACGGAACAACGTTCACATTTCAACAGAGTTTGGGCCCGATGCATTATTTTCTTGACGATCTTTTCCAGGTCGGTCTGTTCTTCAAAGAGGTCATTGACCACCTCCAGCAAGGCCTGGAGACCGAGATAGATGTAGTCAGGAAGTGTAAGGCAGAAAAGCATCAGTCTTTCCTCCCTCAAAACTCCATGTAGTATTTTCTCTAGTAACAAATATTTCATGTGGCTAATTTTAAAAACATTTATTCTTGTTCTAGCATGGCTCCGCAATTTCACTTTATAATATTCTCTGAGATTGAAAAATACAACCAGAGAAGCCAGTGGCCAGTGTAACAGTAACCATGTAGTCATTTCATGTGGCTGCTTACCCACTCCAGTGGCTTTTCTTCAATATGACTGAGCACAAAACCGACATTTTATAAATAACAAGTACTTGGCTCTTTCCAGAGTGTATTTATTTCAGAAAACTCCAAAGCAGGTTTTCTTCACTATTAAGAAAAAATAGCTTCCTGGCTCAATTTGATACCTATTTTCAGTAATACCTACCTCTTCCAGAATTCTGAATTCTCAAAGAATCATGCAGGTAAATGTTATTAAGTCTCTGAGAATATTATATATACATATACATATATATGTGTGTGTGTCCTCACACTAATCTCTCTATACAAGAAGAAGAAATATTGCTTCACTCCTGCCTATCACTAGAGCATTTAGATATTACTGTATATCTTAACAAAGAAACCCTCATTAAAATTACTGTTAAGTTGGCAGGTTGAAAAGAGTATTAAATTAATAGAAAAGATTAAATTACAAGTTGCAGTAACCTATTACTCTCTCTAGCCAAGGGGAACTCGCAATTTATGCTTCAAAGTAGTATTTGTTTGGAATTTTTAGTGACTTTTGTATTTTTTTTTTCAGAATTTGCAGAACAATTAGGCTATTTATAGGTTGTAGAAATTAAGCTTCTTTCAGAGCCATCAGAGAATTACAGGGCCACTAAATTGGTTTTTGCTTTATTTAGTAACGATAGACAAGTTGTTCATTTGCCTGTGACTTTTCACAAAAGGACTCCATGAATACACAGGTTTGAATTTATGCATCATACTGTTGATCATGGGCATGGCTGATTTTCAACTGCAGGAATGATTTGTCCTGAAATTTGATTTGTCCTGAAATAATTTGAAACAAAAATTCTTTTCTGACTCCTTGAGAAAGAAAAGCATTTGAATGAGTTAAGGGGTAAGGTTGGAAGCTCCTGGGGAGCATTCTCTTTGAAGAAAGACCAAGGGTAAGGATCACATTTCCCCAAAGCTAAGAGATTGCAAAGCTAAGAGAAACACTGGATTGCAAATACTATGTTAATTGAAGCCAGCTCCTTTGGCATTTGGATGGCAAACTGCTGTGCAGAGCTCAGTGTGTTGGGACATTAAATGGAAGACAATTCTGACCCAGGAAAGAGCACACACTTGGTTATCCAGTACCAAACAGCCATGAAAACGCACATGCAAGTAACATTATACAGGCTGAGCAGGCTGTGTTTATGTATGTAGAAATGTACATATGTATATGACAATAATTAATCAATAAATTTGAAAGACAGCAAGAAGGGATATATGGGAGAGTTTGAAGGGAGGAAATAGAAGGGAGAAATGATCTAATTGTAATCTCAAAAAAATAAAAAATAATTTTTCAAAGGGAGACAGTTGTCTGAGTAATTACAAGCAAATTCCCTGTTATTAAGAGGGAAATATCATTACCTTAATCACTCAGATTATTTCTTCAGATGGATCATATTAACAGAGCAATTATTTAACTTTTCAATTTGTTATGATTGCGTGGCAAGCCTCTGGGCCTTCTCCACAAGAACATTTCTCTCAAAGGAGAAATTAACGCCCCCGGAGTCTCACCCTGACAAATCAGATTACGGCAAGTTTATTCTTTCTAATTAAAAATTGCTGCTTTACTAACGAATGGTGAAAGTTTTTACAAATAGCAAAAAGGCTAGCTACAGAAGAGCAGGAGAAGAGGGCATATCAAGAACAATCAAACAGTTGGACAGCCTGTGGGAGCTGTTCCCAGGGTGGTGGGCTCTGCTTCTTAACATCACCTCTGTGTAGAAACATCTGTGTTCCCTCTTCCCTTCTACTCCTGAGCTGATTCTTGGATCCCCCTCCACTCTGCTCTTTCTTCTCCACACAGTCTCCCCAGATTATCTCTGCAAGTCTCCTGGCTTTACACAATCTCCACCCTTAATATTATACTCCCTCAGATGTAGGTCCGTATTCCAAGTCTCTGCTGTCCACAAACTTGTGCACAAGCCCAAAGTCTTCTTTGCTGTCCCCAACACCAGCAAACCCTGAATGTTTTGCCACTGATTTGGAGGGAGTTCATCAATTCTTATGGCCCTAATGCCAGCCACCTTGTCTCTAGACTTCAGTGGAGTCTTCTCGCTCCCCTCCCAGACTTCTGTCACCTGCCCATTATCCCAACCTCCTCAGCCCTTCCCTGCTTCCAAGGAAATCAGGGGGTCTTCTTTTTAAATGAATTGCAATCAGGAATTGTAAGAATTGAGCAAACAGGGACACCTCGTAAAAATACCAAGGAGCAAGAAATGTCCATTATGCCTAAAGACAGAGCTTCAGAAGGGTTTACCGAGCAAGCATCAGTCCCCAGGAGATGCCCTAATTGTGAGGAATAATGCCTAGTTCCAGAAGACGTCCCCAGTAAGGGGTAGATTCCCCAATTGGTATCTCCTCCTCACCTGGGGCACAGAGGTCGATGAAAACAAAAGACAATGGGCTCCACCAATGAGAGACAACCAACTCATGCTGTAAACCTATGTACTGGGAAGGTATAAAAAGTGTGTGCTTTTGTTCCTGGGGGTCGCCTTTCCTCCGAATGCAGGACGACCCCAGTATACTGGTTCAATAAAAACTTCATGCAAATTGCAGCGATCTCCCTCCTGATTCTTCATGAGTGGGGCACCCACGCCGAATTTAACAAGCTCAAAATCTTGTAGTGGTTTTCCACTAGGAGTCTTAAAAATGACAGTTCCTGACTTGTCCATAGGCCTTTCCCCACAGTATCCCTGGGTTCAGCTCTGTATCTTCATTGGCTTGTTTTTCATCCTTTCCTTGGATCCCTGAAGTCTCACTATCCACCAACAACACAGACCATTGTACCTGCTGTGTCATGGTCTGGACACCCTGCACAGGTCTTCCCATGGCTGGGCCTCTCACTTCATTCTCCTTCTATCTACTCCCTACAGACACTTTCCCATCAGCTCCGAAAATAAATGTCTGCTTAATCAACCCTACCATAACCATCATAACCATGTCTGTCCATCTCCCTCCCTTTATCTTTGTTTATAACGCTTGTCACTGTCTGACATTGTGTGGTGTTTTTTTTTTCTTTACTTTTTCTATTATCTAATGTTCCCACTAGACTAATAAGTTTTGTAAGGACAGACAGTATTTCAAGAGAGCCACACAATATTTGTTCAATGAATAAGTAAACTGTGCCATCCACAAGGCTGAAAGGACTGTCCTGGTACAAGAAGCTTCCCTTAAGGAACAATGCGATTATAGAAGAGGGCCATCATCAAATATTATAATAACATGATGGGTATCTGCACTAGAACAAGGAAAGACAGTAAGTAAGGAAAGGAAGATGCACTGGGTCCTGAAGAATATGTGAGACAGTTGGCAAGTGGACGTAGAAGAGGCATTGGAGACAGAGGAGAACGGAGGTAGGAGTTTGATAAGGTAAAACCAACAGGCTATTATCTGGAAGTCATGGAAACATCAATGGAACTGGAAATGAAAGGAATACATGAGCAAGACATGATTCTAAAATGAACAGGAGACCCAGTTGGAGGAAGGGCATGCTATGTATGCCTGCTAAGGAAGATGGCTGTGTGGTCAGCAGTGTTCATATGCTTATATCAAATAGTCACTGTCGGCATGCTTTTGTACATACACTTTAATCCATTTCATTGGCTGAGGGATTTAATCCATTTTTAACATTTTCTTATTGAGTTTGTTTCTGGGTTGCAGCAATGATCTTCATATATATAGATGTAGAGCAAACTTCGATCTCTGGTTGATAATTTAAGGCTGTCTGAGTCTGTGGGTACATTTTACTATGTGATTCTACAATTCCTGAAGGTATATAAGATCATTGCCTCTAATGTCCCCAGACAGCCTACAAAACAGTGCTTCTTTGATGGTCCTACACACCTTGGGTTGCTTCTTCTAGAAATCTTTTCAAACAGAATCTACAAGGAGTGAAATCGTGTTTGTATTAAACCAGGTCTCTTGAAGGAACTAAACTAAGATCACCAGCAAATGCTGCTGTCTCAAAGCTAAGAGCATCAAGGATAAATATCCACTGTCACACAGTAGAGATGTGGGTTCATTTCCTTTTTAAAAGAAACCAGTTCTATTTCCCAGAAACAACAGCAGAAAATTTGTGTTTTCTTGTAACTCTAACTCATGTATTGTTTAAAGGGATCTTCAGCCCCCTCATTGCAGGATTACACAAACAAGAATGATCTTCAGACTAGACAATGATCATCCGCTACTTTTAAAAGATGGAGTGATTCACATCAGCCAGGAAGACAACCAGCTTGAAGAGACTCACCCTGCTTCTTTCATATTCTTTCCTCGAGGCAGCGAAGAGCTGAGCGTTAGAGATGGCGATTCCACAGAACGGAAGATACATCTGCATAACCTGGGGCACAGAAAGCATTCAGAGCATTAGAGCATCCACTCTTAACCAAAGCCCACATTTCCTGCCTTTGGGGCTTTTTTCTTTCAATCAAATGAGCCAGACGGTGAGTTGTTAACACTCTCAGCTTTAGGGGCACATTTCTCAGAGTTAACATTAAGATAGTGTAAATCAGTCTTTAACTGGGAAATTCACATTTTTGAAAACATAAAGGGAGTGAAACCAAAGATTCCAAGAGCTATATAATATGGAAACTATGCTTGTCATGTCTTGTAGTCCAACTCTGGAAAACTAAAGATAATGAAGAGAACTGGAATGTCCCTGGAACTTAAGGCACGTATTCACATTCATACTTAGAGGTGGGCAGGACATGAGTGAATCCCTGTGTACATGTATGTCTATAAAAGCAATCACAGTATGTCCTGCTGGCTGCCAGAACTAAGCATGCCTATTAGAACAGATCTAGTGGGAACTTAGGCTCAAGACCTTGTAGATCCGTTTGGATCAGGTAGTTATGATTAGGCAAGAACGCAAAGTGGGATGGCTCTGCAGCAACCTGAAGAAAGGCTCGGGGCCCATGAGAGAAAAACGCCTCCTATGGGGGAAATACTCAGCTGTGCTGGGCCTGACCTTGAGAAACTATGAACAGGAAGTCAAAATCGAAGGCTCATGCCTATCTCAGAACATCCGATTTCTGGCAGATGGGATATCCCAGTAAAAGCTGAACAGACTAGTTCCCTGAAGTTTTTGCAACATAAGAATAATAAGTATAAGAATAAGGAATAAGAGACGTTTATCTGGGACTTCTCTAAAACCCAGTAGAAATGGCATGGTTTGTATAGGTCTTTCTCTGTCTTCACAAAGGCGCAAAGACACACAGAGCAGCTCCAGAAGAGGCCACCAGGGGGCAGTGTGTTGCTTGTCTGTGCAAATCACCCGCACTGGATCACGTGTGCGGCACCTCTGCTACACCAGGAATAGGGTTGCCTGGAATAAAGGATGACTTGGGGAAAATAAAAGCTGAAGCACAATTCTTATTCCCTACCATCTGTTATCTAACTTTGTCTACTTAACCACACTCTGGCCTAGGGATCCCTAAAGGGATTTCAGAGCTCTTCAAGCCATGACACCATTCTTAGAGGAGAAAAGCAACAGGAGAGAACACAAGAAGCAAAAGGCCCAACGAGTAGCTTATTTTGCAAATCTTTCAGGACTCCATCAGTGAGTCTTCCAGTTGCCCTCCCTAAACAGACGCTGCTTCTGTTCCTCCTTTTTCCCTTTCCTTGACCCCTCTCCTTTTCCTGCTTTAATGCATTTGCCTGTAGGCCAGTAGGGACTGGGTCACATGGAGCTGCAGGTATCCCTCCAGGACATGCCTGCCTTTGGCCAGAATGGGACCCCTTTCAATACCAACAATACACTGAGCAGGTTTCTCCGTAGTGTCCTGGTTGGGTGGGTGTTTTGTTTAGTGTGTACTTTTTTTTTCTGCTGAGGAGCTGGTGGCCATTACAGGGATTAAGGAGAGTTAGACCCAAGTCACTGTTGTGAGTTCACTATGTCAGAAACGTAAGTGAGCAAGCACATTTGTGTCTTTCATAATGTCGTAATTTACTGAATAACAATAAATCTGCAAGGAGAGTAGTTACAATGACTAATAATCCAATTTCCCTTAATAACCCTGAATAGAGCGAACATGGGTTCTTTTATCCCAATTTTAATTACTAATATGCCATATGTCACACACTACAAATTATATCGTGTGTGCATATGTGTGCGTGTGTGTGTGTGTGTGTGTGTGTGTGTGTGTGTGTTACAGAATGATTGCAAAGAATTAAAACAGCAAGGGTCTGAGGAGTTTCAAAGAGGCCTAAGAGGCCAAAGCTGGGAAATTGATAATGATCTAAGAATCTTTGTACTGATAACAAACTAAATGATGGAGCCACAGAAGAAGCCAGAAGCTTCCATAGCTACTGGTGGTAGAGTCGGAATTAGCTGCTGGGTTGTAGAAATTATGTGAAGTGAAGGGCTGGACCAGATCTGGCAGACTGATGGATGAGTCAGTCTAGGTGGAGGGACAAGAGTCTGCAGTTTGAAAAGGCATCTTCAACACTGACTGTGCTAAGCTGAAGTTCCTGAGACACTTGGGTGTTCTCTTCCTACTGATGTACACACTAAGTGCTCTCCTGACAGGTTGGTGGGCTCTCATCACTGGCAGGGATGGGGTCCACCTTGTTATGGAGGTGTAGGGATGACACTCTTTCCTTGGCCTGCTATGTTTGTTAAGTCCTTGGGCTTGGTTTTCCTGATACAATTTTAATGAAACATGCACGGCTCCCATGTTCTCGATTCACCACAATAAATTTATAAGGTGGCTCCCTTTCACTCCAAGGATAAGTCATTTGTCGTTCTCTGATTCATGGTTGGTATCAGACAGATGCTCCTATTCACAGCTCCATCCAACTGAAGGATCATCCTCCATCTTCAAGACAGAGTTAGAGACTTACTGTAAAATGGAGTCTCTCAGGGCAAGATACTATTTTATACAGTAAAGACAAACTGATAAGGCAGTCTTACATAATATGGAGTAACTTAAAAGGCACAACCTTGAAAACTACTTATTTTACTCTCCATCACTTACTCTGATCACGTTTGCCTCGGGAGCACATGTAAGGTGGTTTGTAAGTCCACCAAGAGGGAAGAACAATGTAGTCCAACGAACGTATGAACTGTTCTCTAAAGCCTTGCTTCACTTGCCTGTGATGCCAACATTGAGTTCCTTCTACCAGGCTTTATGTATAATTTTTAAAGTTCTGAAATTTTACACACTTTTAGATTTTAGGAGTATAAGTGTTTGCCCACATGTATGTCTATACACCAAGTACATGCCTGATGCCCAGGGAGGTCAAAAGAGGGTGTCAGATCTTCTGAAACTGGAGTTGCAGGTGGCTATGAGTCATCATATGGGTGTTGGGAACTGGACCCAGGTCCTCCAGAAGAGCAACCAGTGCTCTGAACTACTGACCCATCTCTCTAGCCCCTAGGAGAATCTGAATTTTTTTTTTTAAGATTTATTTATTATTTATTTATTACAAGTACACTTTAGCTGTCTTCAGATGCACCAGAAGAGGGCGTCAGATCTCATTACGGGTGGTTGTGAGCCACCATGTGGTTGCTGGGATTTGAACTCATGACCTTCGGAAGAGCAATCGGTGCTCTTACCCGCTGAGCCATCTCACCAGCCCGAGAATCTGAATTTTAAGCCACATCATTTTTGTTCTTTTTGTGGCTTTCTGTATGAAACTTAACAATTCACTTAAACACTCTGAGTTACTTCCTTACCTGTACCGAGACCAAGTTTAGGCTAGCTTTTAGTTCTAATGTTTTGTGGCTCAAATAATTAGAAATATCAATGTGCTATAATATTATATTTGCTAGAAGTTACAGAGAATTCTATAAATATGCTTGCTCCTTACACAAAAACTATCACTTGTGGCAGGAATTGACATAGACAAAGCCCTTCCATCGATGCAGAAGGCAGATTCTGGGTGTCAGGGATGACGTTCAGACTTCTCTAAGAATTCTCTCTCTCTGACCCTCACAGATATACATTCTACCAGTGGCTACACTTTTGTAAGATGAGGAGTGAGGTTTGTAAGCTTACCGAAAGCCCTTGGGAGATAATTCTTCACGGCTCTCCCCTCCCCGCCACACCACCCCCTCTCTTGTCAGCACATTTTACAGAGGCACTGCACCATCAAGGATGTTTGTACAATGAATGCCCTTCGAAGGCAGAGGCACCATCTCCTTGCTAGTAAAAAGCAGAATTATTTGCTATCCAATATAATAAAGATGATTTCTCCTGCTGGACAGGGGTGGATTCGGTTGCCTTGAGTTTGAGCTTGCGTGATCCATGTGCAGTGATAAGTTTAAGAGGCCAGCACAAATGCTGACACTTTGGTGAGTTTTCTTCCTGTTAACAATAAACTAGACCCTGTCTCTGATCTAGGAGTCGTGTATCTCTTGCCAGCATTCCGGAGACTGTGGCCTCCATACGCTTGGGTTGGAGGTGTTACCTGAGGGGGGAGTAGAACCTGACTTTTTTTTTTTTTTT
>NW_022196897.1:63207332-63221008 GCF_008632895.1 Mastomys coucha
GGGAATGTTCTATACTGTGACAGCCCAGCACCTCAGGCAAGATTTGACTGCACTGTGCATACGAGCATGACTCAATGTTTTTGAGACAGAGATGCATAGCTCATGCTACCCTGGAACTCTCTGTATAGAGGAAGATACCCTTCAGCTCCTGTTTCTCTTGTCTCCATTTCCTGGATGCTGGGATTACAACATGCTAATTTATCTTTACAATCTCCTATTTGGCCTGGTTTTATGTGATATTGGGATCTAATCCCATGCCTCCTGCCTAGTAATTAAGCTCTCTACTAAAATCTACGTCCCAAGCCTGACTTGGAGTTTCTAAACAAATATGCAGGAGATGCAGGAAAAGTATAGGTTTTGAAAAGAGGGAATAAGAAAAACACTGAAACAAGCGGTATTGGCAGGAAAAAAAAAAAAAAAGTATCTTTTCAATCCCAAAGCATGACAAGAGAAACAAATAAAAACAAAACTCCCAACCTGAGCAACTGTGCAATACTCTTAATCTGCTCTTCTTGAAGCACCTTCTTTACACACACACACACACACACACACACACACACACACACACACACACACTGTCGATGTGGCCTTCACCATCCAGTTTCTAAATGCCAAAAGGTCCAAAGAGCTTTAATGATGGAGAAGCCAATGAGTCTGTACACCCTCATGTGGCACTTTTCTGCTTGAAAGCATTGTGTGGACACTAGCTAATTAATCTTTACAACATCCCACTCCAAAAGGGAGCTAAACTGAAAGTCATTAAACACTAAAAAGTCACATCAGCCTTGGAAAGACATGAAAATATCATTAATAAGCATGAAATCTTAGCACAGAGCCTGTCATCAGTGCCAGAGAAAGACAGGAGGCAGCCAGCCCTTTTAGACTCACAAACCACAGAGAAGGGCTATTAAGGCCCCATGGTTTGGTTGAGTCCAATTATACACCATTAAAGAGTGGTAGAGGTCTACATTGAGGATTTCCAGAGGTTCTAGGGCCAGGACCTTTATGGGTCTCATTCTTTCAGAGTAAAACAGCTTGGAAACTGTATCACTGATGCTAAAAATTATGCTCAGAGTTCTTTGTGCCCCCAACAGACACTGGGAGGCAAAGCTTCACTGAGTCCCAGCCCATTCATTAAGAAGCAGGTATGTTTTCAGAGAGCTATAATTCAAATATTAAATAAACTCTTCAAGTACAGTATGTTTAAAAAAAATAGCGCTTGGAAAATGAAAGTAGATACATCACTTTCATGAAGTAGAACATGATCATAGCATTTTTAAAGAATGGGACACTGAATGGCTGGAGGAGGGCTCAGTGGTTAAGAGCACTGGCTGCTCTTTCAGAGACCTGGGATCAATTTCCAGTAACTACATCCCAGTTCACAAGTATCTGTAAGTCCAATCCCAGAGGATCTGATACCTTCTTCTGGTCTCTTCAGCTACTACATGCATGTGCTACACAGACATATGTGCAGGCAAAACACACATACACATAAAATTAAATGAAAAAAAAGAAAGAATGGAATATAGAAAGTTAAGCAATGAAGAAATGAGTTTAGAGATTTCTAAAGAAAAAAGAACAATATAGATGCTCTCTGCTGTATCAGCATAGCTCAGCTTCATAAATGAACTCCAAACATATAGCACCACATTTGGGTAGTTTTATAAGCATAAGCAGAATCATACCATAAGTGATTCCCTACAACACCCCTTCAATCTTGGAAATTTCCACATCCCTTACACAAAACTTGTTTCCTTCATCTCTGTCTCTAGAACCTCTTAGGCAGGGAGACTTTGATTTTCCAAAATTTTCTAACACAAACCAGATATTGTGGACTTTCTTACCAATATAGCTTGGGCATATGGACATCTGTTCTATTAGGCATAGTCCCACAGTAAAAGTTTAAGGATAAAGAAATGTGTACATTTTAAAAGATTTTAATTATTACTTGTATTTTATTTTATGTATGTGAGTATTCTACCTTCATGTATATCTGTGTACCACAAGCATGCCTGGTGTCTGCAGAGGCCAGAAGAGGACATCCGATTCTGTGGACCTGGAGTTACAGACAGTTGTGAGTTGCCACGTGGGGGCTGGGAATCAATCAGGTCCCTCTGCAAGAGCAGCTAGTGTTCTTAAGTATTGAGCCATCTCTCTCTAGCCCCTGTCAAAAGACTTCTTGATAGCTGACGCCAAACGATCCTCCAGAAAAAGAATCTGCCAATCTGCATGCTCACTGACAGCAATCAGAGTTCACATTTACCCCTACTCACACAGCAATGTACTTCATTTGTTATGTATCCAGTTTTCTATCTGATATCATCACCTCTTCCATTTACTTTTTTATGGCCTCTTCATCATTTGCTAATGCTTAGCACACACCCACTGTGCTCTCTGATGGGTAACTACTTTCCAAGTTTAAAAACCACAAGAGCAGGGCTGGCGAGATGGCTCAGCTGGTAAGAGCACTGACTGCTCTTCTGAAGGTCCTGAGTTCGGATCCCAGCAACCACATGGTGGCTCACAACCACCAGTAATGAGATCTGATGTCTTCTTCTGGTGTGTCTGAAGACAGCTACAGTGTATTACACCTGAGCGAGCGGGGGCCAGAGTGAGCGGGGGCCAGAGCAAGCGGGAACAGAGCATGGAGGGAGCAGGGCCGGAGCGAGCGGGGCTGTCCTGAGTTCAATTCCCAACAGCCACATGATAGCTCATGGTCATCTGTACAGCTACAGTGGTGTACTCATACACATAAAAATAAATAAATAAATAAACAAATAAATCTTAAAAAAACCAACCAAACAAACAAACCATGAGAGCTTACTTAATGCTTAGCAGTTGTCATCTATCTAATACAGCATTGATGGTCCTGAGCCTACAATGCCTTGTCTAAGGTGAGTAAATGTTACAGTTTGGTGATCTTGGCCTCCTCCCTGGTCCAAAGTATCAAGACAGGCTACCTTGGAGCTCTGCCAAGGTTATTTTTATGAGCAGCTTGGCCTACATATTTCATCCATCTATCTTTATAAGTCACGGCTCTTGTAAGAAATTGCTTTGAGGTATAGTTTGGTCCTGGCATTTTTTGAGTTCTGGCTATGAAGGTGATGACTGCCACTCTCCACATACCAAGCCCAGGGAAAACTGCAGAAAGCTGCACCAGAGAGCTTCCATGCCTGAGGCTAGAAAAGGTCTAATTATGTCATAATCTACATATAGACATTCCTCTTAGAGTATTCTCTGATAAGTAGTACCTGCTTTCTTTACATTTGTAACACGTTAACACCATTTCTTCCTATTAGGATCAGAACCTTATATAGCTCCTACTCCTAAAGTATCAGACACTTCTTATCAATTGAATCACAAGTTCTGTAGCCTTTTATATCTGGCTGCTGTCATTTTGCACACTGTCTCAAGGCTCCTCCGTGTTAATGATAAAGTGTTTCAGTTCATCATTGCCTTTTGTCGTAACAAATAAATATGTCCATTATAGTATCATATAGAATAGTTACTGCCTAAACACCCCCACATGCTTCACCCCAATTGATTCTTCTTCCCAAATCCTTGACATTTGTTTTATTGTTTATAGACTCATTGCTTTGCCTTTCACAGGATTTCGCAGAGTTGGCATCACTGCATGTATACACTTTTTAAATGTTTTCTTCCACTTAGGAATATCCACTTGCAGTGGTTCCATGCCTTCTTTAGCTTGATGATCTCATTCCTCTTTTTAAATCAATAACTAGTATTCTATTCCATTACCCAATTGTAATAAAGTTTATTTATCCATTCACCCATTAAAAGGTATCTAAGCTGTCCCCAAGTCTTGATAACTCGGAGTACAACTTTTATAAGTATCTACACATCAGATTTGGCACAGATGTATGTTTTCAGCTCACCTGGATAAATAGGAGTGTGACTGCTGGGTTATATTGTAAATGTATATGTAGTTTCTCAACAGAATGCCCAACCATGTCTTAAGTAGCCATGCCATTTGCCTGATCATCAGTGGTAAATGGGAATTCCGGGTGCTTTACAAACTTGCTGATATTTGATGTTGTCAATATTTTGTTGCTGTGTCCATGGAGGTATGCATCTCACTTGAGATTCAGAATCCCCATCCTTTCTGATGGATCTGAGTGTCCTTCCTTCTTCCATCATTGTCTCCATCTTCTCCATCCTCCTCTTCCTCATCAAAGGAGAATGTTGTTCTTCAAGCAATGTTATTCCCATCTACCCTATGTGATCTACATGGCTGAACTAGTTAGTTTCTGTCAGCTCAACACAAACTAGAGCCACCTCCAAAGAGAGGACTTTAATTAAGGAACTGCTTCTATCAACCTGGCCTTTGGACATTTACCAATTGACAAAGGAAGGCCCAGCCCTTCTTTGTCTCTTTCTCTTGGCTGTCTTCACTAGTTATCTTTGTGATGATTCTCCAAGTTGTCTTTCTGGGACATGGCTTTTATCCCTGTACACTGCCAGCTACCTGTAGGCATTCAACTTAAATGTTCTTAATATATTTCAGATGTAACATTCCAGAAGTAAGCATATCATTAATTATTGTACTCCCAAAGACAGGTAAATTTCCTCAAAAATGCCCTCTCTGTACCAAAAGGGCCATTAAACCCTGTTATTCATGTACATGCAGAAGGAGGTCATAGCAACTGAGCCTATTTTGAAACCTCCATTTCTCTTCTCTGGACAGCAGTATCAACCCCGTTGCATCAAGTAACAATCCCCACCACCCTCCTCATTCTCACCACCCACTAATCCTTACTTCCCATCTAGACAAATATATCTACTTAAACACACTGTTTGTCTGTCCTAATGGACACTGTTAAATATTTTTATATAAGAAATAGTACACATGCCGGGCAGTGGTGGCACACGCCTTTAATCCCAGTACCTGGGAGGCAGAGGGAGGCAGATTTCTGAGTTCGAGGCCAGCCTGGTCTACAGAGTGAGTTCCAGGACAGCCAGGGCTACACAGAGAAACCCTGTCTTGAAAATACCAAAAAAAAAAAAAAAAAAAAAAAAAAAAAAAAAAAAGAAAGAAAGAAAGCAAGGAAGGAAGGAAGAAATAGAAATAGTACACATATCTTCCATATACTAAAAACTAGAGTTCTTGCTACTTTTATATGAACATTTTTATACCATCTTCAGCATAAAAAAAAAAATCTCATTAGGCGCATAAGAGTAAGTATCTCCAATACTTAAGATTTCAGCTTTAGTGCTTCTTAGATGATTATAGACAATAGATCATAATCTTAGGAAAACAGTGAAGAAAATTATAGTTTCTATTTGGAGAACACAAAGGGATTATTTTATCACTGTATCTTTTTTTTTCATTTTCCAAAAATAACTAGGCATCAAAATACACCAGAAATGGCATGCATAATAAACAATATTATTTTAAATTTTCCAGCAATATTCTCTGATGGGGTTTGAAACCAAGAAGACTATGAAAACTATGCTTAGATCATTAATATTTAATTAATGCAACAATGCCCTACAATGAATATTATAAAGGAAAAGGCTTTATCAAACTTATAGCTCTGTTTATGCAACTAAACCACAAAGATTCTGGGTAGCAAATGTAAGGTCTTAAGAATGGATAACAGTGGAAATAAAAGGCAAAACATCCCTCCCCACATCACTGGCAGTGTTTATAATGATTGTCATTATTCTAACTAGGGAAGGAAATCTCTAATATCAGAATGACCAAAGACAAAACCCGGCAGTTACAAAAAGACAAGAAACACAAATCACATCTTTAAAAGGAGAGAATAATGTCTACTGCACTAGTCATCAAGAAATACACAAATTATCATAATAAATCATTAAAGTCTACTGTATTGTAATCATGGTAATTAAGATCATAGGTAATATGTGCTGATAATAATATGGAAATAACCATCCTCAGATATCTCTTGAGGGGGAGTCACTGGTACAGCTCTTCTGAAAAGCAGCTCTGCAATATGAACCAAACGCCTCTTTAAAAGTTCAGGCTCTTTGATTTGAAGATCCTAAGTATGGAAATTTAACTTTAGAAAATCCTCAGTTTTATTTTCTCTTATCTTAACCACACTGGGAAAGCTCTAATTTTGAAAAGCCTGAGTCTTACGTTTCTGGCCAGGTGGTTTCTCTAAGGAGAAAAACGTTTTCATAAAACTTATAAAATTATGAAGACTAATAGTTATCTAGAATAAGGAAAGAGATAATAATATATTTTTAAATTTAAAAATCCTCTGATATCTGGAAAAATATATATATTTGTGTTAATTTTTCTAAACCTTTTTTAAAGATGTGTCTTTAATTCATGTATGTGTATGTGTGTGGCTGCATAGGTTTATGTACACTACATGTGTTCAGAAGCCCACATGGGGTAGAAGAAGGTGCTAGATACCCTGAAACTGTGGTTACTGGTGACTGCTATAAGGGTTCTGGGAACTTAACCCTCCCTCCACAAGAGTAGTAATTGCACATAACCACTGAGCCATCTTTCCAGCCCCTCCTTTTTCTAAATATTTAGCAGCATGTTTGATCTATTTTTGGATGTGACCACAATATTTTTTAATATTTTTCTACAGATATACAAAAATGTAACTCTGAGGCTAGAGAGAGAACTTAGTGGTTAAGAGTGTTTGCTGCTCTTTCATGGGACCTGAGTTCAGTCCCCAGCACCTACGTGCAGAAATAATAACTTACTCATCTGTGTGTTCTTCTGCCTTTTGGCCCAAGGAAAGCATTCCAGTATGTTTCTACACTATGTCTTCAAGGGTCTATATACAAATCAATGTGGTCCCAAATGGCTCTGGCCTAAGCAGAGAAAGAAAAATCATTTGTGCACTGTGGGCTTAGATTTTCTGAAGCCTATTATAATTATGATTCTTTAAGACTTCAACCTTCCTTCTAGCCCATCACCCACCAGAGGTAGGGAGAAAGAGAGGTTAATAGGAAACAAGAGCTGTGGACCTGTTTAGAAATAGTTCTTTGGGGTGATTCCCATCTTCATTGTCAGTAGTCCAATACACTAGCACAATACCAAACACAAATCAGTAGCAACAGCTCGATCCAGAAGAAACTATGGGGGAGCCTCATCAGAAGCTCAGAATCAGTGATGCCCAAGGAAGACCAACAAAGAGTTGCAAGGCAAACCAATGCAAGAGCATTATTCACTGTCTGTTGGGCTATATTTATACTCTCTCCAAATATCACATGTCCTCTCAGACATCTCCTCCAGCAGAACATCACATGCCCTTTCAACATGTCTGTTCTCAGCAAAACATCCTCATGGGGTTTTACCCTCAAATACCTCTGTGGCTTCAGAGATCATAACTCAAAGTAAAGTGTTAACAGTGTGAAAGGACTTTCTTTTTCTTGGATACTTGCAAAAAAAAGAAAAAGAAAAAAGTGTTGACCCTTACTTCTGTAGGCTCAATATGGGTTAAATGAGCAAATGAAAAACAGTCCTCTGGTAGTCTAGTAGAGTCATGTGCCCATCACTGAGTTTGGGATGGCCACAATGAATACTTAGAATGGGTGAAAGGAGAATTCTCCAGAGGAAAACCAAGATGCTGAGTACTGCAAATGGCAAGTGTCACTAATTACGGTGCTATTTAAGAGAGCTGCCATTAACCTTTATTTCATGCACGATTTTCAGTGTCACTTTAGTTACTTGAAACTTCCCTAAAGTTTGATATCTTTTTCCTAAAACTATCCTTAGGCTTTTAAGGACCACACTAGCACACAGTGGTCATTTATGATATCTACATTAAACATATGGAAGGCTGCATCTCAAATGGCACACTCTGTAAACTAGAAGTATATCATACAAGAACCCGTTATTGACTAGGATAAGAAATACAAGCATTACTCGAGTCTAAAGTGTAATTTGTTATTTAGCAGTAGAGGCAACTTGTGTTTACCTAAAGAAATAACCTGCATATTTTTTTCCTCATACCCTCTTTGTTCCTATAAGAGAAAAGTTCAGAATGGGACCCATGCTTTCAATTCTTGTCTCCACTTACTAAAATCAATTACGACGTGATGATCTATTACCTTAAATTATATTTGGAACTTACATCTAATACCATAGGATCTGCGGCCATGATCAAATCAGATCCTGACCTAACTCAACACTACAGAAATGCTGACTTCCAAACAGGTTTTCCTGAGCTAAAAACAATGTAGTTTGTAGTGTTCTCTAGAACCAGAAGGTTTTCTTGAAATACTCTCAGGAGCTTCATCACATGCTTGCCCCTGTTCTTATCTACTGACTATGAGAGTTAGGTAAGGCCAAGGCTTAAAGAGTTTACAAAATCCACTGTGAAGCCTGGATATGGAAAGTAAACTCCTTCATGCCAGACTCAATATTTTATTTGTTTTGCTATCCTTCTCAATGAGGACATCACCCCTGGCATAATGTTTCTTAAGAAATAACTAAGTCACAGTTGCACCCATGCACACAACTCTCCCTTCATGATTTTTTTTTTCTTCACACTCTGTCTGGTGGTAGATTTTTCCTTCAGGCAGAGTTCTTTAAAACAGGAAGATGTGCTGCCAATCCTAGGAAGTTTAGATTGCAGATGTAGGTTGGGATGTTCAAAGGATCACATTTTAGTTTTTATCACTTTGTTTCTCTTTGCTTGGAGAAAGAATAATCAAGCAGCAAATATTCTCACTAAATGTTCATCAGTTTAGAAGCCCAAACTAACCATCCTGTCTTAGCAAGCACTACATGGCCAATGCTAGACTTAGCACTGATAGCGACTTCTTAATAAATGCTTTTAGTTAATTTCAGATGGGTTGCTGTTGCTATTGTTGTAATTGTTATTGATGATGATGATTGTAATGTTGTTTTTTATTTCCTTGGTATGGGGGAAGAGGAAATCCTTGATTTATCATCTGTGCTTCTACTAAATAATTTTTAAAAGTTGAAAAGGAGCTCACACATTTTCCATTATGATTTCATTATAGTTTAAGGAAAGTTTGTAGATAATACTAGTTTTAGGTTGTCTTATTTGTCCTCTTACTGAGAACAAACTCAATGTCTAGCAGAATTTACAGTTTCACTAATAGCATGTTTTGGACTCACTGTTCAATATCTCCTTATTTATGCTGTAACTCAGTGACTATCTAAGTAAGCAAGTGACTAGTGGAGGCACCAAGGGCCAGCAATGCTGGGAAAGAAGACATGGAACCCATAGTCAGAGCTAGAGCAGGGTCTAGCTTGGGGGAACTGGCCGTTTAAAGGCTAAGACTCATTCTTAAAACTGTTCCAAAAGGGAGTGGAAATTTTCAAAATGTTCTATAACTTTTTTGATTTTCATTAATTATAAAAATATAGTAAGGTAGTAGGAAAATTCTTGTTTATACTTAGGTTTTAGATATGAGTTTTATTTCTTGTTTTCATTTAGATTTTGTTTTCTGTTATTAGTTTTTCAGGGCTTGCTCATTTTAGTTTTGGCCTCGTGGACTTCTTTTCTCTTCCAGTCTCAATACTCATATATTTTAGCTCATGTATTAAAGTTTCTACTCATAAGACATGAGAGACACAGATACTGTGGTAACTTTAAAATTCTATTCTACAAGACCCAATTAACTACCAGTTGCACCACCAGAAAAATTTCCTCAGCAGTCTTGCTGTCTTGGGTGTCTCCCCCTTGATCCATTTCTCCTACCACTTGCTCCCCAAACCTGATCATGCACTATCCAGCTCCCCAGACCTGATCATGCACTATCCAGCTCCCCAGACCCCGCAGGCCAGGCCCTCCTGGGTCTTCACAGTCTGGCCTGACACTAACCCAATCACCATCTTCCACCCGCCCTCACAGGCCTAGCTCTAACAACTACCAAGGGAAGTCTATAAGACTTCGACCTTAACTCATTTTCTTTTTAATGTATTTTAATGTATTTTAGTGATTCCTTAGTGTAGTTTTTTGAGACCAGCTGTATAAAGCCATTATAGTTCAGGTTGGCCTCAAACTTTTGATCCTAACACCTTAGCTTTCTGTGTTCCCAAGTGTGTGCCACCCAACCAGCTATAATGGGTAGTTTTTAAACAGGCCTTGCCATGATAGCTAGTTAGACTTTATAGGCCAGACTAAGCATAGTGAGTCTGAGGTAGTTTCTCTGTCTTAGTTATTCCACTACCATTTTAGAAAACCTTGCCTTCATGTAACTCCTTTGTCTTTTAATTCAAAATAGCAAATAATTCCAATGGACCAATATCTACCACCCACACCAGCATTTATGCCATCCTGTTGGAATGTGAAGGTGATGACAAAACACAACTCTCAAATTCTAAGATTAAAAATAATAAGCAAGCAGAGGAGGAGAGGGCTCAGTTAGTATTGAGGGACCTGAGTTTAACACCATGTAAAAGAACCTGGCATGGTAACATGCACATATAATCCTAGGGCTGAGGAGATGGGGACAGAAGGGTCCCTGGAGTTTGTTGGCCAGCCAGCTAATGAGCTCCAGCTTCAGATACTGCCATAAAAAATGGATGGAGAATAATTAAGGAAGACATCTAACATCAACCTCTTGCTTCCACACACGCACATCCATCCATCCACCCATCCATCCATCCATCTATCCATCCATCCATCTATCCATCCATCCACCTCTACACATGAATAAAGAAACCAGATCCTCATCATTCTCAAGCGTGCCAAGCTACCAGTCACATTATCTGAGGCGAAATCGCTCTTAATAAGCATCCTGTCTGAGATATGTTCCAGGAAAAACATTCTCCATATCACTGAGCTGATGCTGTATCAGAGCAGAGGTAAACAGGACAGTGCATTTGATACTCGAGTCTTCGAGTTACTTCCTCCACCTTTGCAGGAGAAAACACTAACATTAATGGCTTTCCTAAAGCAAGGTCTGATTTTAAATGCTGCAGTACCGCCTTCACCACCACGCATTTGCATTGTGACAGTGATTTCAAGCAGCAGCGTAAGAGAGGAGACAGCCTTTACAAAAATCTCTTGTAATGAATACTTACAAAGACGCATGACAACCACTTGACAGAATGTGAAGATCGTGTTTCTGTGATTCTAATAATAAACTAGAAACTGTAATCAGGGCTCACTAGACCCAGTTCCTGTGTAAGATCTCATTCCATCTTCTCACTGAAACTGAGGAATTAACTTTGTTCAAAACAACAAAATAATCTAGAAATACATCTTGAGTTACGGTTTTAATTTTATGTTTTTCTAAATGAAGACACAGGAGAGAGCTGTGTTACTATTTATCTGTGTGGAGGGGTCAGAAAGGAAGAAAGTGTTAACAAAGCAAATACTTCTCTTCAGGAGACCCACAGAGAAACCCCCAGCTTTGGAGTGAGGAGACTGAAAACTGTCGGGTGAAAGGCAGTCTGTGTTCTGGCTGAGCGAGGCTTACTCCGGAGACCCAGTAGAGAATTCTACAAGGGACAGAACAGTGAGCTATGCCCACCCCCCAGAAGTTAGGCTGCTGACACCATGAGCCCTCCATTATCCTATAGATCAATCATGTAGACAATGCCCCAAGCTCCTGATATTATGGCTGTGCTCCACCCCCACAGTCACCTGAGCACAGCCAGGTATGCCCCACCCCACAGTTACCTGGGGACAGCAAGGTAGCCCAGCCCACTATAAAAGGGGCTACTTGACCCCTCTCCCTCTCCCTCTCCCTCTCCCTTCCCCTCCCCCTTCCCCTCCCCCCCTCTCTAGCACATGCTTTCTTTCTTGTCTTTACTCTCACCTCTTGCTTCCTCTCTCCCCTTCCCTTTCCCCCCTCTCTCCACATGGCCATGGCCAGCCTCCCCGCTCCCCACCTCCTCTCCCTATCTGTTTTCTATAATAAAACACCTTACAACCATGGACTGCCTGCCTCCTTTCATCTAGACTCGCCATGCTAGAGCAATGGATTAGGCCTTCCTCTAAAGAGCTGTGTCTAATCTCCCGCAGGAAAGCCTTCCAGTGTTTCCAGCCTTGAGACTGGACCAAGGACTCTTGCCTGCACGAGAGAACCATTGAACGCCTTCTCTCCCCGTCCCCCTTTTTCCTTTAGGCCTGGGGCCATTGCCACCCCGGAGCCCCCACCTGTCCTCAGCTCATGTCTGTGATGCCCAAGAGCTAGAACCTGTCATCCTTGGCCTCCGTGAGGCCCAGGGACCCTGGACTGCTCCCTCCCACCCCCCACGACTGGGATCCAGTGGCTTCCCACAGCCAGACGCCCACCCTGGTGGTGTGGAGAGCATGCGGGCAATCAGCCAGTCCAGGGTCTCCGAGCTCTGGTGGGACGCGGGTCTCTGCGACTCCTTTGTTTTCCCCTCCTCCCAGGCCCTACAGAAAACCTAGGTACCCAACTCTCCACAGGCACCTCCCACCTGGGTCTCTCACACCTATCTCCTGCCCATACATTGAAAACCCACTGCCTCCATCTCTGCAAGAGCAGAAAGCAAACCCATAAATCTCAGCTCCATTTCAGGCTCTCCTATCCTCTCTCCCACAGGAGCGTTCACTCTCTGAAGCCTCAACAACCACATTTGAAGAGATCACTTTTTAATTAGTTGAAAATCCCCATCACTAGACAAAATGCCCAAGGAACACAATTCCATGCCGGTGAGTTAGGGCGTGCTTATAAATGTCTTACCCTGAGAAATGACGACTGCTACACACTGCTTTAAATAATGGTATCTTTAAAGAATGCATCTGTTTCTAAGAACTGCTCAAACCTTACATGTGCTCTCCCTTTCTTGACTTTGAATATAGCTATGCTTGATTTCTGCTGAGCTTCTTTCTGTTAGTCTCAGGTCACTCTGGGGCTCTCTGTAGGTAAGCATGGGGGTAGAAAAAGTGTTAACTCTTAACTGAATAGATTCCATTTAGTTGTAATACTTTAATAAAGTCGTCCCCCTGGTTTCTCTCACAAGGCTCTCCACATAGAACTTGGCGTTGCTTTCTTTTCAGTGAGGAATCCAAAGACAACACTTAGATTTATAAATAGGTAACTTGGCTATTTGCTATTGGAGTAATTATCCTACGTCTGTACAGATTATTTACTTACTAAACTGGAGCTCTAAGATAAACATAAGTATAATAAATGAAACATAGTCCCAGACAGGGAAGCATCTCTTCTTACGAGTTTGATGGAATAACTGTAGGCAGCTCACTTTGTCAGTGTCTCTATGATTTTGCAGTTAATACATTAGGTTTCTCACTGCTCAGTTTAAAACTTATTCTTTGAGGTTTAATTTGATCAATTAATTATGAGAATTTCTACACTTCTCTCCCAGCATCATTATATTTGTGCTGTTAGTCATAAAACGACTTGTGTTCTTGAAGATAAGTTTTCTGGTATATTTGCCACGATACTGATTTAATTTCCCAAGTTCCATCAGTGCAGGCAGTAGACAACACATGCATGCTTATAAAATTAAGCGGAGCACAGTCAAGCATGTGCTACTGCAAAGCACAATCAATGACCACATCAATATCCAATGACACACAAACTAAATATAGGCAAAGATAGGTAAAAGCTATAGCCTTGGTATGGCTCTCAATATTCATTCAGGGAAAGCCCAGGTCAAAAGCAGATAAAAAAAATCCTTAAAAGGAGGCCGGGCAGTGGTGGCACACGCCTTTAATCCCAGCACTTGGGAGGCAGAGGCAGGCGGATTTCTG
>NW_022196897.1:63221037-63225495 GCF_008632895.1 Mastomys coucha
TTCTGAGTTCAAGGCCAGCCTGGTCTACAGAGTGAGTTACAGGACAGCCAGGGTTACACAGAGAAACCCTGTCTCGAAAAACAAAGAAACAAAACAAAACAAAAAATCCTTAAAAGGAAAATAAATGAATAATTACCAAACTCTGAGATATAAACCCCCTTTCTCTGCCAGTAAAATAAAGGAGTAGAAAGAGCAGAGTGGCTAGGCCACAAATATTCACAGGGAACATCCTACATGTACTGTGAAGGAGCCAGTGACATAGCTATGGACAGAGTACCTGGAAAGAACAGTCAACTAATGCAAGGCCCAGAGTCATCTTAAGAGGTTGGAACAAAACCCAAAGTGCTGACCCCTCAGGTTAGCATGGTGCAAATCCCAAAGAGAATCTGTAAACCAGCTGGAGGCCTACAGGGGTCCTCAGGATATGGGAGGTACCCTGGCCCCTCAACTACTCTCTGAACTTTGCTGGAAAATCCCAGAACTTCCACATTAAGGAAGTCCCACACTGGGGGTGCCTAGCAAATCGCCTCTCACATTGGGGACTCATTTTCATTCACAAGCCAGTCCACTGATGCCCGAACTTTTCACCATCAAAAATATCTTTCCCTTCATATACTATAAAATCTGTGTCTGATGATTTCTTAACCTTTACAATTTCTTTTTTTAATCGGGAAGCATGCACAGGCTGTGTGTAGAAGTTAAAAAAGGCAACCTGTGGAAGCCTGATCTCTCCTTCCACCACATGGCTCCAGAGGATCAAACCCAGGCCGTCGGACTTGGTGACAAGCACCTTTGCCTACTGTCTTAGTCAGGTTTCTATTCCTGCACAAATATCATGACCAAGAAGCAAGTTGGAGAGGAAAGGGTTTATTCAGCTTACACTTCCACATTGCTGTTTATCACCAAAGGCAGTCAGGACTGGAACTCAAGGTCAGGAAGCAGGAGCTGATGCAGAGGCCATGGAGGGATGTTCCTTACTGGCTTGCTTCTCCTGGCTTGCTCAGCTTTCTTTCTCCCTTTCTTTCTTTCTTTCTTTCTTTCTTTCTTTCTTTCTTTCTTTCTTTCTTTCTTTCTTTCTTTCTTCCTTCCTTCCTTCCTTCCTTCCTTCCTTCCTTCCTTCCTTCCTTTCTTTCTCTTTCCTTCTTTCTTTCTTTCTTATTTATTTATTTATTTATTTATTTATTTATTTATATTAGGTATTTTCTTTATTTACATGTAATATGGTTTCTCCTTTCCCAGTTTCCCCTCCAAAAAACAAACAAACAAACAAACAAAAACAACAAGAACAAACCCCTGCTGCTTCCCCCCTCCCCATGCTTGCCACCCTACCTTCTCCCACTTATTGGCCCTGGCATCCCCCTACACTGGGGCACAGAATCTTCACAGGGCCAAGGGCCTCTCCTCCCATTGATGATCAACTTTGCAATCTTCTACTATACACATGCTGCCAGAACAATCAGTCCCATCATGTATAGTCCTTGGTTGGTGGTTTAGACCCTGGGAGCTCTGAGGGTACTAGTTAGTTCATATTGTTGTTCGTCCTAAGGGGCTGCAAACCCTTCAGCTCCTTTGATCCTTTCTCTAACTCCTTCATTGAGGACCCTGTACTCAGTTCAATGCATGACTGTGAGTGTCTACATCTGTATTAGTCAGGTATTGTCAGAGCCTCTCAGGAGATAGCTATATTTAGGCTGGCTTGCCCTTCCTTCAGTCTCTGCTCCATAGTTTGTCTCTGCAACTCCTTCCGTAGGTATTTTGTTCCCCTCCTTTTAAGAAGGAATTAAATGACCACATTTTGGTCTTCCTTCTTCTTGAGTTTCTTGTGGTTTGTGGGTTGTTCTTCCTGTATTCTGAACTTCTGGGCTAATATCCATTTATCAGAGAGTGCATACCATGTGTGTTCTTTTGTGATTGGGTTACCTCACTCAGGATGATATTCTCCAAATCCATCCATTTCCCTAAGAATTTCATAAATTCATTGTTTTTAATATCAGCTTGCTTTCTTATAGAATCCAAGACTTCCAGTCCAGGGATGGTATCACCCACAAGGGGCTCTCCCCCCTTGATCACTAATTGAGAAAATGCCTTACAGTTGGATCTCATGGAAGCATTTCCTCAACTGAAGCTCCTTTCTCTGTGATAACTCCAGCTTGTGTCAAGTTGACACAAAACCAGTCAGTACACCTACTGAGCCCTCTCACCAGACCTCTGTCCCCAATTTTGTGCTGCTATCAATGTTCTTAGTAACAAATGTCAGTTTTATGTATTTATCATGTGCAGTATGTTGGTTTAGAATATGTAGACATTAACATGCATAATAGGCCCCATATTTTTCACTTTTTCTGGTGAGTACACTTAAAATCTGCTCTCAGCAATTTTTAAGATGGTAGTCCATTTTAATTAACTGTGGTCAATAATAGATTTATCAGTCTTCTTCCCTCTGTCTAGCTGCAGTTTGTATGACTTCTCTATCTCCCATCCTCCCTGCCTAGCTCTAAATATTTTTATTATTAAATAAATAATGATCTGTTTCTCACTTTTTAATTGTTAGAGGTAAATGCTCTGCACAGAGCTTTCCTGTCTAACCATGTGGCCTCATGAGTAGTTTTTAATTATTTAAATCATACACGGACCCCCACATCTTACCAACCACCTAGCAATAGGTGGATATTAGCCCAGAAGTTCGGAATACAAGAAGAACAACCCACAAACCACAAGAAACTCAAGAAGAAGGAAGACCAAAATATGGTCATTTTATTCCTTCTTAAAATGGGGGGGGGGACAAAATACCCACGGAAGGAGTATACTTATCTTAGCCCACTGCCATAAAGAACTATAGAGAGGGACGGGTGTCTCTAGAGCATATGTGATGTACCTAGCACCTAACTCTTAACATCAACCCTGGATTCTTAACAACTAAAGGTCAGGGGTCGCTGTGTTGGAAGTCACTGAAATAAACAGCTACAGGTTTGTACAGCTTTACTGAAGTTCATCTATGGTGAACATCACTGTGAACCATGATGTTCCTTTTTTTGTGTGTGATGTTACTGTTTTACTAGCAGCATGAAATTGCCCACAGGAGTGTCCTTGATTTTCATGGGAAGATTGACCACTTCAAACTGGCATTTTAATTCAAAGTTGAATTGTTTACAGGTTTGACAGAGTAGTCTTGACTACAGGAGTAGTCAAGAGTTTAACTGTTTCTCCATCCCTTCCCACTCAAGCAGAACCCTTACTTCATCTTTACCTGGATGAAGCCACATCCCATGATCCTTGGGGAAAGGGGCACCTGGTGGAAGATCTATTGGGGGCTCAGTTTCTCGGGGACCAGCAAAGTCAGATTGAGAATAAGGGACAGAAGACCTTATTAGAACCTTGGACCTCATACATGTAATGTTTATGACAATGAACATCATCTAATGGGGTATAATACAGACCTCAGCCCTTTTCTCTCATCTCAGGGAAGTTCCAGAAAGAGAAAAATTCCCAAGGGATCAGATATACAATCCAGATATCAAATCTATCAGTCTTCTCCATTCTGTATGTTGGAACATGATGCATCTACTTGTCAATATCCTTCATCTACTCTTAACATAATTTTGTTCAGTTTTCTTCTGGCACTCTGGGATACCCAGCCTTCTCAGATAGATATCTGTATATTTATCTTAGCCCACTGCCATAAAGAACTATAGAAAGAGAGGGATGGGTGTCTCTAGAGCATATGTGATGTACCTAGACAGAATGAAAATGGATATTTCATGAGCAGACTGAAGTTGGAACAACTTTGGTGAGTCTTGGCCCATAGTAAAGAATATTCTTCCATTCCCCTTCCCTTGTTCTCCCAGAGCATGCTGCTAATATTTCTTCATGCCTGGTCTATTTTGAGCTTGAATGGATATAGCTCAGTATTTGTATGACAGTGTCAGGATCACAACCCATCAATTTCACAGTTGGTTGGTGACACCAAATCTATTTCACAATTGGGTTTTAGAGAAAGTATCACTCTGTTTTCATAGTTTGGAGTCATGCACAGAAAGCCATCTTGAGCCCTTGGTCTAGGTTACACAAAGCACAAAGCAGTCTGTAACTTTTTCCTAACCACTCCTCCCTGCCTCTGTAACTCTTGAAACCATTCCTCTGCTGCTGGTGGACCATCTCTAATAGAAAGAGCTCTGAGAAAGGCAAGTCACTGTGTCTTCCCCATCACAGATGTTCAGCCATAGACATGTGAATATTTAAACAATGTTTGGGAGTCAGATTTAGCAAGGCCAGGTAGCACTAGAGTTAACCAGATGGCAAGGGGCAAGCCTAAGAAAATAAACAACACAAACCAAGGTCACTTGGCATCATCAGAACCCGATTCTCCCACCATATCAAGTCCTGGCCACACCATCACACAGGAAACACAAGGTTCAGATATAAAATCACTTATCATGATGATGATACAGGACCTTAAGA
>NW_022196897.1:63226145-63235822 GCF_008632895.1 Mastomys coucha
TTACCATAGATGGAGAAAACAAGATATTCCATGACAAAACAAAATTTATACAATATCTTTCCATAAACAATGCTTGGATTTGAAATGTGTTGATTTATTCCCAGGGGTGTAAAGTAATATTTTAATTACATTTTTAATACTGTAAGTGCCCCTTTCATAACCTTGGGCATTGCCATTTTCCGAGTTTGGAATGCTACAGAGTTGTTAGGGCCAAGAATTGTGTCCCTAAAATAGTCACTAGGCTTATCTTCCTACATATCTATCGGGGAAAGCTGATTGAGGACCATTTGCTCAAGAGGGAACTAGCAGGTCTCTCTTGATAGATAGGCCTGTTGACCTATCTATCTCCTCTCAGTTGCCTTTGGTTGATATGGTTATCCTACCCCAAATGAACTACCTCATAATTGTCAACTCCAAGTGACTCAAGACAGGCAAGCTACAGGTTAAACACAAACAACAGACTGAAGGTTTTATTAGCAAAACTGTGTGACTCTTTTCTTATGAAATGCTCCTACTATCATAATCTAATGTTGCCTTCTTTCTTTTCAATGGGACAGGGAAGGGGAACTCTTTGGCCTTGCTTAGAGTTCTAAGGGGCAGAAAAGATGAAGGCAGACAGGAAGTAGATTTGCCTATCACCCAATGAAAGAGTACTTCTAAGAAGTGGGGTGTGTATAGATTTTATCTTCTGAAGAGGATACACAACCAGGCAAAATATACTACAATGAAAACCACAAAAACTATATTTCAGACAGACAGGCAAGCATTACTGTTTATAAGTACTCACAGCTGGTTTTTCTTAAGTCTATAACCAAAGGGGATAACAGAAAAGAGGGAGTCACTGAGTGAGAATGGAAAAGGAAAGAAAAGCAAGGGGAAGTGGAGGGGAGGGAAGGCCAGAGGAAAAGCAAAGATTACCCCTAGCTGGCTTCAAAGCTGTTGAACTAATCACCAAGACAGGGGAAATGTGGACACCTCCAAGAGCATCTACAGAAACTTGAGGCAAAAGGAGGCTTTCAAGAAAACAGAGACTTCCCATTGCAGGTGGAAATTCTGCAGTAAGGAGTCAGGGTTTGTTAGTTAACAAATCCTGCATTTCTTTTCCTTGGAAGGGTGTGACTTCTGCAGCTCTGCCTGCTTCAACAGCTTTCTAGTGTGTCAACCAGTGGCTTGGCCTGCGTTCCTTATCCCAGCAGAAGCTGTTGTGCTTCTGTTATCGTTTCAATACATGAAGAAAATCCCTCTCGAAAGGTTCCCAGCAACCTTCTCTCCCACATTATTGGCCTGGTGGGAACAGCTCTTCATACTTCTGTTTGTACCCATAAAATGAGACCACCAGTCAGCTTGAATCAAACATCATTCTCTCATCCAAGACCCAGAATAAGGCTGAGACCTGTGATGGTGAGGAGGACAGTGGGTGAGTGTCTGTTATGTATGTTATGAGTTGACTTGTGCCCTCCAATTCCTTTGTTGAAATTCTAACCCCTAGCACCTCACAGGTGGTCTTAAAGAGATGATTAACATGAATGGAGTCTTACATGTGGACTTACATGAGTCCATTAGAACAGTGTCCATAGAGGAAAAGGCAATCATGATGTGGACAGGCACAGAGGGAGAAGGGCTAAGGCATGAGAAGCAGTAAACCCAGAAAACTGACTCTAAAAGAAACTGCCTTCCCCACACACAGATCTCTGGCTCATAACTCTCTGGTACTACAAGGAAGTCCTTCTCTGTTGCTGAAGCCATCCCTTCTGTGGAATTGTGTTATGCCAGCCTTAACACAGGAATGCAGCTTACAGCCAGGAACATATGCATCAGGGAAAGAAATACGAGGTGGGAACAGATTGCTAAGACATCTTGCTAATCAGTTGTTTATCAAAGACTTGCTAATATCACGAAGGGAGAAAGCATCAGAAAATGTGCTTCCTAGCAGAAACATACAACAGGACAAACAACACAGCAAGGGTTAGGAGGGGAAGAAGGCAGAGAGTGAAGAGGGGCATGGAGAGAGGGAGTGGGGAGAAAAAGAAGGTTGAAGCTGATTTAACCAAGACATTAGATTCAAATGCCAATTTCATGAAGAGAGGACAGAGAAACGAGTTAGCCACGGGAACTCAACCAACCAAACCCATACTGTATGAAACTCTCCTGGTATCAAGGAGCTGCCTAGGACTTGGGACTTTCTGTTAACCGAAGGGTAAAGCTGGGCAAACCACGGCAAATTGGTTACTTAGTCTGCTCTTCAGAAACAAAAAATTATGAAAGAGAAAAGGGGAAGAACCCATACTTTAAAAATACTTAGACATCAGCCATCATAGCATGTGGGCCTTATTATCCCCCAAATGAACTGTTAAAAAGTTTTATGAAAGGGGCTAGAGAGTTGGCTCAGTGGTTGAGAGCATCTGTTGTATTTAAGAAGACCTGGGTTCAGTTCCCTACACCCACATGGTAGCTCACAAGCATCCTGAAGTCTAGCTCCGGGAAAATCTGACAACCTCTTCTGACTTCCATGGACACCAGGCATGCCCATGGTATACAGACATCCTCCATGTAGGTAAAAAAAAAAAAAAAGCGAAACAAAACAAAACAAACAAATATCCAAAACTCATGAACTTAGAATATACAAGTCTTTAAATTTTTTAATTTTTAAAAAAGTATCATCAACTTTTCCATATTTTTTGTAAATATTAATAGTATACTGGGACTGTCAAGATGGCTCAGTGGGTAAATGGTCTTGTCATGCAAGCCTGTTGGCCTGAGTTTGATCCCAAGAACTCACACGAAAGTAGAAAGCAGGAATCAACTCCACAACATTGTCTTCTGACCTCCACCCGTGTGCACACCCACACATAAATAACAGGTTTTAATTTTTTTTTAACAAAAGAGTATGTTCTCAAATTTGGTGTTTTATTTTCTGAGACTAAGTATCTGAATTAAGTCTGATCACTTATATGTTTCTTCAAACATATCTGTGCCAAATGCAGCTCTGATGATGTTAGAATTCTGTTGGGAAAATAAATGAAAATATAATCAGGAGAAAAGGGGGTCCTGGGAGGCTCTGGTGTTTTATTTATGCCAGAAAAGCCTAGTAAGGAAGATGGGCTTGTACCAGCTGCTTGCATGAAGGACATGAGTCCTATTTGTAGTAGTAGCCCGACTTCCTATGAGTCCACTGTGCTGTGGGCTAGTGCTATTATCAATTTGAGCTGAAAACCAAACATTCTGGTATAGCATTTAAAGCCTCATTTTTAACATGAGCACTTCTCTTCGTAGATAATAGTTCTCAAGGAAGTTTACCCTGAAGTGAATTCTGTGTTGTATTAGTAGCATCGTGGGATAAGAGTTTCACCAAGTATGTTTGGGAGCCACTTGGAAAGGAGCTATATCTGCTGCACAGATGGATTTTTGTGTTGTAAATGTCTAAGAAGGGCATAGTTTAGGGTCTGCGTTTTAAGGATCCTAAATAGCATGGTGTTCCACAGTGAGCATGTTAGGAAACACAATTTGGTTTTGGGGTTATATATTTCTTAGGTAAATCAAATCTAAAATTTAAGTGTCCATATTCAGGTAAATAAATACATTAGAAAGCATTGATGCAACAAAAATTGACACCAGTTGGGGAGAAGGCTGAATTTGTTATCTTCTCTCCCAGCTGAACTCCCAGCTCCCTCCTCACCTTTCTGGCTGGGATTTATCCAAACCAAATTCAATGCTAGGTGTATTGGTTGGATCATCTCCTTTAACCATAATGACTATGTTCTGACTTAGCAGGTATCATGAGCTGGTTTTGAGTGACTAGGAATCTGTGCCCTTAAGATGACAAGCAGCCTGCTTAACTTCCGACCAGTAAGAGGCAAGCTAGATCCCACCAGGCACACGCCCACACTTAGTTCTAACACTACTGAGGATCCTCCCAACATTAAAATTTCTAATCCCCAGCCTGCTTTTCCCTCCTTTCCTTCTCTTATCCACCCCCATTTCCTGATGCAAGATTTCAATAGCAGTGTGACGGTATTTCCCTTGAACAAAATGCCTCAAGTGTAGAGATCTGGACTAACCCCTACCCCCAATATTAAATTCCCTGAATCATTATGAACGTTCAACCTTAATGTGGTCCTTAGAGAAACAGTCCCCCACCACATACTTCATTCTCCCCATAACGTGATCTGGATCATATACTGCTTTGCCAGTTCGGCCAAATGAGATTCTAGAATTACTTTATTAGACTTGATTACAACAGCTGCTCTCCTCTACCTGTCTGCTGTCTCCTTACTGCTGTAGTTTCTTGAAAGGACAGGGTCTGGTTGATAGGAAGCATCACATCTTCTCTCACAAAGGAGGTAGTTGGTATCTGTAATTGTTTGACTAGGTCTGGCCCCATAGGCTCACATGTTTGAATATGTTTGGCCTAGGGAGTGGCACTATTAGGCTTTGTTGGAAGACATGGCCTTTGAGACCCTCCTGCAAGTTGCCTGGAAGACAGTCTTTTCTTGGCTGCCTTTGGAAGAAGATTTAGAATTCTCAGCTCCTCCAGTACTATGCTTGCCTGGACGATGCCGTGTTTCACACCGTGATGATAACGGGCTGAACCTCTGAACCTGGAAGCTGCCCCAATTAAATGTTGTGCTTTATAAGAGTTGCCTTGGTCCTGGTGTCTCTTCGCAGCAAACGAAACACTAAGACAGTATTGTTAGTACTCCTGGAGCAGGATATCCAGAGAGTTTTGTGTTGGTGTTGTCGGAGGCAATGTCTTGTTGTGTCGTCCAGGCTGGGCTGGAATTGGCTATGTAGTTCAGGATAGCTTCAAACTTGTAATCCTCCTGCCTCGGCGTCATGAGTGGTGGGATTACACGTGTGTGCCTTCGTTAGGACCTCTCAGGTATTTATTTATCTAGAACTTCCAAGCATTTCTCCGTGTCCCTCCATCAGACATTTTAGGCATAAAATTTATCGTGTTGGGTAGCACAAATGGACCCTAAAGAATAGCCATCTTTTTTTGTGTCTGGCTTGTTTTACTTAGCATAATGTCCTCACAGGTGTGGCTGGATTTCCTTCTCCCTGAAGGCTGAGAAGCATTCCATTCTAGGTACACAGCATGTTTTATCTGCATCCGTTAGCAATTATTTTGTCTACTCTTATGCTTCGCTATTGTGCATGATGATCCTGAGACCTTCCTTTCAGCTCTTCTGGATATGAGCCCACAAAGTGAGATGATTGATGGGTCACATGGCAGTTCCACTTGTCAGATTATTTATTTATTTATCTATTTTTACTTATTCACATCCCCTGCTCACTACCCACCTCCTGGTCACCCTCTCCCACAACACTTCCCTCTGTAACCCCTCCACTCCTCCTCCGAGTAGGTGAGGTCCCCTCTGAGTAGCCTCTCACTCTGGCACTTCAAGTCCCTGTGAGGCTAAGTGCTTCCTCTCCCACGGAGGCCGGACAAGGCAGCCCAGTTAGAAGAAGATATTCCACGTGCAGGCAACAGCTTCTGGGATATATTCCTGCTCCAGTTGTTCAGGTTCCACGTGAAGACCAAGCTGTACATCTGCTACAAATGTTTGGGGAGGCCTAGATCAAGCTTGTGTATGCTCTTTGGTTGGTGATTCAGATGCTGAGAGCCCCACGGGTCCAGGTTAGTTGAGCCTGTTGGTGTTCCTGTGGAGTTCTTATCCCTTACCAATAACCAGCCCAACTTGAGACCCATCCCATCCCATGGACAAGTACCAGTCCCTGACTCAATGATATTCTGTCATGCTTGCAGACAGTTTAGTATGGCTGTCCTCTGAGAGGCTCCACCCAGCAGCTGACTGAGACAGATGCAGACACCCACAGCCAAACAGTGGATGGAGTCTGGGGACTCTTACGGGAGAATAGGAGGAAGGATTGCCAGCCTGGAGACAGCAGGAATTCTACTTGACATTGTTAAGGGGCCCACTCCAGTACAGATAGAGCATGTGACCACCCTACCCACAGCACATAAGCATAGCAACTTCCCTTCTTCCCTCCATTACTTGGCACTCTCTAGGTTGTCAGGTTTCTTTTTTTTTTTTTTTTTTTTTTTTTTAGATATTTTCTTTATTTACATGCGAATTTCTCCATTTCCAGTTTCCCCTCCAAAAAACAAAGAAACAAACAAAAACAACAAAAACAAACCCCTGTTGCTTCCCCCTTCCCCATGCCTGCCACCCCGCCCTCTCCCACTTTCTGGCCCTGGCATTCCCCTACACTGGGGCACAGAACCTTCACAGGGCCGAGGTCCTCTCCTCCTATTGATGATCGATTTTGCAATCCTCTACTATACACATGCTGCCTGAACAATCAGACCCCTCCATGTGCAGTCCTTGGTTGGTGGTTGAGACCCTGGGAGCTCCGAGGGTACTAGTTAGTTCATATTGTTGTTCCTTCTAAGGGGCTGCAAACACCTCAACTCCATAGGTCCTTTCTCTAATTCCTTCACTGGGGACCCTATACTCAGTTCGATGAATGGCTGTGAGCCTCTACATCTGTGTTAGTCAGATACTGTCAGAGCCTCTCAGGAGATAGCTATATTTAGGCTGGCTTGCCCTTCCTTCACTCTCTGCTCCATAGTTAATCTCTGCAACTCCTTCCGTGGGTATTTGGTTCCCCCTTTTAAGAAGGAATGAAATGTCCACCTTTTGGTCTTCCTTCTTCTTGAGTTCCTTGTGGAATGTGGGTTGTTCTTCCTGTATTCCAGACTTCTGCGCTAATAACCATTTATCAGAGAGTGCACACCGTGTTTGTTCTTTTGTGATTGGGTTACCTCACTCAGGTCAGGTTTCTTAAGATTTACAGTTTGAATTAGAATTCCTCTAATTCACACTAAGAGAATTACTCTGTGCCTCTTACTTGTGTCTCCTGTAGTGATTTATTTGTGACAAGCATCTCTCATGTTGTTGTTGGACATGTGTACACCATTTTTTGAAGAGATGGTGATTTAAGTCCTTTGCCTGTTGGGCCCTATTCGGCCCTGGTTTGGGCCTTGAGGACAAACCTGAACCTGGCTCGAGTTTTGTAAACTGTCTCAGTCACTTCCATACTGGAGTGACTCAGCACAACCTGCTTAAGCCTGCCTTTGCCTAGCTCCTAATAACATAGAGTAACTTTTATGGCTCCATCAGTCACCCTATACTCTTCGTCAACTTTCCCCTCCCCCTAAGTCATCTCATCTCAGCAGAAAACTCCACCTCCTCTCTCAGCCCTTTATAAAGAAAAGATTGATACATTAAAACGAGTTCCTGCCTTGACAGACTCCTGGCTCAGGTTGGTTATTCTCCTGAGGCAGGAGATCCGAGCCGACACTCACCACCCTTCTCAGCTCAGCCCCAAGGCTGGACCGGGTTCTCTCCCTCTCGCCTGGTTCTGCCCATTTTTTTTTCTTCTTACCTTTCTAAATTAAAGCACAATTATGTGATTTTTCCATCATCCATTTCCTCCCTCCAACCTCTGTGATATACTTGTGGTCCCTCTCTAATTCACAGCCTCTTTTTCTCTAAATGTTACTGTTTAATACACACACACACACACACACACACATGCATAAATATATAAATATAACCTGTTTAGTCCATGTAGTGTTATTTGTATGTATATGATTTCACTTGGTATTGATTAACCAATGGGGAATGGGGGGCAGTCATCCCCAAGTAAAACAATTTTCATGCTCTCTGCTTGTCTGTAGTTCTCTGTCCAGGAGAAAGACCCCTTGAAATTTCTCCCTTTTGTGCTAGCATGTCTGTTGCTGTTACATTTATTTTGGGTCTTGTTTAGGTAGCCATATTGTCGAGAGGTCATAGGTGAAACTTTACTAGTTTCCAGGAGGCCAATCTCACAACAGATTTTCTGACCCTCTGGTGTTTACCATCTTTCTACCCTGTCTCCTTAGGTTCAGGATGTGTTGTAGGTTTATCAGTGGGAGGTGTCCATTTTTAAACACATTGTTTTATTGCTGTTAAATTTCTTCTGAAAAAGATAGAATTCTCTTTGCTGAGGCATTCAAAAGTGGAGAGCCCACTAAAAAATTCCCATGAATGTGAACCCCCTTTCCAGGCTCTGAATGTGAACCCCCTTTCCAGGCTGAATGTGAACCCCCTTTCCAGGCTGAATGTGAACCCCCTTTCCAGGCTGAATGTGAACCCCCTTTCCAGGCTCTGAATGTGAACCCCCTTTCCAGGCTGAATGTGAACCCCCTTTCCAGGCTCTGAATGTGAACCCCCTTTCCAGGCTGAATGTGAACCCCCTTTCCAGGCTCTGAATGTGAACCCCCTTTCCAGGCTCTGGTGCACATCCGGCTGTTCCACGAGCCTTACCATCTCAACCACCAACACAGTGAACAAGGTTTTATTGGAGAGCTGCATTTCTTGACTTTTTCAAAGATCTAATGTGCTAGTTTTTCTCTCTCCTTGTGACAAATACCTGAGAGCAGCTGTTTAAAAGATGGAGAGATGTATTCATTGTGATAAGAAAAAAAATCTTTGAACTAGAAAGAGGTGAAAAAAGGTTTATGTTCTATAAGCAACATATTCTTCTGAATATTTTTCTCTCCAAGTTGAGAAAATTAAAGTACTGATACTAGGAAAATCAGAAGTTGATATTTTCTTTTTATTTTTGATTAGAAATTTTCTTTATTTACATGTCATATGATATCTCCTTTCCCAGTTTCCCCTCCGAGAAAGAAAAAAAAAACCAAAACTGTTCCCTTCACTCTCCCCCTGCTCACCAACCCACCCTCTCCCAATTCCTGGCCCTGGCATTCCCCTACACTGGGGCATAGAACCTTCACAGGGCCAAGGGCCTCTCCTCCAACTGATGACCAATTAGGCCATCTTCTGCTATACATATTCTGCTGGAGCCATTAGTCCCACCATGTGTACTCTTTGTTGGTGGTTTAGTCGCTGGGAGCTCTGAGGGTACTAGTTAGTTCACATTATTGTTCCTCCTAAGGGGCTGCAAACCCTTCAGCACCTTGGGTCTTTTCTCTAGCTCCTTCATTGGGGACCCTGTGCTCAGTCCAATGGATGGCTGTGAGCCTCTACTTCTGTATTAGTCAAGTACTGTCAGAGCCTCTCAGGAGACAGCTATATCAGACTCCTATCAGCCAGCACTTGCTGGCATCCACAATAGTGTCTGGATTTGATGACTGAATATGGGAAGAGTTCCCAGATG
Source organism: Mastomys coucha (assembly GCF_008632895.1). Lineage (NCBI taxonomy): Eukaryota > Metazoa > Chordata > Mammalia > Rodentia > Muridae > Mastomys > Mastomys coucha. The sequence continues at coordinate 63,235,335 of NW_022196897.1, forward strand.
GAGCAGTCTCTGGATTGTCCTTTCTTCAGTCTCTGCTCCATAGTTTGTCTCTGCAACTCCTTCCATGAATATTTTCTTCCCCTTTTAAGAAGGAATGATGTATCCACACTTTGGTCTTCCTTATTCTTGAGTTTCTTATGGTTTGTGGATTGTACTTTGTGTATTCCGATCTTCTGGGCTAATATCCACATATCAGAGAGTGCATACCATGTGTGTTCTTTTGTGATTTGGTTACCTCACTCAGGATGATATTCTCCAGATCCATCCATTTTCCTAAGAATTTCATTAATTCATTGTTTTTTTAAAAAAACTTTTACTGCATTATGATGAGAAAAGTTACATGATTTCAATTTATCTGAATTTGTTAACATTTAAAAACATATTTTAATTAAATAGAATTGAATACATTCTTGTTTCCCCTTTGTACCACTGCTCCTCCCATAGACCCCCCCTTCAATACCTACAATATCTTTTTTGTCATATTCCTT
>NW_022196897.1:63236800-63237073 GCF_008632895.1 Mastomys coucha
TTCCAATTCCTCATATTATTGGATTTCAATCGATTAGGATATGTTGGTAATATGAATTTTCAAATTAACATATTAAGAAAAGTAATTGTCACTTCCTGTTGTTTTTGTTGTAAGAGGTGAAATTAGCTTTGTGTGGATTTGTTAAAAGATTACCTTCTTGCTTCTTCTAGGGTGTAGTTTTGCTCCTTATGTTGATGTTTCCCAACTATTATCCTTTGTAGGGCTAGATTTGTGGAAAGATATTGTGTAAATTTTGTTTTGTCATGGAATATC
>NW_022196897.1:63238027-63244932 GCF_008632895.1 Mastomys coucha
TACCACATTTTCTGTATCCATTCCTCTGTTGAGGGACATCTGGGTTGTTTCCAGTTTCTGGCTATAATGAATAAGGCTGACCCCCAAAATTCTACCAGAGAGCTCCTAAACATGATAAGCAACTTCAGCAAAGTAGCTGGATATAAAATTAACTCAAGCAAATCAGTGGCCTTCCTCTACACAAAGGATAAACAGGCTGAGAAAAAAAATTAGGGAAACAACATCCTTCATAATAGTCACAAATATTATAAAATAATTTGGTGTGACTCTAACTAAGCAAGTAAAAGATCTGTTTGACAAGAACTTCAAGTCTCTGAAGAAGGAAATTGAAGAAGATCTCAGAAGATGGAAAGATCTCCCATGCTCATGGATTGGCAGGATTAACATAGTATAAATGGCCAATCCTGCCAATGCAATCCCCATCAAAATTCCAACTCAATTCTTCACAGACTTACAAAGAGCAATCTGCAAATTCACTTGGAATAACAAAAAACCCAGGATATCAAAAACTATTCTCAATAATAAAAGAACCTGTGGTGGAATTGCTATCCTGGACCCTAAGCTGTACTACAGAGCAATTGTGATAAGAACTGCATGGTATTGATACAGTGATAGGCAGGTGGATCAATGGAATAGAATTGAAGACCCAGAAATGAATCCACACACCTATGGTCACTTGATCTTTGACAAAGGAGCTAAACCAATCCAGTGGAAAAAAGACAACATTTTCAACAAATGGTGCTTGCTCAGCTGGCAGTTAGCATGTAGAAGAATGCACATCGATCCATTCCTATCTCCTTATACAAAGCTCAAGTCCAAGCAGATCAAGGAGCTCCACATAAAACCAGATACACTGAAACTAATAGAAAAGTAAGTGGGGAAGAGCCTCGAGCACATGGGCACAGGGGAAAATTTCCTGAAGAGGATGCCAATAGCTTATGCTCTAAGATCAAGAATTGACAAATGAGACCTCATAAAATTACAAAGCTTCTGTAAGACAAAAGACACTGTCAATAGGACAAAACAGCAACCAGCTCCTTCATTGCTGGTGGAATTGCAAGCTGGTACAACCACTCTGGAAATCAGTTTGGCGGTTCCTATGTAAACTGGACATAGTACTACCAGAGGACCCAGCTATACCACTCCTGGGCATATACCCAGAAGATGCTCCAACATGTAATAAGGACACATGCTCCACTATGTTGATATTTTCATTAATGTTGAACAGATGCTGCTATTTCAAGTATAGCATCATTATGTTTACATGATTCTGTGATTCCAGTTCCCACTTGCCATCTCCTATCCCAACTTTCTCATTGTCAAGAGTGCGTTCTCATCATCTTGAAGAAAACGATAATTTGTGGAGCGCTTCTGGTGAGTCTGTCCAAGGGTGAACACACTGTAAGTACAAATCCCTCCAGATCCTATGGAATTTCCAGACAGGAAAGGAAGGGAGCTCAGGTTTTCAGAAACCTTCCATAAAGAAGCATAACACACAAGTCAACTCTCAGGTTATTTTGCAGAGAACTGGTTGTAAAATCTAATAATGCCAGGGACATTTGAAGTACAAAATGGGCAAGTGCACGCATGTAATTGGACATCAACCTGTAAATGTGCCTGCGTGGAAGCTTTCTAAATGGGGACTTCATCACAGGCTTTCACGCTCTTTATTTGCTGAAAGGCATTACTGGTGACAGTAAATTATCTTTGACTCTATAATGCTCTCTCACATCCTTTCTGAAATCTTGGGTCCTACAGATTCCCATGTGTTCTTAGGCATGTAAAATGTCTCGGGGTTCATTTTATAACTACCATATCAGTCAAGCACTCTAATGGGTAAAAGGAAAGTTACTTACAATTAAATTCTACAGTTACACAATTATTCATCTGCATCATTCTTACAGTGCAGCGAGTGTTCTCCATAAGAGAGCCCAAGAGATGGTGCCTTTCGTATTTATTTTATTTCAAAAGTAACACATAATACAAGACTCTGGAAGCATTGCAGTCATAGACTGGGATTAGATAAAGCAGCTGAGAGGCTGAAAGAGTTGACCAGGAGTCAGGTCTAGATTTGAACATGTTTATTCATCAGTCTCCTTCTTCAATGATAAAAGAAGAAAGCATGGAAGGGTGTGTGTATAACAATATCCCAATATCCCAACACATAGAGAACTGCATTACCCAGAGACAATAGAATCAACTGGCCCTTAGATAATGGCAGACACATGCTTTTCCCAAGAAAGTCATCCTGGATTTATTGAACACATTGTTTCATGCAAGTGATTGCCTGCCTGGCTATACTCTGCAATCATCAGGAGTTAAAACAAAGCCAGTAGGCCTGATCCCCACTCCCAAGTTCCAAGAACTTGATTTAATTTGTCTGGGATAGAACGATTCAGCCATGGCTGAAAAAAAAAATCTGTCCTAGAGATCCAGAGCCATCCAAAGATTGAGTTATGGTATGATGCTCCCATTGTGGAGACAGTTATCTTTTTAAATTATTCTAAAACACACAAGACCTGTGGGAACCAAACAGATGGTTTTGTCTAACCTAAACACATCAGGACCAGTGAGCAGAATTCATTTATGGAGGACCAGAAAGCTCTTCCTACAAATCTACAGTCTTTGATCTATTCTCTGGTCAATTCAATTCTTTATTTTGAAAAAGGAAAAGGGCTTATTACTTTTCCTCCCTCCTAGTTTTTTTCCAGGAAGGGATAATCTCTGTGATATAACAGGTATCCCAGTCCATGGAGTGTGGTATTTATGATTTCACAGCCTAGAGTGGCTAGGAAAATCTCAGGATATAAAATCACACCTAACTATGTGGATTTACAGTGGGTGCATGGACCACCTACAAATCCCTAAGTGGTCATGGGTCTGGGTTAAGGGTTTCAGCTCTATAGACATCACAGGTTATATTAGTCATGGGTAAGAGAGAAGGGGAAGGGCGGGAGGGGAGGAAAAGAGGACACAAGCAATGCTAACTATTTAGCCACTGGGACCTAGAAATTTCTAAATTACACTAAGATGGCATTCAATTAATGTGTCCAGAACTCACTTGAACTTTGTTGATCTATGGATTCTGGTTCAATGAGTCCCAAATGGGCCTGAGGTTCTATTACATTTTTTAGCTACCTGCTCATGCATAGATATGTCTTAGAATTCCAAGTATCTGATAATATGTCTCCAACTTGACTGAGTTTTCCTAGTATATGATGACACAAATATTTCCACCTTAATTGAAAACCCAATGCTGTATACAGAACATACTGTTTCTTTCAATAAAATGGGGTGAGGGGTAAGGACAATGACACCCTTAATCTTTTATTTTCAATGGTCTCTGACCTCAAAGCATTAGGACTTTTAAATTCAACTGTGTTTCTTTTCATGGAACCAAACAGTATCGATTCAGTAGAAGTAATTGTTCAACCCTACAAACCACAGTAAAACAAATGCAGCAAAACCATGGGTAACGTTGCTCACGGAGAAATGGAAATTCTATTATGTGCACAATGTGATTTCCAAACCATTTTGTCTGGAAGAGAATTATACCTCAAACCAAGTTGTAGTCTGAAACCAGCTTTTCTGAACCAGAAAATAAAATAGAGTCCATTGGATTACCTGACTCTCTTGGCTATTAAAGACGAGAGATGGCACTAGCAGCAGCCACACAGAAGGAAGGCTCCCAAATCCACAGCCCACTTGGGGTTTTAATTTCAGAATTTCTCTCCTTTAAAGAGCATTCCTTTTTCTCATTACCAAAGTCAAACATAAACATATAAAGATAATGAGTTTCTGTTTTTCTCTTTGACTCTTTTAAATGTAGGTTCTGAGGGTTGAATTCAGGTCTTTGCACTTGAGAGGCAAACACTTCACCAATTGCACTACTTTCTCAACCTCTGATTTGATTTTTAAGACTAGAAATTTATAAAATATAAAAAGAAAACAAAATATCATCTCAAAACACATTATTGATGACTCATATATTGCTGTCTTCCCTCTCTCTTAAGTTTTTTTTCTCCAATGAGTTTAAAAAGCACTCTACAGTAGGTAAAGTGCTATGGCGTGCTTTTCAACTTCCTCAGTTGCAAAGACCCAGCACGGTTTGGTAAAGTACCTGGATGGAGGCTAGGCATGGGCATCCCCAGACGAACACAAACCCTCATCAGCCGCCTCCATCCCTCTTTACTTTAAATCTAAGTGCAGTTTATTTAACTGATTGGTGAGCATATTTACTTTGGGATTTGGAAATAAAATTCAGACTAACTAGTATATCTCAAAAAGTGGAAATAAGGAAAAGTCACAAGAAAGGTCAATGGGCATCAGTGCTGTGTAAGTGTGCAGAAGCAATCAGACCGTTGTCGATGCTTGCACTGGGAATAACCTATCTCCTTCGGTTTCTTCTGGAATCTGTAAAGCAGTGAGCAGTTCTCACCCTTCCTAACACTGCGGCCCTTAACACAGTTCCTCATGCTATGGTGACTCCCAACCATAAAACTATTTTCATTGCTACTTCATAACTATAATTTTGCTACTGTTTATGAATCACAATGTAAATATCTAATATGCAGAATGGTCTTAGGTAACCCCTGTGAAAGAGTCATTTCACACACCCCCAAAGGGTCACGACCCAGAGATTGAGAAATCCTGCTGTAAAGCATTTGGTTAGTTTCACAGGAACTAGGGAAATGGCACTATCTCTAACTAAGCACCCAGCATGAATTTCCATTCATGCGACATATTTTTCTTGCCTTTCCACATAGTTCCACTCTAGAATTGAATAAAGATTCTTGTAATAGTAAGGGAAAGTGGAAAGAATATGGGAGGGGAGAAAAAAAAGATTGCCTCCTCCTCCTCCAATTTATAAAATAAAGAGAGAAAACAAATAAACCCTGAATTCATAGTGACTTAACTAATTGTGGTATACTGTCTCCTTACTCATTCTGGGTCCTGGGCTGGTTCCTATGCTGGGTGTTAGAATGAGAGCCTTCTGTAAGAAGGTGCTGCTGTCCTAGGGGTGCCTTATGCCAAGCCTGGAGGTAAAGAAGAAAAACATCAACAACAGATGAAGCAATTTTCTACTATGGGGAAAGAGCTACTTGACAGAATGGGACTAGTTCGGGGAAGGTTTCCTTGTAGAAGGGGTGCTGAGTGGCAAGCAGATGTTTATCATGGGGAAACCAAGATATAATGAGCCATAGGTATGAAGATGTCACGGTAAAACACATTTCTCCATCTGTTAACCTTAAAAAGAAGCTTGTCAGGTATCAAGTATCAAGGAAAAGAGATGAACTTGGCATGTTTCAGGAAGAAGAGTCTCCATGTGACTGAGGGCATATGCATGATGAAAGAAACAAAAAACAATCACAAAGCCAGACAGCCCCACCCCAGAGAGCCTTGGAAACCGGGACTAGGAATTTAGATGCAAGGAGAGGACAGGACATGGTCTGATTTTCACTTGTTAAAGCCCCTTTTGGTAACCCTATGGAGAAGAGCTACAGGGCATTCACTGAATTGATAGTGCTGCATAGGAGACTTTGCCAGGAATCTAGATGTAGATTGGATCATGACCAGTGTGGTAGCTGGAGTTGAACAGAAGCAGAGAAGAGGGTTATGTGCCAGCACCATGTATTCGTATATGAGATTTTAAGATGTGAACATTCTGTTGTCTTTGGGATTGTAGCACCAGTCACTGTGTAGTGACACAGTAGGAGTTCTCTACTTAACAAGGTGACCTGTGGGTGTGGACTGCTGACTGAATATTTTGTGCCTGAACCAATACTAGATGTGATTAATTTGATCAGTGAGAAAAATGATTAACGTGTCTAACAACTTGAGGGGACAACAGAGTCCTCTGTGAAACAGACAAGATTTGGGGTGAACATGATGTAAGGAGGTGGTATTAAATTTGACCTGTGGATTAAATAAATATCCAAAAGTGAAATCACACAGAGGAATGGATTTTAGGTTGGAAAGAACAGAGCTCATATGTTTATCAACTGTTAGTGAGAAAATTAGCTATGCATTTTCTTGCTCTAAATTTTAACACCTTCAAACTTTTAGGCACGGAGATTTAGGTGTGGGGAATGCTGGTCAATGATTATGCTTACAAAATGATCCTATTATGCTTTCAGTAGAAAAATTGAGGAGTGGCCCTGCTCTTTTGTTTTTCTATGCTTCTAAGCTTTAACACCAGTATAGACAATAGATGACCTTATCAACATATCTGTCACCAAAGGCTATCAGCACCCAGCAGCCCCAGCAGGTGTGGCGAGTGAGCAAGCACTGCCATTACTGTTTCAAACTCTAGGCCACCCAAGGAAGAATTCTACGGCTTGGAGTTTATATTACCCTTTTCATCTTTATTTTAAAGGTAAAAGTATCTGCAGAGGGCAGATGCAAATGACAAATTAAATCAGACCTCCTAATTAGAGGAGCCATAGGGCCCAGTCATCGTCCTCACCAGGCCCAGAGGGCAGGAGACAATTTGAAGACAGTTTCTCCTTGATAACACTGAGTCATTAAGAAGCTGGTAGCTGCGTTTGGTGGTGGAGGGTAGGGGGTTGGGGGTGGAGGATGGTGATGGCAGGGAGGGGTGGATTGTTTGAGACCAGATTTCTCTGTGATAGCCTTGTTCTGTCCTGGAACTTGCTCTATAGACAAAGCTAGTCTCAAACTCAGAGAAATCCACCTGCCTCTGCCTTCCAAGTGCTGGAATTAAAGGGGTGTGCCTGGCTAACAATGGCATTTTGAAACTTACACTGAATACCGAAATTAAAATTGAGTAGGAAAATTGATTTTTTTAATTAATTTATGAATATTTTTCTCCAAATTCAGTTTTGTTATAACATATTTACAAGACATTTTATGTTCACTTTTTTTTTTTTTTTTTTTTTTTTTTT
>NW_022196897.1:63245056-63250971 GCF_008632895.1 Mastomys coucha
CAGAAATCCACCTGCCTCTGCCTCCCAAGTGCTGGGATTAAAGGCATGCGCCACCACTGCCTGGCTTCATGTTCACTTTTTAAAAGCTAAAATTGTATTTAAACATACCTCAGAATAAACTTTGGAGTACTCCATGATTCTTGAAAATACCTAGCCTCCATTATTGTAAACCACAGGAGAAAATTAAGACAATGTATGTAAAAGAGGACTTGAGACTTGTCCGGGTCACAGACAATTGTCTAAAACCAACAGCTCCAGGGAGCTGAGGGAGATGTCGGGTGGGCAAAGTGTTCACTGAACAAGCATGAGGTTCTGACATCAGCTCTCCAGCACCCACATAAAGTCCATTAAAACCCTAGCACATCAATAATCCCAATGCTAGAGGGTAGAGTGAAGACAGGTAGACCCTCTGGACTGGCTGGCCTGTCAGTCTAGCCAAAATGGAGAGCTCTAGCTTCCGTCAGAGACTGTCTCAGAAAGTAACACAGAGAGTGACTGTGGAAGACACCAAAGCTCAAGTCTGGCCTCCACACACACACCTCAGTAAGTCTGGCCTCCATACATACATACACACACACACACACACATACACACCAGTAAGTCTGGCCTACATACACACATACACATGAGTAAGTCTGGCCTCCACATACACACACACACACACACACACACACACACACACACACACCAGTAAGTCTGGCCTACACATACACATGAGTAAGTCTGTCCTCCACACACACACACATGAGTAAGTCTGGCCTACACACACACACACACACACACACACACACATGAGTAAGTCTGGCCTACACACACACACACACACACATACATAAGTGCACCTGAACACACAAGCACACTTATACAAAACACATATGTGCACACACAAAACAAAACCAACACATATTACCACAAATATAGTAATAACAGATTATTATAATTGTTTTATATGTTCAACCTACGTATTTAGAGAAAAGAAGCCAAGCCCTAAGCAAACTGCTGGCACAAAGTTATTTAGAGTTGCTTAGCCTCCTATATCTCGGTGCCTTGCAACAGACATGCCCCCCTAACCGACACTCACACCTAAGGATACCCTTACTCAATGTTGTGTCCTTTCAGGTCATAGGTTGTGCAGACCGCAATGGTAAAGAGCACCCTCCCACCCGCACCCCACTCCTACCCCCAGATAGCCAAGCCTCAGGGTAACTCTCATGCTCAGAGGCACACACTTGACCCTGGAGACTTTTCAGAGCCTTCCTTGCTCACCTTTCAGGGATGCTGGCCCAAGAGCAGCAAGGGCTCCCTGCCACACAGCAGGAAGAGTCCAGACCTCTCAGCATAACTGATTCCTCAACAGTCTTCCTCTCCCTACACCCGCCACTTTCTGAACTCCCCCCTCATAGCACACACAATATGTTTCTGACAGCCAGGCTAATTGATCCTGGCAAGAAATGGTGTAAGGACAGTCTTCTCTTCCTCTTCATTCTCCACAGAGCCTGCCCTGACTTCCTGTCCTACCAGAACTTTCCCTTATTCTAACACATGGCCCACAACGATGCTATCTTAGAATTCGCACATCCCCTCCAATGTTTCCACATCCACATACTTAACCACTGTTCCTTTTTTGTCTTTAATGACTTCTTGGTTTGTTTTTGTTTTTGTTTTTGTTTTTTTGAGACAGGGTTTCTCTGTATAGCCCTGGCTGTCCTGGAACTCACTCTGTAGACCAGGCTGGCCTCGAACTCAGAAATCCGCCTGCCTCTGCCTCCCAAGTGCTGGGATCAAAGGCATGCGCCACCACCGCCTGGCTAATGATTTCTTGAAATGAATTCTTACATTTTGACTTAAGTACATTTAACTTTATAGGACATTTTAGATCATTGCCAGTACTGGAAGGCCAGTACTATTCCTTAAAAATTGAGGTGAAAGCATACACAATAAAAGCATTAAAGTCTTGTCTATGTCAATTGCTTAAAATTATCACACATTCTATCATTTGGGAATCTGTTACTTTGGTAAGTTAAGTCTTATATCATGCAACTTTTACGTGTATATATCTGTCCATTTCTCCCTTTAAATAAAGTGTATGTTCAGAAAGGAGGTTGTATATTGTGCCTTAGATTTCTCAGTGTCTAGCACATAGTAAGCACTACATAAATATTTGTTCAGAGAATACATGCCATCCACAAATATATCAGTATCCCTAAGCACAACTTGTAGATATACAGTGGGTGAAATAGACATTCAATCCTTCAGTTAAACTTAATGAGGCCATTTAATTATGCACTAAATTTATAGGTAAAATATATTATTGTGGGTATAAAATATAGCGTAGAGAAAGAAATACTTCTCATTCCTGTTAACAGTAACATTGCTATTTGCATGAGATTTTAGGTTTTAAAATTTGAAAATGATAGATCCAGATTTTATGAGAGTAATAAAAAGAAAACATACAATGATTAGTTGGTGTGTCTTGCTTTGGAGAAACCTAATAGAATAAATTCCAAGTATTCAGTGATAAGTTAGGGCCACATAAGTTACGCTGGAAAATAAATGTAAAAGAAACCATTTAAACTGCAAATCCTAACGGCCTTTTCAATATAGTTTGACTTCTACTCTAGGAGCATACTTATGAGATAAATTCAGGTGTTCCTTGCATAAATGAACACAACTCAAATAAAGGAGAGGGGAAGCTGAAGAAAAATACCCCAGGAACTTTAAGGTTTGAGCTGGAAATGCAGGTAATATCCAAGCGCTTTTGTAAAAATTAGTTTCCGTTTCGTTACTCCCCAAAGGCCAGAATTTTAGTTTTCAAAAGAAAAGGTTGCACACAAGAATTATAAAGGCAAGGTAAATAAGGGATGATGGGAATGGCTTTTTGTATCTATGTTCTTAATTATTCATAAGATATAGGAATAATAAAATCTCTTGCTTCCCATGAACAAACACCCTGGCCTGTGTTTAGAAGTTTTCCTGTCTATCTGGACTTTGGAGAACCACAAGCCGGAAGCAGTCCACCAGAGCACACCCCAGCAGGCGCCTTTCCCATACGTGTACACACCTATATACAGTAAAGATACCTGCCCTCCCACATAGGGGACACCCCACAACAGGAAAGAACCTCAAAGTCCTCTACTATGACTCCTTAAATATGAAAAGAATATCAAGGGCTTTCCTCACATTAAAAGATGAGCTCGTCTGTTCAATGCCCGGGCCCGTTCCTGTCCACTCCTAAGCCACAGTTCAGTTACCTAGGTGTGTTTTCCTGGTCTATTTTAAACATGAGAATAGGTGCAAAGAAAACACCCAACTCATTGCTCTGTTTCCTGTTCCTCTCTGCCACAGGCTCCATCCTGCTACTCTGGACTATGAAACTGAATACTCAATAGACAAAAACAGAGATCTATCCTGATTAAAGAATGTCTTAGCACACATTTACTTATGTAACCGAAGTCAACACAAACCTTGCCTTTTCAAAATGCAGGACGCTTAAAAACACAGTAAATCAAAACAACAACAAAACTCTTATCTTCTTTCCCCTACCACAGTATACTGTCCAAGACTCAGCTGATGTCATTTCCCAACCTGTGGACTATGAACTGGTTTTTGAAAAAACACTACCTGTAGTGGTTGGAACATGAAATGTCTCTTGCAGGATCATATCTTTGAATACTTGGTCCCCCACCCCACCACCCCACTCCCAGCAGAGAGCACGAGGTTACGAAACCTTTAGGAGGCAGAACCTTGTTAGAGGAAGTACATCACTGCGCGGGCACTAAGGTTTTAAGGACTGGCCCCACTTCCTGTTTGTTCTCTCTCTCCCTCCCCCTTCCCCTTTCCCCACCCCCTCCTTCCTGTGTGTGGATTCCTGACAGCCACGCTGGCTCCACACTCATCTCTTTCCCTCCATAATGGACTCTGTCCCCCTCTGCCCCTGTGAGCCAAAATAAACCTTTTCTTCTCTAACTTGCTTTAGTCGGGGCTCTCTATGCATATATATATGCATATATATGTATATATATGCATATACATATATATGTGTGTATATGCATATATATGCATATATATGTGATGGTTCATTTTGTAACACTGTTTCACAGGCTTAAGTCCAAGGTCGGGTGACTTGCTTGACTTGGGTCTGAGGTGAAGTAGATTACAGTGATTGGGCGTGAGATAGAGGAGACTGATCTCAGAGAGTTCAGGAAACAGCAAGAAGAGGCTGTGAACAGAATATATACTTCAAAGGCAAGCCGCCACTGACTCATTTCCTCCCATCAGAGCCTGCCTTCCGTGGTGTTATCAACCATTACTGGGTGACTCCATTATGGATTGATCCCATGATTCCATTAATCCATTATCCATTTATTAGATCAGGGCTTTCATGATCCAGTCACTTCCCCAAAGCCTCACCGCTAAACATCGCATTGGAGAACAAGCCTTTAATGTATGAGCCTTTGGAGAGCATTTTGTACCCAAATCACATTGGCATTTAAGCTGCTGGATCCTGCCTGCTCAGTCTCACAGCTATTTTCACAAACTACCTCTCTTTTCCAGCTATAATCATGATTTGTTTTGAGACATGGTTTCTTTGCAGCTTTGGCTGCCCTGGAACTCATTATATCAACCAGGCTGGCCTCAAATTCATGGAGATCCACCTACCTGTGCCTCCCAAGGGCTGGGATTGAAGTTGTGTGCTACCACTCTCTGGCTATACTAGTGATTTAAAGCTTTTACAATCTTTCATCAAGATTATTACAATAGACAAATCCTTTATCCTCTCAGAATGACACAACAGGCCTTTCTTCCCTCTTATGTGCCAGCCCCTGTCCTTATCACACTCAGTTGAAAGCTGGTTCTTTGGTCAACAGGGCAAGGGAGCTGGTAGGAGAAACGATCTAAATTTACCTGTTGCAAAATTCATCCTAATGTGTGCATCTCTTCATCTCTCGAGCACTTGGCAGTGCTGACTATTCCTGCCTGGAAATCTCCTGCCAGACTTCATGGCTACAGGTTAAGATCACAGACCTCCAAAGCCCACAGAGTGGGTAGACCACTGAGTGCCAAGTGACATCCAAAATCAGGATGAAGACTACTAAATGAAGAAATGTCTTAGGGGTTAACAGCCGACTGTGGGCTGAGAGTCCCTAGCATCTTCTTCAGTTTTTATATCTCCTTTTACATCTCCTAGATGTCCAATTAGCTGATCATTTTCACATAATTATTAGTCAACCTGAAATTTCCTTTTGAACTTCATCAACCTATAGGACTGTTATAAATTAAACTTATCTCTTAGCTTTTTCAGATTAGGGAATTGAGTTGAACTGTCAAGTAGAAACGATTATTTATAAAGTAGATACTTATTTTGCTATTCAGAAAAGCAGTCTCTACTCATTGGTAGGATTATTCTTGTGGACAAAATTCTCAATTACAAGCTCTAGCCCTCCTTTCAGTCTCTCCGATATCTACACTGTTCGGGGCAGATTTATTTAGTCCTATTACGAAGGCGTTGGTTGGCTTTCTAAAAAGAAGTTCTTCTGAAGCAGAAAATTGACTCCATGTAAATTTTCACTCTGTTACACATATTAAAGTCTGTTGATTTGGGTGAAGGAAGGAGGCAGAAGGACAGGGAGAGATGTGGGGGAAGAGGCCAAAAAGGTCATAAATATCAAATCATGAAAAGCCTGGAGAATATTATCAACCTTTTCTTCCCAGAGAAATTGTTTGAGAGCCCTGTGGTGTCCCTGAAAATGAAAGGTAGGAGTGGCTTTCCTCTGGATGAAGAGGTTTGATCTGGGGTGATATATGAGTATTTGAAGGTAACTGTGACCTTAAGTGATTCTTAAGAAATCTAGACTCTCTCTCTCTCCCTCCCTCCCTCTCTCTCTCTCTCCATATATATATATATATATATATAT
>NW_022196897.1:63250981-63255521 GCF_008632895.1 Mastomys coucha
ATATATATATATATATATATATAAATACACATATGTATATGTATGTATATACATATTATATATGTGTGTATATATATTTCACATACACATATATGCTCATATACAAGTAGAGAAGAGAGAAAGAGAGAGATTGAGAGAGAGAAACAGACAGACAGACAGATAGAAACAGAGAATCAGAATCTAGACTTAAATAGATTTCTATGTGGATCTCAGCTTCTTACCACCTGGGTGATCTTGAGCAAATCTCATCTCAGTAAGGTGGTACCACACACCTATTAGCATCTTAAGATGTTCATGGGCTTTCCAAATGTTAAATAAGAGAGTTCCCCAAGGGTCCTCATCCTAGAGAATTGTGGTAAGTCCCAGAACATTTGTTCTGTTCGGTTTCTAGGCCTGCCACAGTTAGGTAGCTCAGATCAACTACAATGAGTTGCCTCACAGCTGACCATCTTCAGTCAAGGTGTCAAAGGGCCGTGCTCCTCTGAAAGCAGTAAAGGAGGGCTCCTCCTTTGCCACTGCAGCCTCAGCTCACCAGGTAGTCTGGGTCATTTGTGACCTAGGGCAGTTGGCTTCCTGTCTTACATCATCTTGTTCTTCCTCAATGAACACCTTTGTGTCTGTAGTCACTGTTTTAAAGGACAGCCCTCTTGCTGGAATATGGCCTGCCCTTGTGGCCTCATTTAAAATTGACTATTTCTGTAAAGACCCTATTTTCAGATGAGGTCACACCCTGGGACACTAGGTTATCAGGATTTTAAGCTATCCATTTGGGGGTGTGCTGAGGGCACCGCTCCGCTTTTAATTACTAGAGTGTCTTGCTATAGATGTTTGTAACGGCTAGGGCAGTACAAAGTACCCAACTGTAGCCGATACTTCTCTAACAGTTTTGAAAGCATGAGTGTGTTGAGTGTGAAGACAGCTGTGGGCCTGAGGGTTTCCCTGTTCTTGGCTGAATCTGAAATGTCCAGCTATTTATTAACTTCCCTGTCACTTATGGTTTTCAGGTTTTGAGACAAGGAAGAAAATTTGCCACAGATCTTTACAACCAGGCCTGCCTTAAGCATATTCCACAGTGAGCCATGTGACAACCTCACTGGTACTCATCACAAACTGGGGAACGCCATCAGTGTAAACTACATACTTAACCAAACTGAAACATTCTCAGTGCCTCTTTTTTTTTTGGCTGGTACATCAAGTTGAGAGTTTATGTTTTAACTACAAGTATGAAACAGAAAGGACAATCTAGGAATTGTGTGTGGTTTTGAAACCTTGACACCTGCACATAAAAACATGCTTTCTCTAGCAAGGCCACATGTCTGAAATCTACCCAAACAGAGTCACCAACTGGGACCAAGTACTCAAACATCAAGCCTAATAATAGGAACATGATAGAGCAGGGCATAGCCTTAGCTTAATATCCACATCCCACTTCTACACGTTTTTTTAAGGGAAATGGTGTGACTCTTACTATCATTTTCTATCTATGAAAAATAAAGCCAGTTTCTTCTCTGACTAATGGTTTAAATTTCACTTTGCAGATTTAATGGTAGTTTTAACCAAGCATTGACTTTCTTTTTATTTTTTTAATCTTATTTTTTCAATTAGATATTTTCTTTATTACATGTCATATGATTTCTCCTTTCCCAGTCTCCCCTCCAAAAAACAAACAAACAAACAAAAACAAGAACAAACCCCTGTGCCTCCCCCCTCTCCATGCTTGCCACCCCACCCTCTCCCACTTATTGGCCCTGGCATTCCCTTACACTGGGGCACAGAACCTTCACAGGGCCAAGGGCCTCTCCTCCTATTGATGATCGACTTTGCAATCCTCTACTATACACATGCTGCCAGAACAATCAGTCCCACCATGTATACTCCTTGGTTGGTGGTTGAGTCCCTCGGAGCTCTGAGGGTACTAGTTAGTTCATATTGTTGTTCATCCTAAGGGGCTGAAAACCCTTCAGCTCCTTTGGTCCTTTCTCTAACTCCTTCATTGGGGACCCTGTACTCAGTTCAATGGATGGCTGTGAGCCTCTACATCTGTATTAGTCAGGTTCAGTGCCTCTTTTTTTTTGGCTTATTTCCCCTTAAATGCCTTCTTCATAATACTGTTTTCTCTTCCATTATCTTGATTCAAACCCTGCTTTCACCAAATACTAGTCAAACACCACAAATTCATTTCTATGCCTAAAAAGGCTTCAAGTTCGTTAACATCAAAAAATAGACTAAGGAGGGATTGCAAAGCAGAAGGGCCCTTGGTTTACTTTTTTCCGGGCTACGTTGGTTTCCAGTTATTGAAATCCATTGAATAACCAGCTTCCTATGATAGAGCCATGTGGTGGAGAAGACTCATACCCTGGTGTGGAAAGAGAAGGGTTGAAGAGAAAGCAGGAACTTCCTGGTTGCCCAAAATAACCAGTGTAGCACTGCCTCTCTGTGCCTCTCAGATTCTGTGGATCTGAACACAGAAAAATGTAAGTTTAAATTAGGCATTCATTTAAAACAATTGTTTTCCTTTGATGCTATTAAAAATTCGTAGATTGCTTTTATTTCTCATTTCAACCATAGGCTGTTTTTAATTTCAGTTTTCTCAAGTTGTTCGTGTCCACAGGAACCTTTCATTTCCAAAATGACGCATTGGATCAGTAGAGGACCACAGCCACCAGGTGGCACTGTACCCAATGTGCTGGGGGAGTTTATTTTAATCAGCATGCATTCTAAAAGGTTTGTACACAAGGTTCTAAGAAAACTGGCAGATAGGCTATCATCATGCAGACTAGAAAAGGGAAAGTGTGTTTCAGGAAGGGGAGAAACTACGACAGTAATATCAAAAGTAGGCTCCCAACCACTGCTCTGGTGCAGGGGCTTTTTGAAGTCCCTTATGACTTACTACAGAGAATCAATTCACTCAAAAGTAACACCTAAACTCCTGAGTATTTTGCTACTTGATGAATGCAAGGAAACTTTTTCATAAGTTCTGGGTGCTTTAAGCTTTTATTTTTAAATGCACAGCACCATTTGAATCGCTCTCTCTCTT
The DNA here is from genome assembly GCF_008632895.1 of Mastomys coucha. NCBI lineage: Eukaryota > Metazoa > Chordata > Mammalia > Rodentia > Muridae > Mastomys > Mastomys coucha. The sequence continues at coordinate 63,254,019 of NW_022196897.1, forward strand.
TCTCTCTCTCTCTCTCTCTCTCTCTCTCTCTCTCTCTCTCTCACACACACACACACACACACACACACACACACACACACAAATCCAACAACAAAACAAAAACAAAAAACTAAGAGTTAGGGCTGGTGAGATTGCTCCGTCCTCAAAGTGCTTGCCATGCAAACCCACGGTCACACAGTGGGCCTCAGAGCAAAAGGGAGAGGTGGGAATGTGAGAAAGGCACTTGTAGTTGGGGGGGGGGGAGGTTCACACATGGGAATGGGCATAAGTAGAGGTGATCATGATGCAAATGTACTTCATTGCACTCATGTATGAAATTATAAAGCACAAATTCAATGAAAATTATTTATTTTAAAAATAAACTAGATGTTCTGGCACACCCTTGCAACCCCAGTGCTGGTGGGGTAGAGACAGGGAGCTCACCGGGGCTTGCTGTGTGACCTAGCCTACGTGGTCAATGAAAGACCATTTCAACAAAAAAACAAAACAAGACAAAAACCCAACCAACCAATCAACAATAACAGAAACCAAGGTTGACTGCTTAACTGAGGAATATCTAAAGTTATCATCTGGCCTTCACATGCTTGTGCACACACACAGACACAGACACAGGGGTGGGGAGGCCAAGAGCTATAGTTCCATTGGGATACACGTGATGCAAACATGTCTGTAATTGGATTGTTTCAGTCAACCAAGCAGGACAACTACCAGTGACAGCCTAGAAAAGTGACCTTCCGGTCTAGAATACTGAAACCAATAAGGGGAACTTACCAGAGATGCATGGTAAAACTATCTCCCAAGGGAACGTCCACCAAGAAAACAAATTAGCAATATAGAGCATCTTCAGTACACTCTGCTTGCCTTCCCTGTACTTGATTCTCTTCTACTTAGCAGCCATCAATCAGTCCCAAAATAACTATCTCTTGCTGCGTAATTGTTGGAGGGCTCAGGAAGAGAAATGGTTCATACAAAGATCTGAAATGTGCCTATTATTCAAAAAGACCTAGTGTAATTTGAGAGTGTATCAGAGCTGTTCTGGTGCTAAGTGGAAGAGCTAACTTGATACACTGCAAAATGCCCGGCATTTCTCGCTGCACTATACATTGTACAGCAAGGCAATAAATAAATAAATAAATAAATAAATAAATAAATAATAAAGATAGCAGCCTATGCATTGCAGTTTGAGGATAGATAATACCCTGATGAAAAAAATTCACCACCATATTGCCGAAGGTAGGTATGGATATGGTTTGGGTTTGCTTCCTGTCTCTGTAGCAAACACCACGATTAAAAGCAACCGAGGGAAGGAGGAATTTATTTCCATTAACACTTCCAGGTGATTGTCCATTGATGAACTGTGGAAAACTTTGGCAAGAGCTCAAGGTAAGAAGAGGATTTCTGTTCTTTAAATTTCAGTGTTAAGAAACACTGTGGCGCTGGGCGGTGGTGGCGCACGCCTTTAATCCCAGCACTTGGGAGGCAGAGGCAAGCGGATTTCTGAGT
>NW_022196897.1:63255601-63273444 GCF_008632895.1 Mastomys coucha
AAAAAAAAAGAAACACTGTGGCACAAAAGCAAACATTTTCATCTAAATTAGAACGCGGTGATTTAATGAATGGCTACGCGGAGCACCAGAACAGTGTCCGGGAGCTTGTGTTTGCTTCCCACTGCTTTACACATGACACTGAAGATGGTTAGAGTCACACTCGGAGCAGGATCTTTTACAAACCCTTTCTGTCTACCATGAGCTTTCACAAATAGGAAGGTCTTCAGGCAGCAAGAAAAACACAAGGAGAGAAACAGACTGTCATGTGCACTGTTCATTTTTGTCCCAAACTAGTATAAGATATACAAGAGGGCCAAATCTGCATGCAGCTATGCAAACAGAAAAGAATCAAGAACAACTGGGTATAGTGGCTCAACCCTATAATCTCAGTGTTCAGGAATCAGAGGCAAGAGGACCAGAAGTTCAAGGCCAACTCTGATTACAAGAGACCCAGTCTCACAAAAAAGCAAATAAATTAAATAAATAGCAATGACACTACAATATCCAGGAATAGCATGACAAGCCTCTGCAATCGTCTTCTGCCCTGACATTCAGCAGTGACCATCAGGCTAGTCCACCCAAAACTCCTCTTAGCTACATCTTCCTCTTTACCACATATCAGTCCTGAGGAGCCAGGAAACTGGACAAAGCAAAACCCAACAGAAGCAACAAGGTCATTGTCTTCCCACTGCTCATGGGTTTCCTCTGTCTGCTATGGCGATGTTTCATGGGTGTTCTGGCTTTTCTCTCACAGATATGGTGTAGGCCATGAATTCTGACCTTAGTTTTGTGGCTGCATAGTTGTGTGTTTTTACTATGCTTTCCCTCTTCTTGGAAAGATGGATAGTAATGGTATATACCTCATGACAATCCAAGGATTGAACAAGAGAGTACATTGGGATTGCCTAGGATGATGTTCCACACACACAAGTGAAAGCAACCAATAACGAAGAACGCACAGGAGCGATACCATATGGAAATTTGAGAAGGGTCTGCATGGTGCCCAGTGTCTGCTAGAATAGTGGGATGGACCTGTCAGGAGGTCCACATGAATGAGATACTAAGGAGCCTCTTGGAAAATAATTCCCCCCAAGGGAAAAGAGCAACAGACTCGTAAAATCTACCCTTGTGATGGTGTACCATTGACAGAGGGGCTGAGTGAATAACGGTGAATATAGCCTGTTAGTTAACATGAGTAATGTGGCTGGCTGGGCTCCCATGCATTTAAGTTTGATTCTAGAAAAGAAGGGAGGAAGGGAGTGAGGGAGAGAAGGAGGGAAGGGAAAGGGTAGAAAGGAGGGAGGAAAGATGAAAGAGAAGGAGAAGGGGAACATGTAAAATCTGGAGGGCAGCTGACATTTAGGAAATGAAGTTCTTTCATCCCTCTCTAGACACTAGAGGTTTCCAGCCATGATGGAGTGTCAGGCAGGAAGGAGCCCAGTTATTATCACCTAAGAAATTCCTTTTCCATGGGGCTTAGACCAACAGATTCCTAGAATGTTTAAGGAAAATCAAAGGATTTACGTATGAACATAGATTACCCACCTGGGACTTCCTTAATATTTGTGAGGCCTGATAGAGTAGCCGATTCCACAGTCTCAGGGCTTAAGTAATGACTCCCACTTAGCCCGTCTGCCCATGTACTGACACTCCCCCAAACCCATGCTGAGAGGTGAGGAAATGAATACTTCTCCGTATTTCTGTCCCCAGTAGCCAGGTGCGTTAACTGCAAATGTCATTTATATTTGTTCCCAAACTTGTCAGTTGGCCTGGCTATTATAATTCCAAATATTTGTCTTTATTGAAAAATTCAGAGTGTGGAAATTGTCATAAAAAATACAAATGCTGTCAGGCCTGACAGTACAGATCTGTGGCTGCCCCTCCAGCCAGTCCTGGCACTGCTGACCTGTGGCTACCTCTCCAGCTGTTCTCTGCTTTCTAGGAGCAGTTCTTCTCACCACCAGAATTAAGAGCCAGAGGACCTTCCAGTCTTCCTAAGACAGGAGAGAGACAAGGAACTCTGTGATGTCAGCTATTCATTCCAAACTTCCTAATCTTCCCCAACCAAGTATTTTCCCAAGTATTTAATAAGCATAGGGCAACTATTAGTCTATCATGGGGTGACTATTAGTCAGGACCTTACAAAACCACTAACCTGGGACTTATCCTTAGTGAAAAGTTCCATGTTTTGAATCACACTTTTCTTCTAAGTAGGAATAATGCACATCAAGTGGGTAGTTAGATATAATAAGGAGAACGTGTGTAACACAATGAGTCACTCTATAAACGTTAGTTTCACATCTCTACAGGGGTTATTATTTCCCTCCAGACATAAGTTGTTGCATGAGTGGGGAGTGAGCATTGCTTCTAGGTTTATTTTGTTCAGAAATGAATACTCTGGGTGTGACAGTTACCTTTAAGATGGAATCTACTCTCTTCATATAGAACTCAAGAGGCTGAAGAAAATTGTCTGTTCCATTTTAATTTTTACCTATCATGGTTCTGCTTTTTATTCTATTCTATGAGATGAATAACTAGATGATGTTCTATTACTAGATTTTCAGGGTCTGTAGAACAGTCCCTCAGAGAAGTCTTTATCGGTTACTGTCTTCTATTCTGTTCCTGCAGTCCAGCCATTACAAGTTGATCAGCTGTATTAAACTGTATACACTGACAACATGACTGTTCCATAGTATGGTGAGAGAGAAGGTTTTCCTTGTAGATATGTGCAAGAGAGAGAGAGAGAGAGAGAGAGAGAGAGAGGGAGAGAACAGCCAGAGCTTTCAGGAAGAGCGCAGAGCAGAGAAAGTAGTAGACTGAACTTGGCCAGGAGAACAGACCAGCCGTGAGAGAAGCAGGAGCAGAGTAGAGAGAGAAGAGCAGAGAGAGTGTGGTGGTTTGAATAGGTCTGGCCCCTCATAGACTCATGTGCTCAAATACTTGTCCCATGGAATGGCACTATTAAGAGTTATATCCTTATTAAAGTAGGTGTGGCCTGTTTGAGGAAGTGTCACTGTGGGGGCAGGATTTGAGGTTTCCTATCCTTAAACTAAGCCCAGTGTGGTCCAGTCTCCTTCTGACCTCTTAGCTCTTTCTCCAGCACCAAGTCTGACTGTACATTGCATACCCTCCTCCATGACCATAATGGACTAACTCTGAAACTGTGAGCTACTCTCAATTAAATTTGTCTCTTATAAGAGTTTCCTTGGTTATAGTGTCTCTTCACAGCCATAAAACCCTAAGACACAGAGAGAGAAAGACCAAAAGGAAGACATTTTTGAGTGTGGACCAAAGAGAAAATTCAGCTGAAAACACAAGGTTACAGGGAGAAAGGAGCATTTGGGGGCAGGGAAGCCTGTGAGCTAGGGAAGTTTAGAGTATGGGGGGGCAGTGAGAATAACTTAGATGCCAGCACAGGACTCTGAAATGAGTAACAGTTACTTGTGATCCTGAAGGAGCCTGGATGCAGCATGTGCTTTGGTACCAGAAGCCATTTGTCCCTTTTGTCAGTGCTAAAGGAAATGGCTCCTTTTTGGTAGAGAGGAATACACAAGTTCCTGAGGAATGCTAGCTTTTGTTTAATCTCCAGAATTTGAAGAAATGGAGTTTTCTTTGGACCTGACATAAACTAATCACCCCAAAGTCTTCGAGTGAATAAAATTCGAAGAGTCCCCAGGTACCACCATTGCCACAAAACAAATCCTGTGTTTTCTCATGTCTTCTAAGTTTTATAAAAATCTCCACTCTAAACTTCTAAGAAACACAATGTATGATGATGGCTCAGTAAACACAATATCATCACCCACTCCCACGCTGAAGCTTTAGGTGTCTAATCTTGGTGTTTGGTTGTTCAAAACCTGTGGCTGGGCTCAAAGGAGGTCCTAGATCCACCCTTTGTGAATTCTCAAATAAAGGTTACTATGTCACAAAGGAGCAGATGCTGCCATCATTGTTGATGGTGGCATATGAAATATCTCCCAAAGACTCGTGCATTATGATTGTGTCTTTGACATAGCAGTGTTCAGAGGTAGGACCTTGAATTGTAATCTGATTATATGGGATCAAACCTCATCCATGGACCAACCACTTGACGGCAGGAGGACTAGATGGAAAAAGTAGGTCATTGGAGCAAGCCATTGTATAATATACATTTTTTGTCCTATGACCACGTCTAGCCTTCCACGATTTCTTAGGCACCAAAGGTAGGCAGTCTCCTCTATCACCTGCATCATTTACTTTGCCTGAGGCCCAAAGTGATGGAATCAGCTGACTCCAGACTGAAACCTCTGAACGATGAATCAAGCCAAACTTTTCCTCCCTGAAGATGTGCTCAGATATTTTGTCATAGTCACAAAACAGTGACACAGTTATCCACCTTGGGATGCCAGTAGGGAACATATTTGGAGGACACAGTATTTTCATGGAACCTAAAATCTGATTATATACAAAGATATCACTGAAAAATTTATCTCTTTTTATGTTAGAGGGAGAGGAGGGGAGAGAAACAGAGATAGAAAGAGAAAGATAGAGAGATGTGGAGGATGATGTCCAGAAAATATTACATTCAGTCTTAGGTCTTCAAAGTAAATATCTTAATGTTCAAGATATTGTGTGTTGAATTTACAGTTGTCCAAAGAAAATAAATGCTATTTAAGCTTCAATACTCTTGTTATATAGACCAGGTGGCAAAGTTATAAAGCCACCATGCATATAAGGCCAAATTAAAGTTCTTTATTAGCTAGGGACCAAGAATCTCTGTCACCAAAGCTCAGTAATGCAGTGTCTATAAAGGTGAAAGCCACAATGGGGTCATTGTCAGGTATAGGTCAGGAGAACCTGGTAACATTTGTTTGATTTTACTATCAGCAAATATTTTTGTTATTCACCTGGGCCATGGTCACAGTCGTGGAAAGTCCTAAATGTATTGCCAAGTTCAGGGAGCTAGGGGCTGAAAAGTACCAGCAAAGACACAAAATGGAGTTTGGATAAGAGCAGCACGAGGTGGTGTTATCTCAGTCACTCAGATCTAAGATGTCACCAAACAGGACTCATCCCATTGTCTGACTGTTTTCTCACTTGTGTAAACTGAAGACAAATCTTTCTATTGTCTCCTATTTCAAACTAGCAAGCCAGGCTTCACAGGTATGTGCCCTGCACAGTCACTCTGTGTGCCTAGGAGGGCTCTGTGCTTGACTCAAAGCACTACTGACACAAGCTCACAGATCCTAACAACTACGCTTTTCATTGTGCACTGATATTTCCCAACTATGTAACTGACCCTGCCAAAGACTCTGGGTTGTCTAGCCCAGAAAAACATCGTTTCTTCACTCTCATAGGCACTGGGACGGGACATGAATTAATATTGAGGGTGACCCAGGGTGAGGACCACAGTGAGCAGTCATGGAGAGCTCATTGCTTGGATAAGTGTTTGGGAGGTGTGCTGGTAGATTTGGTTTGGTTTGGTTTTTATCAAGCTGGAGTCATCTGGAAAGAGAGAGCCTCAGCCAAGGAACTTCCTTCATCAGCTTATGTGCAAATCTGCGGGAACATTTTCTTGATTGCTAATTGACTTGAGAGGACCCAGCCCACTGTGAGCTCATGCCTTGGCAGGTGGTCCTGTGTTCTGTCAGAAAGCTGACTGAACAAGCCACGGAGAGCAAGCCAGTAAGTAAGCATCCCTCTGTAGCCTGTGCTTCATGTCCTGCACCCAGGTTCCTGCTTAAGTTCCTGCCCTGACTTCCCTCGATGATGGACCTTCTGAGATCTTATGGAATCTGTTATTTCCTTGGAACTAATCAGGGTTTCCAGCAGCGCCAAGCTTCATATAATATTTTCACAGATACACATTGCTCTGACTTGGATTTCCCAGAAAGGATAAGCAGTGCCTACTCACAGCCTCCACAGTCTCCAGTATATATTCTGCTTTTGGTGACAGGAGTCTGATTTGGTTGCTTTCCGTAGCATTCTTTTCAAAGAGCCCCGATATTCATTATATACTCTAGAACAATTGATAGTCTAAGAGCTTCTATTACGTCAGAAAATACATAAACATGACAACATGAGCAATGTGGTCTGCTTCAGGAGAGATAAGCAATTCACTGGAGATGGGGAACGCTGTTTCCTGAGGCAATTTCAACTCTTGATGTGGTTATGAGGAAAAGCTATTAGTGGTCACGCAGAATGAATGAAGTCCAGAGTACTTGGCCCACGGCTAAATCTTCCCTGTCATATTCAGAGGCGGGCTACAAATAATCGGGGAAATGAAAGCTCATTTCCCCTGTAAGACAGACATTATTTTTTCCTATGAATTCCCGTATGTACAAACTAGGGATTTTATGCCATTTATGCAGTAGGGAACTGGATCTACTAACTGATCTGCTGGGATCAAGCACTGACGGTTATGCATTGGCAAAGTTCTTTGTTGTTGTTAATGAATGTCCCACTTCCAGAGGGAGTAGCTTTTCTGATGGACAGAGTGCACATGCACTGACTCTCTAAGGAGTCTGCTAGGCTTGTGTGTTCTCAGGGAGTCAGTACCTCTCCACCAGAATTGCCTTCCACCCGAGGCACTGGAGTCCTCTTCAACACAGGAGTTCTCTTGGATCCCCCAGCCCTATTCCTGCCAGAAAGACAGAGTGGATCTATGATGTCCAGTCTGAGTGCAGCCAGATATTACCAGCACATTCTACCATTGGAGTAGGGGCAGTGGACACACAAACTGGCTATAGAATTTAATTCATACCTGAGTATGTCCTACCAGATGCCTCAAAACCTCTAAGCAACAGGATGAAGGAAAAAAAAAAGACCTGACTGTAACATTCTCATCCAACCTAAAAAGGCATGCCACCCCACAGTTTTAGCATTTTAAAAATCCCAGCATCTAAGCAGGGCTTCAGCACAGCCATAATGACAGTAGAGCAAAGGCAGTCATGTAACTCGCAATGAGGTACCCTTCTGTCTCAGCAGGAATCATGAATCATCTCAATCAGATCACAGCTTTGTCAATTAGAACATATTTGTATCTTGACGTTTTCAGCATCTCAGACTCTGTGATTTCTCCTTTAATGTCAGAAGAGTGCATTCATCCATTTCTGCCTTCTGAACAGGGTTGATGAATTCAATTTTTATTTTCAAAATGTTTTAGCAGTCAAGTCATAGATGTATTCAGTGGTAGATAATTTCCTCGGTCCATGAAAGAAAGGCCTTGGATGCTAAAGATCCTGAGGACCACAAAAGAGAGGCCACAGGGAGGGAATTAAGGGAGAGAGAGAGAGAGAGGGAGAGAGAGAAAGAGAGAGAGAGAGAGAGAGAGAGAGAGAGAGAGAGAGAACATTAGCAGACAGAGTACTATTCATCGTGGGTATGCCTCAGTGATCTACTTAGTCCAACTAGAAAGAAAAAACAACAAGCAGACAGCTTTCAGAGATACAAGTTCCTGATAAGGCTAGTTTGAAGAGCCTGTAGAGTATGCTTAGCATCAGTGCATGAAGATGTGCATACTGAGTTCAGATAAACTCTGTGCGAAGTCCTGCCAGGCTTCCTGGCTGCTGGGGAGTGGGCCTTACGGATTTGCGTGAAGACACAAACTTTTTTCTTTCTTTTTTATATTTATTCTGTGAAATACTTCAGTAAAGCAGCCTAAGTTTTTGGAAGGATAAAATAAACATATGATTATCACTTCATGTGCAAGACTAATCGAACAGTTTGTGAGAATTATTTGAATAAAGAAATAGCTTCTGATCATTTTCAAGCCTAGAGTTTTGTTTATGCCTCCGCCTAGTTTCAAGAGGAGCCCCAGGAAAGCCACCCTCCTGTACTCCACAAGAGGAGCCCCGGGAAAGCTATGCTCCTGCACTCCACAAGAGGAACTCCGGAAAGCCGCCCTCCTGTACTCCTTCCCCTGGGTGTTGTTCCTCCGGCTCTTCTGAATGTGCTGGCTGACACTTCCTGAGTCCTAAATGATATTGGAGCCTACAAAGTTTCTGCTTCCATGACAGAAATATATTTCTGGAGAACTGTCATGAATTCAGTTCATGAGAGTTTAGAATAAAAAGAGGGAAGCAGAAAGACAGTCCAGTGGTTAGAAGCACTTGCTGCTCTTCAGAGGATCTGAGCCTGGTTCCTAGCACTCATGTGAGATGGCTCACAGCCACCTGTAACTTCAGCTCTGGGGAATCCGATGTCTTCCTCTGGTCTCTGTCAGCACTGGTATGCTTGTGGTGTGTGTGTGCTTGCATGTACACACGGGCACACGCACACACACACAAACATACACAAATCTTTAAAAAACAAAGTTGAGAATAGGAAGAAAGGACTGGGATATAGCAGCACAGTGGTAGGATATGAAGCTCTCATCTCAACCCTAAATACTGAATACGACATAGCTAAACATCAAGAAAGACAAAAAGGATCTCTCTTCCCCAGCTGTCACTAAAGTAAAATCGATTTGTCATGTTCTGTAATAATCTCAGTCTTGCTGAAATCAGATCAAAATGCCAGAAGGAAGACACGCAGCTTGGAGATTTCAGTGGTTCTGTCATGTTGATTTCTTGACCATGCTGTATATGTGTCTTCCTAAGCTTGTAGTAGGACCACTCCTACACATGTGGTGACCTTATACCCTTCTCCTATCAACAGGCCTACTGTTAGTTTATCCCACAACTATTTTTTTTTATCCCACAACTATTGATCCCTTGGCAAAAGGAAAGGTTTTCAGTCCCCTAAACAAACCAGGAAACAACTGGGACTTTGACATTGCTCTGCTGTTTCTCGGGAGGCCCCTCAGCCAGGATTTCCCACCTGTAGAATACGGTGCCCTGTGGCTTTGCTTTCCAAGCACCACAGGGCTTTGTGGATTCCATATTGTCTTCTAGCTCTGGGCTGCGGGCATCACCCACATGCACTGTCAGGAGGAAGGCCTTGTGATGTTGGAGTTCAGAGATATCCTGTTTTCAGCTCTGTGGTTTCTAAATTGTGAAACCTGTAGCAAATAGTCTCAAGTATCTAAATCTCCTTTTTAGTTCTAAAAGGAACATTTAAACAAAAATAGTTTCAAGTCTATTTTCTTCTTAAGATTTTTACCCAGAGAAGATAAATTCTCAGCAATTTTCTGTGAAGTTTTACAAAATGAGACTCTCCTATACTCGTCATCTCTTTAACAAGTCCAATGTGCATTGGACAAGAGCTGACTTCCTTGTTATAATCTTCCATCACATTTTCCAGTGACTGATTAATCAGCAGCATGTTCTAGCATGTCAAATTACACCATCTCTACAATGAACTCAGTGAGTGTTCTTTGCTTTGCTCATTCCTCTTTCTAGATGGTGAGGGCACCCAATCCACTGATAACAAAAAGACAAGACAGGCATACAGACTCAGGCTGGATTTGAACACCAATCTATGTTTGTGGCTGTATGTCATGATGTGTAAGGAGCAACTAAGAAATGGAGAAGTGGAAGGTAGATGATGTTAGAAAAATCTAAAAAGCTTAAGCATGTTGTGAATCTGTTGTAGATGGTCACTGGTTGTACCAAGTAATCTACTCTATTCTACTGTACATATTCAGCTAAAATGCTGTTTATAAAAGGAATGCATTTATTACAGCTCTATGAAAGGAAGCAAGGAAAGAAGAGAGGGAGGGAAGGAGGAAAGGAAGGAGGAAGGAAGGAACAAAAGAAGGAAGGAAAGAAGGAAGGAAGGAAGGGAAAGAGGCAAGTCAGGAAGAAGAACAAGAAAGTGAACAAATACCTCCCAGTCTCTAGTTCAGTCCTTGCTAAATAAGACAAATAGCGTCATATCATCTATAAAAAAATGAAGCATCTGCCTTCCTCATAATATTGTGAATGATAAGAGTTAAGTTATACATAAAGTTTCCTAAAATATAAACCCAGATGTTCTCAGAGAGTCATGTAACCAGCTCCATTGCTGGCCTGCCAACCTTTGTGTTCCAGTCACCCATTTTTCCCAAGTATCACCTGCCATGCTGGTATGGGATGAGTTCCCTGCCTTTAGCATCAGGACCAGTTTCTCATAAATATTCTATATCACTAGGGCATAGTGGTCATTGTAGGCATAATTTTTTGCAGCGTATTTTTAAGAGGGACTCAACCTCTCCTGTAGCCCACCACCCAGCAGAGGTAGTGGAAGAGAAAAGTTATTAGGATACGGGGAAGTGGACCTGTTCAGCAATGGTCCTTTGGCAGCAGTTCAGTCCCATAACAGACACCACATATGACTCAGCATCTGTAGAGGCCACAGAAGCAGCAAACCTCACATCTGTAGAGGCCACAGAAGCAGCAAACCTCACATCTGCAGAGGCCACAGAAGCAGCAAACCTGCCACAGAACCTCACAAGCAGTTCTTGGACAAGTTTCTCTCACCACAAGTTGAGTTCAGCAGCTCTATGTAAAGTGAACCAATACACAAGCGCACATCCTTAGTGAAGAGTAGAGAGGTAGAACAAACCAAACCAGTTCTCAGTGCTCATCTCCCACTGTCTGTAGGGTCATATTCGTACTCCTTTATCACAGGTCTTTTCACGTGTTTGCTATACCAAAACATCCTTTTATCTGTGTCTGCTACAAGAAAACATTCTTTCCCTTATCTGCTCCAGCAAAACATTCTTTCACCTGTCTGCTTCAGGAAAACATTCTTTCCTGTGTCTGTTTTAGCAAGATATCCTTTCACCTGTGTGCCCCAGCAAAACATCATTTGATGTAACTGACTTTCCAAACAAACTGGAAGTTTCTACTTCAGGCCATAGAGCATTTTTCCAAAGATTTTTGTTATAAGAATAATCTTCTTCGAGGGGTGTGGTTCTCACCTTGTACTTCCAGCACAAAGAGAACAACAGTGTTTTATATACTAGAGTGGTATAGATGTAGTTTCAAGGAAGATGACTTACAGCTCTGTACATGGCCAGGTGAAGAATTACTAGACCCAGTAATTTGTGTGTAGTCTGCTTCTGGCAGCAGTTTGAAGACAAGAGAGTCATAAAGTAAGAAGCATTTGTGTTTTACATGAGAAAGCTGTGCTATGGACCAAAAGTTTGTGATTTGTTGTTTTCAGACAGATGGCTCTTTAAAGATCCAAGCTGTGGAAGCCTGCATGCCAGCGCGGCACAGCTTCAGGACTAAAGTGTGGGCATTCTAGATCTAGAGAAGAAATGATGGCCAAGGAAAAGCACTAGACTCACACCACATCTGCTCAAAAGTTCTGTGGCATCATGTCAAATGCTAAGCAGAGACTGAGTGCATGTGTGAGTGTATGTGTGTGTGTATGTGTGTGTGTGTGCATGTATGTGTGCATGTGTGTGTACCTGTGTGTGTGCAATACTTGAGCATGTATGTGCATGTGTACATGGATGTGTAGGTACATTCATCTGTGCATCTATGAAGGCCACAAGTCTACATAAGATACCTTCCTCTATTACTCTCCATCTGACTCTTTGTCAAAGTGTTTCTCAGAGAACCTGGAGCTCGCCATTTTGGCTAGCCAATGAAGTTCTAGAGTCTGCTTGTCTCCACTCCCAACTCCTAGCCCTGGGGCTACACTATTATGCCAAGTTTTTATCTGAGTGCTGGGGATGCAAACTAAGGTCCTCATGCTCGCAATCTGCAAGAACTTTATGTATTATGTCATCACCCATGCTTTGCTGACTGAAGGTTTTGGCATAGATTTAAAATCAACTTCTGAGAAGAAGTTGTGGACACATGTGGGACACCCAAGGACTGTATCTCTGCCCTCATGATCATGGAGAATACCTGAGGATGACTCATTCTGGTTTAGAACTAGAACGTGGAACAGAATATCTAAAATAATAATAATAATAATAATAATAATAATAATAATAATAATAATAATAAGTCTACTACACTAACGTTCCAGGACCCCTGAAAAATAATGACAAAGCCAAAGTCAGTAAAAAAAAAAAAAACCTTTGCACACTTGATGATGATGATGATGATGACAATGTTGATGATGATAGGAAGAGGATAAAGAAGAGCAAGAGGATGAAGAAAGAAGAGGAGAGTCTTTGAAAACCAAATAACTCAAGTAATAAAACAGTCACAATTCAGCTAGGTCTTGCAGGATGCTACACTAGTAACCACTGGGCAGCATCCGAAACAAGAAGGTATGGTGTTCCCTCAGTTACTTTCTGTATTGCCTGGACAAAGTCCTTCCAGAGCCCCGCATATGCCTTACAAATGAATGAAGTCAAGGTCCAGTCAACCAATGGTGTCAGTTCATTCTCATAGAGCATCACTTCAAGCTCTCACCCATGGGAGAATTTCACTGCTGCTGCCTTCCAGTTTTATGGAAGCCCCTTCCAAGGACTGTGTGTAATAGACCTCCAAAGCGTCTCCGGGCAGCTCTAACTTACATAACCTCATTTTTCAAAGCTGTTCATTACTTCCTCCTCTCTCAGCACACTCCCACTCCAGCCTGGGCCTCCCATGGGGGACCTCGCTGCCTGCTTCTGTGCCATGAGCTGCTGGGCATTTGACTCTTTTCCTCGGTTCTTAATGGAGGGTGCCCAATTTGAGGAGAGAAAAATGCTCCTTCGTTGATTGACAAGCCAATCAGAATCTGCCCATAAAGTAGCCTACAATCATATCTAGCCAGGATATTACCTGGGCAGATCAGGGAGACATAAAAAAGAAAATAATTGAAAGTGATAAAAAGCAATGGCTTCATTCCTACCTGAATACCAAAAAAGAAGGAATGGAAAAAATATCCAAGTATATATTTTAAATGAATAGATCGTTAGAAATAGAAGTTACAACTATGTCATAAATTTAGCTTATATTCATTTTAAATTCTTCAATAAGGAATATAATGTAGCTTCATTTAAATAGCACGCTCCATAATTTAACTAAGCATGGGGAGGGGAAATCTCTAATAGGCTACAGGGTGATTTACCCCTGGAACACTTTACTCTTCTGCTGGCCACAGCTAATCACTATGCAAATTCTGATTGTGAAGTAGAATTTTTTACAAAAAAAAAAAAAAAAAAAAAAAAAAGAGAGAGAGAGAGCTAGAAACAAAAAGCTAGAAAAAGAAAACGCTAGAGATATGTTGGGATGAGGGGACATACATTAAAATATGTGTTGTCAGTGAAAACAAAAAATGGAACAACATGATGTTATCTACCTTGTGATTATATATGCATGGAGTCATTATATCTTAATGATTCTCAACTGCTTGCTGGTGTGTGCATGTGCATGTGCGTGTGCTTATGTGTGTGTTAAAGAAGTGTTTGTGTGGATGTATGCTCATGTATGTATGTGGGGGGGTCAGCATTAGTCTTTGCTAATAGTTCTCCACCCTGGTTTTTTTCCCCCTAGGTACAAACTGACAGACAATTTTTCAAGGCATAAAGTTGCTCTCTCTCTCTCTCTCTCTCTCTCTCTCTCTCTCTCTCTCTCTCTCTCTCTCTCTCTCTCTCGCAGCTTGAGACTGCACACAGTCTGCATTGTCCTGAACACTCTGCTTTGCTCCTGGGCACTCTTCTGTTCTGGAACTCCCACACTCCTGCACACTTCTGTGCATTCCCCATTCCTCACATACACTGTCTTCACACACACCTCACACACATCACATGCACTCTCCTTTCACTCACACACACTCTCCACATACTCTTCTGCCCACACTCTCTCTCTCACATTCTCTCCACTCACCTCACACACACCTCATGCGTACCTCACTCGCTTTTCACTTGCTCTCTCCCTTTTTTCTTGCCCCAGTCTTTTATTGATACTCCAAAAAGCAGGTTGAAAAAAAGACATTTTATAATCATTGCCAAATCAAATTCAAATGAGTTAACCACATCCCGCAAAGAATCAAGAATTACTGTGGTGGCACACACCGGTAGCATTTGTTGAAGGAGGCAGAGGCAGGAGGATCACAAGTTCGAGACCAGCCTAGGCTCCAGCTTGTTTTTGGAAGCAGAGTCTCTCACTGAACTTGGAGTGCATCAGTTTGACTGGGCAGACTAACCTGTCTCCACACCTACTCCCTTCCCAGTGCTGGGACTCTGAGCTTAGAACCCCAGGCTTGCAGAGTGGACCCCTTGCTAACCAAGCCATTTCCCCAGTCCCAAACTTTTTCCATTTCTCTTGCAAATTTAAAGCTCAAGCTCAGTCATGGGTGTTTATGAAAGGCTGAAATGACACTAAAATCATTTAGAAACAATACTTTCCTTAGTACATACTCTCCACCTCTAATTATTAAACATGTGTGTGCTCCTATTTTAGTTTAGCATCTACACACACACACACACACATACATACATACATACATACATACATGTGTGTATACATGTATGTATCAGGTACAGAGAAATCTCTGTTTCCAAGTCCTGAAGGTAAGACAATAGGAAGTTAATGAGTATGCACTAAGTGCCTCCATATCTCGTGCAAAGACAGGCAGGTGACACTTGTCCTGGCTCTGCCACATAGGCGAGGTGACCCCTTTGCACACTCAAGTCCAATCACATTAAGTTTTAATATTCATCAAGTGGGGCTGGTAATGGACACACATGGGCTGCTGGGAAGAGAAATGAGGTCATGTGTGCAGTGCGCCTATCACAACAGAGATGCTTCATAAAGCCTTCCATTATTTTCTCATTTAAGGGAAAAAACAAGGAATACTGCATGCTATTGCAGTGCTTACAATTTTCATTCAGTTCTTGGCAAAGAAAATGTGCAGTGTTATGCTTGCGTGTACACGGACCTGGGCTTCATGTGTTACCAAGGAGCAGATAGTTGCCCTGGCAACAGTAGATGCTCTATGAGAGATGGCTCAGTGGATACAAGCACACACTGTTGCTCTTCCACAGGATCCAGGTTCAATTCTCAACACTAATATGGTAGTTGACAACTGTCTGTAACTCCAGCTCCTAGAGACCTGATCTACTCTTTTGGCTTCTACAGGCACAAAGCATACATATGGTGCACATATGTATGCGCAGGCAAAATGCTCATACACGTAAAATAATAAAAGTTTAAATAAATCTATATTCCAGAGGTCTTCAAAAAAAACATGCTCCAAATGTGGCTACGACAGGGACCTAGAGGTCTCTGGTTGCCTTCAAAAGCCTGAGGCTTTGTTGCTGGTAGAAGTACATTTTTTTTCCAGTAAGTTTAGTAGCATATTAAAAAGCACAATAAGTATAAGATATCCTGTAGGTTGAATGAAAATGGCCCCCATAGATGCATAGGGAGTGGCACTATTAGGAGGCGTGGCCTTGTTGGAATAGGTGTGTCTTCTTGGTGAAAGTCATATTCTCCTTCCACGGCCTGAGGATCAAGATGTAGACCCCATGGGCATGGTGTCTTTCCCAGCAATAGAAACCCTGACTGAGACACGTATTGACCCCTCTGATAACTGCCATCAGTGGCCTCTCAAGATTGTGTGTCATTTAGAATATAAAAGTTGTAAAGCTATAACAAGTTCCAAACTTGTATTCATAGTCGTGGACCTTGAAGTTGCCCAATCCTGTTGCAGGATTAAAGGGCACATCTCCCTGATGCCCACAACCAGAACTAGATCTTCCTGAAGTGCTTCGAGAGAGGCCCAGATCACCTGTCTCACTTCTGGGTGCTTTGTGAAGAGTGGGTGCAACTTGAGAGCAGAGTTTTGCTTAAGTGTTTTTTTCATCTGATAACTTGCTTTACTAAAATAAAACAGCAAGCATAAAGGGAGATACTATACTCACACCTAATTCAAATTTCCGGACAGACATTTTGCTATGCCTAGTAGCTAATCCATATACTCTAGAGGTTGCGTGTGACTAAATTGGCTTAGGTCCATGTGTGTCATGGTAGTGTGTTTCCTGAGCAATGGCTTATCAATTCCTTGTAAAATTCATGCATAAATAGAACAAATCAAAGGAATGAAAAGAAAATGAAATTAGAAATCAAGGGCATGAGTTGGGCATGACAGTGCATGCCTGTCATCGTGTGGAAGGTGGAGGCAAGAACTGGAGTTCAAAGTCATCTTCACCTACACAGAAAGTTCAAGACCAGCCTAGGCTACATGAACACTATTGAAAGGAAGGACAGGAGGAAGAAAGGAAGGAAGAAAGGAAAGGAGGGAGGGAAGGGGAGAAGGAGGGAGGAAGGAATGGAGGGAGAGAGAAAGGAAAGAAGGAAGAAAGGAAGGGACAGAGGGAGGAAGGAAGGAAAGAAAGAAGGAAGAAGGGAGAAAGTTAAGAAATTGAAAGTTTTAAGTTTCAGTATTAAAATTAAGAGCTTAGTGAGTTGATAAGCAGCTATCAGCTTTAAATATTAATGCAATTTTCTGAAGATCATATAGATGAAATTTATCAAAGCCTAAAAGTAAGTATTTTTGCAATAAACACATGAGAAGATGTTCAACAGTCATAGCATCTAGATCAGATAAAAACCACTCTAAAATGGGGTGTCTGCAGTGGAAAAGGCAGAGACTATTAGTAAGGACAAAAAGGAATAGAGTAATCACACATTGCTGGTGAACACGTACAATAGTGTAGCTGGCTTGCAAAGTAATAATAATAATAATAATAATAATAATAATAATAAGGCAGTTACAGTTCCAATTCTATGGCTATATCTAGGAGAAATAAAATCATGATCATAAAAACCCTGTATGTGTATTGTAGCATAATTTATATAATTGAAAGAGAAAATAATCTAAATGTTTACTAACTAATGGACAAGTAAGTACATGTACTATATCCATATAAAGGAATATAATCATCCTTGGAAAGAAATAAAATACTAATATATACTACAGTGTGGATGACTCTTCAAACATTATGTAAGTAAAAGAAGTTATCTACCAAGGATCCCATATTGTATGGTTGTGTTTGTAGGAGCTATTCAAAATTACACAAATCCGTAGAGATGGAAGGAGAATGGTTGGATGTCTACCACTACTGGGAGAACGTGTGGAGTGATTTGCTAGTGGGTACAGGGATGGGGGTGAAGGGACCTGAAACTGTGTGTTAATAGTTAACATACTATGCAAATATACTAATGGCCATCAAAGTGTAGGTGGATGAGTTATATGATATGTGCATTATATCTCAATAAAGGTATTTTTAAAATTAACTTCAAACCTTTTCATCCAGTAAACCCAAAAATTTGAATCACACTGAATTACAGGAATTGACTCATCTCTGATCTATGACATATCACTTTAACAGTCCAGCCCAAAAGCTATCCTAAGGTGAGGGTCAAAATTTACTTATTTGTTAAAAGGTTAAGAGTAATTTTATAATATGATTTTGAAAACCGACTAAATGCTAAGAAACAAAATAATTAAACAGACTTAGATAATTACATAGTAGAAAATGATGTAACCATTTAAATCAGATGTTTGAAAATTGCTTAAAGTAGGATAAAATACTCTAAATACTATACATTATAAATTTGAGGACATTTTTATAGATAGTAATAAATAAGCATGGAAATTCATCAAAGAACAAAAGCAATATATCTTCTGAGAGAAGTTTATGAGTGATATAAATTTTGCTCTTTTGTAGTTTTCAAACTTTCTACAATAAATTTATATGACTTTTATAGTTAGAAAATGGCCTTATAATAAAAGGAAAACATTGAAAAGAGATAGAGATACAATTCAAAGACAGCTAAATGTATTTGATTTCAACTAAATTCCACTTATAATAAAAAGTAATTTGAAATTTTCAAAATTAATTCCAGACAAGACTCAAATTACATAGTGAAATTCTGTCTCCAGTGGGGAAAGAGGAGGAAGAGGAGGAGAAGGGGTAGAGGAGGAGTAGGAGGAAGAGGAAGAGGAAAAGGAGGAGGAGGAGGAGGAGGAGGAGGAGGAGGAAG
>NW_022196897.1:63273621-63286986 GCF_008632895.1 Mastomys coucha
AGGGGGGGAGAAGGAGGAGGAGGAAGAGGAAGAGGAGGAGGAGGAGGAGGGGGAGAAGGAGAAGGAGGAAGAGAAGGAGGAGGAGGAGGAGGAAAGAGATGGAGAAGAAGCAGCCACTGGAGGAGGAGGAGAAAGAAGAGGCTGAGGGGGAGGAGGAAGAGGAGGAAGAGAGAAGAGAAATTCAAGAATTTCAGCACTCTAAGATGGAATGAAGCAACCTCGTGTTTATTCAGACAACCAGCACTAAGCTATTTATTCAACTACAGCTGTCTGCCTGGATTTGAAATCTCCAGGAAATAAGAATCCATGACACCTGCTCTAGTTCCTAAGAACAATTCTTCCTGCCAACAAGAGCTTATTTATCTCTAAGCTGCAACTGCAGAACATTCTTTCTTGTCTAAGTCACACACAAGTCTGGGGCCATGTTTGTAAGACAGTTATCTGTTGTTTTGTGCTCTTAGCTGTGGCTTAACTACTTCACATCCTGGCAGCCATTAAAAGCTGTGGAGTTATTAGTCCCTTCATTAGTGACAACCTAACTCTACCCAGCCCCTAATCATTCCCTCCCAGATCTGCCATAATCTTGTCTATTTAGCTCTATAGTATGGACAGCCCAGCCATGTCAGCTTATGAACAACCAGACTCTTCATTCCCTCCACCTGAGTGAGCACAACTATTATTGTGATGAGAACCTGATATTCTTAGGAAAACAGCACAAAGATGCTTGGGATGGACAGCAGGAATCGAGTAAGCTCAGGTGCATCAGAGACTGCGTAGTGATCAGATACACTGGCCTCTCTTGCAGAGTATTGGAGTTTGGTTCCCAGCACCCACACTGGGAAGCTCACAACCACCCAGCTCCAGCTCCAGAAAATTCAATGCCATTTTCTGGCCTCTAAGGACACACACACACACACACACACACACACACACACACACACACACGCATGCACACGTGCATATACACACGCATGCATGCACACTCTCATGAACACATGCACATACATACATACATACATACATACATACATACATACATACATATATACATACCTATACACACAAAGGTAAATATAAACCTACAGACACAAACCATGCACACAAATAAAAAATAAAACCAATCAAACAAAGCAAGTGCTGGGTGGTGGTGGCTCACGATTTTAATCTCAGCACTTAGGAGACAAAGGAAGGTGGATCTCTAAGTTTGAGGCTAGCTTGGACTACAGAGCAAGTTCCAGAACAACCAGCACTACACAGAGAAACTGTCTTGGGAAAAAAAGCATGCAAAAACAGAATACAAAACAAAATAACACAAGTTTGTCACATATGGTTATCTAAAGGGACACACGTTAAGAGGGCTCCTGGGATAAAAGGAACAAGCCACAGATTGAGCTGAAGTCAGTTCCAATTTATTACAGGTTTCCAAATCTCCTATCATCATGCGGATGCGATTGTGGGTGTGCACATGCCACAGCTTCCAAGTGCAGGTCAGCCTTCCCAGAGCTGGTTCTCTCTTTCCATCTTTCCATAGGTTCCGGGGATTACAAATACCCATGTTAGGCATCAGAGGTTGTCAGAATATTCTCCACAAGACTGTCAATCTACCTGCATACCAAGCCTCCAGAATACAACCTAATTGTGTAGACACTATCTCTTTTATCTAATTGTAGTATTGATTTTTTTTTAAAAAAAATCTTGAATATATGACCATATTTTTTAGCAAATTGTTAGTCAAAATTCATCTGCAATTATTTAGGGATAATTGCATGGGGAAGCTAAAATGTAAAATATTAAGGACCACAATGAAGGGAAGGACAAACCAGAATTTCTTTTTAACTAATCCTACTGAGATCTGATGGTGGAATTTGACTTAAGCTTTGAAAGACAAGTGGAGAAAAAGGTTGCCATGGTTCACCAAGAGGAAGAGCGAAGGTACAGCTGTGGGGACCCACTCATCATTACAAAATGACAGAAGATTATAGTCTTCGTTGTGTATTAGCCCCTAAGCTGCACCCTGGCAGGTACATTTGCTTTCTTACTCAGAGACAGATTCTGCCTGAGGAAGAAGCAGAGAGAAAACCCAGGAGGCCACAGCAGTATGTCTTCAACAGGAAAAGAAATCCAAAGTTCACCCTGAGTTCTGAAAGGAATGTTTGGAAAGAACTTTTTTTTTTTTTTTTTTTTTGCAAATCTTGGTTATTTCTAAAATGTTCAGTCAGATACCATCCAGTGAATGAGCGGGCTGGAGATGAACTGGCCACTGATGGACAGTGATTACTTGGACCCTGTGCAATCACTATTAAAAGGCAAATAGTGCCATGACAAGATTATGGCTGAAAAGTAGAGAAAATACTAACAAGTTATGGGATTTGATCCAAATTTTTTCCCCAGACTAAGATCTTATTGATCAAATACAAGTTGAAACCACAAGCCATCTGCCGGGACGTTTGAGCCCTCTTTTGCTAAACACTAATATTTAATCATAATTTTATGGCAACATGTTCAAAAAGCTTAGCTGGGATGTAACCAGAGTGAAAATAACGAATGAGTGTGCAGAGGGCATTTCTTACAATCAGTTGATGATGTGTTGCTCCTTTGGTATTTAAGCATCTCAAAAGCAACAGAGGGATAGCAGAAAACAGTAACCTCTCTTGGCAGAAGTGTTATGTGTCCCTATAGATCAACAGTTCTCAACCTATGGGTCACGACCCCTTTGGGATTTCCTTTGGGAAAAGGAATGACCTTTTCACATGGGTTGCCTAATACCATTGGAAAACACAAATAATTTACATTACAACTCATAACAGCAAAATTACACTTATGAAGTAGCATTGAAAATAATTTTCGGGTTGGGGGATCACCACAGCATGAGGAATTATGAGTATTAAAGGGCCACAACATTAGGAAGGCTGAGGACCACTGCTGTAGAACTGAGTATTTGGAAGGGTCTTTTACATAGCACCTTTTGTGGAACCTATTTAGAAGATGAAGAAACCCATGTATCTCTGCTCTCAGTATATCGCTTTACTAAACTGACTAGTTGTTTTGGAGTTGACTATAATGGTAGGACTGTAGCTTGCAACCATGTCTAAAGATATTCAACTTAAAAAGACATCAATCATATGCTAGCCAAACCCCATGTGAGTAGCCTGCATGAGTTTTCATCTTTCTGAGACCACCTACCTGTCACTTCTTCATTGTAATGCATTCAACATCCTCCTCCTCCTCAACACAGCGAACCTGACATCTTTTGTACCTTCCATATCTCATAGCTGTTAAATAGCATCCTCACAAGCAGAAAGAATTTTGCCGTGTAAGGCCAAGGGCTTATGAAATCCTCCCTATTATCTGTCTGTGCATCTCATGCTTATGTTTCATTGCAAACTTGAGCCTCTGCAGAGACTCATTAACACCATCCGGGCACCCTCCTCAATGCCAGTTGGCAAGGCAGCACTGCCAGTAACAAGTCCTGGAAGATGGCCAGTCCCCAGCAGCTGAGCTCTGTTAGCAACATCCCAGTTCCAAAGGATGTCAGTAAGATGAACGTATCAGGATAACTGAAGGCTCTGAATTATGAACTGAGAGGAGGTGACCACAGGCTAAGAAACTCCATAACATCAACCACAATAGCATGTCAGGTCAAGACTGTTACACTTTTGCCTCTGGACAGTAGACATGTTCTCCTTTATGCAATATGACAAAAGGCAACACCTTTGCTACCAAAAGATGTATGACCTAGAAGGATAGATAAGAACTTATGCTCACTCTCACTTCCCAGTTGTCATGCTAGTGAGTTCAGAAGTCTTAATAGGTCACTGAGGTTTGCTTCTATCCAACTCATAATTTTATCCTGCAAAAATAATGTCTCCCTCGACTCCCTTTGAATAACAAAGGGATAAGTTAATTGGATGTAAGGACTCTAATCATACAACCTAAATCATATAGCTTACACATAGCCCTGGAACACAGGAACCTTTGCTTAGAACCCAAGAAGTGAACCAGAAAATTCCAACCACCCCTTCTACACAGCCTTCCTTTATGTGCAACTTCAGCATGAATTACCAAACTAGCAATTTGCCAGTGTGTAGCCGAAATGATTAATACATGCGTATGCAAGGCTGGACTTCATGCAAACCTCTCACTTTGCTTCTGCAAATTAAATTCTTGCTAATTATCTAAGACTTTTAAAGTGCATGATGGTATTAAAGTCACTGAAATGAAAGCTTTAGGACAGGGCTGGATGACCATCTGTCTGGTGATGATCCCTGCACCAGATGAGGACAAGCGCCAGAGGAGGAACCAATGACCTTTCCAAGTTCTCCCAATAATTATTGCACGATAGTAACATAGCCACTGACTCTTTGTCCACAGGCACAGAGCTTTCAAGAAACAAAATACATCCTAGTCACCACGACTTATGCATTTAACTTTTTATGTATCTCAAAGTATTTGCTAGTTTTCATAGCTCAGTGTGTTTTAAAGTTCTGCCATATATAACTTGCAATATAAAAAATGAAATTTTAAGATAGAGGACAAGAGTAATATTATGCTTATGACACAATAAATTTACACATGTGAATGATGAGCAGGAAGCTGCGGCTTGTCCAGCAATGAGTGGTACCCTAAATGCTCACTGTTTGTTATTTGTTTCCCTCCTCACTGCAACTCTGTGAGGTTCAGAAGGTCCAGTCAACTTGTTCAAGCTCACTCAGCTAAGGAACAAATACGTGAGTCTGTCTTGGAGGCATTCTGACTCCAGAACCTCAGACCAGGCCTTTCTTTTGTTCCCTTGTTTCCTTTCCTGTAGGCAAGTCAGAAATTACAGGTGCCTCTGGACTTTAAAGGGTGTTTGTTTGTTTGCCTGATTTTTAAGATTTTTAAACATGTGTGTCTGTGTGTGGGTTTCTACCCATGAGTGCAGTGCCCATGGAGGCCAGAAGAGGGTGTCAGATTCCCTAGCCCTGGAGTCACAGGTTGATGTGAGCCACTATATGGATGCTAGGAACTGAACTCATCCTCTGCAAGAACAAACAGCACTCACTCCTAATACCCGAGTCATCTCTCCAGCTGCTGTTGGGTCTTATGCTCCCTCTGAATGTGAAGGGAGGTTGTCTGAAGGCTGCTTGGAAGAGCAAGGGAAACTAACTTTGGGTTTTAAATGCGAATTAGTATAGTCAGCAAGGCACTGCGTATGCTCTTGTCCAGCACTCACATCATTCTAAACGAGTTCAGAGGTTCTTCAAAGCTTCTGACAACACAGACCTTTTGACTCAATAGATTTCAGTCTGTGGAGTAGACCCCAAGGAAATAGTAAGAAAGCAAAAGGAAATGTGTTTAAGACTCTATTCAACCTGTACACACACACACACACACACACACACACACACACACACACATACACACATAACTTACAGCCTTCAAAAGCCAGAACATCAAGAATACAAATCATATTATGCAGTATGATACACATACGCAGTGACTGTACCATGACCCAGACTGAATTAGTTAGTAGCTGGAAAGAGTCCAAATTCAAGACAGAGAAACAATGTTATATAGAAAAAATAAAGTAAGAAAACTTTATAATCATCCCAAATGGAAAATATAAAATGCCTTCACACACATGTGGACAAATATGGAAGAAACAAACAAACATATATGTGTGTGTGTGTGTGTGTGTGTTGTATGTATCAAGCTAAGACTACATAGTGAGACCTATCTCAAAACAAAATAAGAAGTAGAATAAAAACTAGCATAAAGATAATCTTAAAGAAGTAAATAAAAAACAGTAATTCATTAATAGTGATAGAAGAAATCATGAACTCATAATGAGACCCCATGGCCAGAAGAGTTCCTGGCATATAGACATGCATTAATAAAAACCTGTTTAAGGAAAACAAACAGGAAACCTACTGAGATCATGCTACAAAGAGGTCAGCCACAACCACTTGCACTTGACAGGCTCAAAGGGCAGAATCAACATATTCTATAATGAAAACAGGATTTTGGTTTGAGGTTTTGACATGAGGATATTGTATGAAGAATAGATGCCGAACACCTTGGCCTTTGGTAATAGCTCAGGGAGCTTTTTATGATTGGCTCTCAGTTGGCAAAAGACTGAATGCAGAACAATGTGCTCGTCATTCTACAAAGCTTGCCTGCCCTAAGCTCTTTGCTACTGAGATTATGGCAAGGATCTTTTTTGCTACTTCTCCATCAGGCTGGCTACTGATGGGGGTGGTTCCAACTTATGTCATCATGAATGGTCTGGTCTTTTCCTATTTGTATATGGAATCTGTCATTGTGTTTTACAGGCTCATTACAGAAGATGCAGCTAAAGAGCTGCCAGCTTAGAGAGGAGGTGGCTTGTGGAAGGGCTGGGCTTCTGTTCCCTCTGCTTGCCTGGTTCTCCTGTCATGTCTACAAATTCAGCAACCTGGAAGTTCCAATGAATAGAAACTTAGGAACAAGTCACAAGTCACACTCATGGTTCTCAGCCCTCCACCCGCCGTGCTGTGGCCATTTAATACAGTTCATGTTGTGGTGACCCCTAGCCACAAAATTATTTCTCTGCTACTTCATAAATGTATTTTTGTTATTCTTATAAATTGTACCGTAAACATCTGATATACCAGACATCTGATATGTGACCCTGAAGGGAGTTGCAACACACAGGTTAAAAACCACTGAGTTACAAAAGGAACTTTTTCACTGAGACCTGCCTGAGCCTCACATACTGTCCGTGTGTCAGAGGGTCTTTCATGAGGAGCCCTATGAGTTAAGCCCCTTCCAGCTAGTTTCCTTGTGTCCTTTCATAGAATCTCCCTTTGGCCCTGAGACATTTGTGTTAGCCAAGAGTTAGATGAAATAATTTCAGTGTAAATATCACTGTACATATCACTTGGACAGCTGAGAAACCACATTGTCCTTCCTCATTTGGCAGAGGCAGCTACATAATATCCCTTTCCATTAAACGTTTCTAGATTTTTTTTTAATTTTTTTCCTAATTATAACTATTGGATGTGCAATACATAGAATCTTTGCAAGAAAAAAACAACCCAGGCTATAAATTGTGAACATAAAATATTTTGCAACTGTGTCACCTGGATGAACGTAATCTATCCGCCCTGTCTGGCAAACTCCCAAGCAGTGAAAGTTAGGGATTTTTAAAAATATCCTGGAAGATAAAATAATACTGTGGACACATCAAACATTCGCAGAAGAGAAAAAAACATAATTTGGGGAGCAAGAAAATAGGATTGACTCTAAGAGATAATCTGAGAATAAATGAAAAGTATGAAAGAAAAAAATTTAAACTGTTAGGGAAAATGATAAATGTAAAAGTGTGGTGGTTTGAACATGCTGTCCAAAAATGGTACAAAGCCCAGAGTAAACCTTCCCTTAACTCATTTAGAACTTATGAAACCCTATCCTCCATATAAACCAGCTGGGAGGAGTCCAGAAAGCAAACATAACACAAATGAATCAAATGAAAGATCTGGTTGCATAATGGGGTCCCTGAATGAAAAGGGAAGAGTAGAGATCTGGCATGGGTTTATAAGTTGTTACATTCTAAAAAGTGCGAGCCCTAAATCCTATCTAAACTTTGAAAGGAGACATGTTAGCTCAGGATTTTGCCCTCTATGGTTTTAAAAAATGGTCAGAATAAATACTTTGATGGAACTGGAGATATGGCTTGGCATTTTAAAGTTACATACTGCCTTTGTAGGGGCCTCTGGTTTGGCTCGCAGCATCCATAGCTGAGAGCTCACAATTACTTGTAACTCCAGCTCCAGGAGATCCAGTACCCTCTTCTCATTTCTGCAGGGACTTGTAGTCACAGGAACACTCCCATACAAACACACAAATGTACACATAAGTAAAAAAGTAAAATCTTTCTGAGAATTTGTTGTGCCTAAACATCCCATGAACATGTGTTATACTGGCTAAAGTGGTCTATGCTACATGCTTATGGGTATTGTTATTAATTTTTTTTTGCAATTTCTTGAGATTTATAATGTGCACAGATTGCTCTCATCCCTTGCTCTCTTTTATGTATATCATACTCCCTCATTTTGCCTACAAATTGAATTCTCATATTTATATCAATTTGTTTTGTTTTCTGACTCACTGAGCTTAACCAGGGCTACTTGTGTCGCCACGGATTTGGAGTTTCTGTCACTGTGGATTTAGAGCTGTCTGTTGGAGCCTGCTGGGCTCAGCAGTGGATAATACAACTGAAAACAATGCCTTTTCCTCTCTGAGAATCTATATAGCCCATAGCACAGCAGTAAAGGGTATGCTTCATGAGTCCTTCCCTTATCCACATTTACAGGGTCAGTCTTATACAGGCCAAGCGTAAGTAATTGTAAGTACTGTGTTATGAGTTCATCATTACGGTGGCTATGTCCTGCCTAAGGCATTTTATAACTCTTCTCCCTATATCCCTTTCTCCTGTCCTTCTTCCACCAGGTTCCCTGCACCTTAGCAGGGGTGGGGTGGTATATGTCTTGTTTAGGAGTGAGCCTTCAACATCAATTTTTCTTGGCATTAAACACCCATGAATCTCTTAATTCACTGCCATGTATTGCAAAGCAGTTTCCAAATGCTTTTTCTGTCTCTCTTGCTTCTGTCAATGGAAACCTTGATTCAGAAATCTGATTTTGTTTTGTTTTGTTTCAAGACAGGGTTTCTCTGTGTAGCCCTGGCTGTCCTGGAACTCACTCTGTAGACCAGGCTGGCCTTGAACTCAGAAATCTGCTTGCCTCTGCCTCCCAAGTGCTGGG
The DNA here is from genome assembly GCF_008632895.1 of Mastomys coucha. Classification (NCBI taxonomy): domain Eukaryota; kingdom Metazoa; phylum Chordata; class Mammalia; order Rodentia; family Muridae; genus Mastomys; species Mastomys coucha. Next base: position 63,282,405 of record NW_022196897.1, read on the forward strand.
ATTAAAGGCCTGCGCCACCACTGCCTGGCTCAGAAATCAGATGTTATGTCTTCCAAGAAGCCCCCTTGGAGCCCCACTCTCCTATACAGTCAGATTAGAACACCACGTATCTCTCACCTCAGGTAGTACTAGATGTCATAAAATACATGGGATTTACCGGCCCACCTGCTGTGATCCAAACCCATGTGCTTCATTCCCAGGACCAAGAGGAAGTCATCCAGGGTCCTGTGATGCTCTATAAGTTTATAAACTTTTACAAGGATTTGAGTTCTTTCACTTCCACTGTAGAAATGACCTTGGCGAAGGACTCTCTTCATTTAAAAGTCTTCTCTTTTACTATAACCAGATTTCATGTTCACCTTCTGGACCACAACATTTGCATTCATGTGCTATTAATAATCAGCACTGGTAAATAGCAGAGCCTCATCAGAGGTTACATTATAAAGTTTTCAATCAAATAGCAATAAAGCAGCCATCAAAATTAAATAAACTGGTAGGAGATTTGTTTTACTTCAGCCAAATTCTATTCGATGTGAAGGTCACAGCCTTGAAGGCAGGGCTGCATCCTTGAAGATCCTGTCTTGTAGAAAACTGCTAGTAGACACCTTAAAAGTCCCAGAGCAAAAAGTGCCTCACTTCTACCAATGTCACCTGTCCTTCCTTCAGAAACAAAACTAATGCTTACTGGGGATTTACAAAACACAATTAAAACACTCATTTCATTGAGGTTTTATAATAAGAACTAAGAAAACAACTCTCTGTGGTAGTTTAAAATGATGAGAGAAAGTATTGAGTTTTTGAAGCACAGCAATCTTCCTATAGTCTCTGCTCTCCCTTGGACCCCATATGGTCAAGGTGCTGTTCTCAATGTAAAGGCTTACTTACAAGGAAAATAAAAACCAGTCAATAGCAAGAATACTACTGGGACTTGTAGTAAAAAGCAGGCTTTGGAAAAAGTGGGGTGATTATCTCCAATTATACCACATTCTGTAAAATGCTTTTTATAAAAAAGGCCTCCCATTCCATCTAGGACAGCATAGGGAAAGCTCTTTGATCTGTGAATAGGCTAATCGAAGAACTGCTCCCATAATTCCCGTGAGAGCAGCAATCAGAGATCAGAATGGAACGTGTAAGTCATGCAAGTCATGAAATCTTACTTTTTCGTCATCTTCTGTAAATGGAGCACCCTCAGGGACCTTATTTATCGCCTGGGCCACACCGATAATCTCCCCGTCACTGTTCCGGATAGGCATGCACAATAGTGATTTTGTCTTGTATCCAGTCAGCTTGTCAATTTCATCATTGAATCTTCGGTCCTAAAATAAGACAGAAAGCATTCATTGCAAGGGCAAGGAGGTGAGAGGAGAGAAGAAAGCAAGTCACTGGGAAAGCTCCCCTCCCCCACTTTTATTCTTAGGAATGGATTTGATATTGTGTTGAAATGACCAAAATAAATGTTACATTACCATGATAATTGTGAGCCAGGCTATCAAAAGGGAAAGAGCCAGTGTCCTAAGGAAACTTCATTGTGTTCTTCTTAATAAAAATATACTAGTTCACAACTGGGTATGAAAACTGGGTATAAAATAGTACATGAGAAAGCAATATATCACAAATGAAACTACTAAAACATTCAGGAAAGAAGTAGTTTATGTTGGATTAAAATTATTGTGAGACTCTCAGCACACAGATCAGTATATATCTTATATCTACTTCTCTAGCACCACGCCAGCCTACTACCATGATGATCATGGACTAAGCCCCTGAAATTTTCCAATATGATCAGAGGTGGAGGACACTACATCTGTCCCAATACCGGGAGTAACTGGGACCAGTGGAACCCAGGCACACAGGAACTCCTCCAGCCCAGTGGCTCTGGTTCCTTCCAGTCTATCTGGACCGGTGCCCTAAGCAGACCTTGGGTGCAAACTCTACAGTGAGTCCCATAATACCCAGAGGAAGCTTTATTCTCAGGACCTCTAATGGGCCCAGGGTCACAGGATCCCAGAATCAAAGGATCCCAGAGATATCTTGACTCTGAGGAGTTCTGATACAACCAGGATCACAGGAAGGACAGGCCCCAGTCAGATTTAGTCAGAGCAGGTAGCACTAGAGATAACCAGATGGCAGGAGGCAAGCATAAGAACTTAAGCAACAGAAACCAAGGTCACTTGGCATCATCAGAATCCAATTCTCCCACCATAGCAAATCCTGGACTCACCATCACAGCAGAAAAGCAAGATTCAGGTCTAAAATCACTTCTCATGATGATGATACAGGACTTTAAGAAGGACATAAATATCTCCCTTAAAGAAATACAGAAGAACACAGGTAAACAGCTAGAAGCCTTTAAAGAGGAAACACAAAAATCTCTTAAAGAACTACAGGAAAGCACAACAAAAAGGTGAAGGAAATGAAATAAACCATCCAAAATCTAAAAATGGAAATAGAAATAATAAAGAAATCACAAAGAGAGAAAACCCTGGAGTTAGAAAACCTAGGAAAGAGATCAGGAGTCATAGATGCAAGCATCACCAACAGAATACAAGAGAAAGAAGAGAGAATCTCAGGGACAGAAGATACCATAGAAAACATTGACACAACAGCCAAAGAAAACACAAAATGCAAAAAGCTCCTAACCCAAAACATCCAGGAAATCCAGGACACAATGAGAAGACCAAACCTAAGGATGGTAGGTACAGAAGAGAGTAAAGACTCCTAACTTAAAGGGCCAGTAAATGTCTTCAACAAAATTACAGACAAAAACTTCCTTAACCTCAAGAAAGAAGTGCCCATGAACATACAAGAAGCCTACAGAACTCCAAATAGACTGCACCAGAAAAGAAATTCCTCCAATCACATAATAATCAAAACACCAAATGCACTAAACAAAGAAAGAATTTTAAAAGCAGTAAGGGAAAAAGGTCAAGTAACATATAAAGACAGGCCTATCAGAATTACACCAGACTTCTCACCAGAGACTATGAAAGCTAGAAGATCCTGGGCTGATGTCATACAGTTCTGGGGACAGCATACAATGACAGGGACTGCCTGCAGTAGGCTGGGATGGAGACATCTCAAGTAGTCCAAGACAGCTCTTTGTAAGAATCAGTTGTTCCCATTTCTCCTAACCTTAGCCCTGAACAATGGCTGTGCAGATTTCATTTGCATGTGACTGTTTTTCAGTTGGCCTTGGTGTGCATAATTATCCTATTATATCTGACTTTCTTACTTCTTTCTCTTTCTGCTCTGGTGAATTCTGTGAAACTAGATGTTCCTTGATGTAATGATTCTTAAACAACTAAAAAATTGAGGCATGGGGCACAGCACAGCACAGTCCTAATGGCCCAGGTGAATGCTGTGTGTTCTCATCTTGAAAACAATGTAATAACTGTATAAGGGTAGTTCCAGATTAATGCTTGACTTGCAAAGAAAGTTTGAAGAAATTATTGGAAAATGAAATAAAACCAACATTGGGATGCCAAGAAAGGAAAAAACGATTGAAGTTATGAAATAAGTTGCACAACATTTGAGAGTGGCTCCTAGATAAGCATGTATAGAATATGTAAAATCTTATATTAGTAAAACTAAGCCAGAATAGTGGGACTGTCAGGAGAGTCATTATCTGCAATGTGCAGAAGTAGAAAGCTAGTGGAACCATTGAGTTGAGGGTTCACTTGATTTTTTCTGGCCGCTGCTTGGCAGCTTTGCCCATGTCATTTATCATTAGAGCTTCACAAGAAGATGCAAGTAGCTGGCCTCAGAGCTCTGAGCTCTGAAGTATAATAAGTTAAAGTTTAAATAATGGTAAGTTTGCAATTTTTATTATTTTGGCTATAGGCCTGGGAAGAGGGAACCTTGAAACTTTGGGGAACAATTGTAATTCTTGATTCTTTGTGGGATGTGCTTATTTTTTTGTATTTGATTTGGCAATGATTATACAATGTCTTTTTTTACCTACTTTTGGAGTATCAATAGAAGACTGGGGCAAGAAAAAGGCAATGAGCATGAGAAGAGCATGTAGAAAGTGAATGCAGAGAGCAAGTAGAGAGAATGAAGAAATCAAATGCAGAGAGTGAGTATGAGCATGTAGAGAGAGAACACAGAAAGCAAGTAGTGAGTATGTAGAGAGCGAGTGAAGAGTGTGTAAGAAGAATGTGGAGAGCAAATGAAGAGTGTGAGAAAGAGAGCATGAGAAGATAATGTGAAGACTGAGTGAAGAGAGAATGTAAGACATGTATAGTGTGTGTGTGAGTGAAAGGAGAGTGCATGTGGTGCATTTGTGTGAGACGTGTGTGAAGAATGTGTGTGAGAGTGAAAGGGGAACACACAGAGGTGTATATGACAGTGAGACTTTAAGAAAATAAAAGTGCATAGGAGGAAAGCTGAGTGTGCAGAAGAATGCAGAGTGTGTGCAGCCTCAAGCTGAGGAGCAAATGAGCAAGAAAGAAAGAGAGCAGAGAATTAGAGAGGAGACAGAGAAACTTTAAGCCTTGAAAAATTGCCTGTCCTAACACCTTCAAAGAAATACAGGAGAACACAGGTAAAGAGCTAGAAGCTCTTAAAGAGGAAACACAAAAAT
>NW_022196897.1:63287690-63290558 GCF_008632895.1 Mastomys coucha
ACAATCTATATACACTGTCAGCTTGTTTGTTTGTGACAGTGTCTTGCTGTGTACAACATTAGGGTCTTAAAATCTTGCTTCTCCTATCTCAGCCTCTCTATATGTAGTATTGTGTATTTCATGTTTTTACACTATACTATGGTTTTCAGAACAGCTTATATATTTCAAAAGTATTTATATACTCAAAAGAAACATAGACGATTAACTAGGGAGGTGGCTTGTAAGAGAACAACAAAGAGGGAGACTGAACGCTTTGTTTGACATTTGTAATTCTTGTATCAAGTTTGAAAAAGAGGACTTTATAAGTTATTCTTTCTCTAAGATGAATGCTTTTCCAAATTATCACAGCTAATGAACCAAATTGTCACCCTCACTTAATGTCTGTGCCACCCTCCAAGCAGAACCATTCATTGTTCATTGAAACAGTTGGTGAATGACTTTATGGATAGACCATCTTAATACCTACACCATTTCTTAAATGAATGTAACCTGTTCTCTGTGGGCTGAAAATGAAGTCACTCACTCAAGTCAAATACCTTCGACCATAGCAGGAAGTCTGTATCCAAAAATCGAGCCTACAATCCATTTCTTGGTGCAGCAGAACTATCAACTTTCAGCTTAGCTACAATAGAGGTAAAATCCTTTGGTGATGTGAGGGTCATTGAAATACAGCCTTATTACAATGAAACCCAATGTCTAAAAATTGTTCTTATTTTGGGCTTGTACCACAGTAAGAGCCAAGATTTTAAACTCTACTAAATACAAAACAAACAAAAAGACTTTATATACTCATGTTCATTTAAGAAAATACTAGTAGTGATTATTATTTTTAAATATACAGCTAATATGTTTGGATTTATTTAAAATTTATATTGAGAAAAATGTATTCTCACTATTGCTGTAGACGAGCATCTACATAAGACTGTTAAATCAATTGTTGTTTTATATCAAACAACTTTTATAATACTTATTTTTATTTTTATAATATTTTATAAAGTTTAAGGAATATGACAAAAAATATATTGTAGGTATTGATGGGGGTCTCTGGGAGGAGCAGTGGTACAAGAGGGGAACAAGAATGTGATTCAATTCTATTTAATTAAAATTTGTTTTTAAATGTTAACAAATTCAGATAAATTGAAATCATGTAACTTTTCTGATAATGCAATAAAAGTTAAAAAAAAGAAAAAAGAAAAAAAAAGAAAGAAAAATTGCCTGTCAGCTTGTACCCAAAAAGTAGTCTGTTTATATTTATTATGCGCCTTCTAGATATCCCTGCTTCTAGTTGAGAACTCCAATCATGTGTCAAGGCTGGACCCCAGCAATACAGACCCTAAGAGAACACACATGCCAGCCCAGGCTACTATATCCAGCAAAACTTTCAATTACCATAGATGGAGAAAACAAGATATTCCATAACAAAACCAAATTTACACAAAATCTTTCCACAAATCCAGCCATACAAAGGATAATAGATGGAAAACACCAACATAAGGAGCAAAACTACACCCTAAAAGAAGCAAGAAGGTAATCTTTCAACAAACCTACACAAACCTAATTCCACCTCTAACAACAAAAAATAACAGGATGTAACAATTACCTTTTTTCTTTATGTCTCTTAATATGAAAATTAATATTATCAATATATCCTGATCAATTGAAATTCAAAAGTATGAGGAATTAGAAATTTGTTGGCTATCATCAGTGGTCTCTCTAACTTGGTAACTGGAGAAATAGGTCCAATATTGTACAATCCATATACACTTTCTGCTTGTTTGTACATAGCAGTGTCTTGCTGTGTACCACATAATGGTCTTGAAATCAGGCTTCTCCTATCTCACCCTCTCTATTAATACGATTGTTTATTTGATGCTTTTACACTATATTGTGGTTTTCAGAACATCTTATGTATTTCAAAATTATTTATACAGCCAAAAGAAACGTAGACAATTAGCTTGGGAGGAGACTTGTAAGAGAACAGCAAAGAGTGAGACTGAATGCTTTGCTTGATGTGTATAACTATTGTATCAAGTTTGAAGAAGAGGACTTTATAAGTTACTCTTTCTGAGATGAATGCTTTTCAAAACCATCACAGCCAATGAATCAGATTCTTACCCTCACCTAATGTCTGTGCCACCCTCCAAGCAGAACCATTGTTCATTGAAACAGTTGGTGAATGACTTCATGGATAGACTATCTTAACACTCATACCATTTCTTAAAGGAATGTAACCTGACCCCTGTGGTCTGAGAATAAAGTCACTCACTCAAGTCAAAAGCTTTGACCATAGCAGGAAATCTGTATCCAAAAATTGTGCCTACAATTCATTCCTCGGCACAGCAGAACTGTCAACTCTTAGCTTAGCTACTATGGAGGTAAAATCCTTTGGTGATGTGAGGGTCATTGAAGTACAGCCTTATTACAATGAACTCCAATGTCTAAAAATTGTTCTTATTTTGGGCTTGTACTACAGTAAGAGCCAAGATTTTAAGCTCTACTAAAAACAAAACAAACAAACAAAAAGATTTTATCTATTTATGTTCATTAAAAAAAAACTAGTAGCAATGTATTATTTTAAAATATACAGTTAACATGTTTGGAGCTATTTAAATTTTATATTGAGAAAAATGTATGTATTTTCAGTATTCAATTGATTGTTGTTTTATATCAGACAACTTTCATAATACTCATTCTTATTGTTACAATATTTTATAAATTTTAAAGAATATGACAAAAACGAAAGGTTTTGCAAGTATTGAAGAGGGGTCCATGGGAAGAGTTGGGATACAAAAGGGAAATAACCCGGAAATTGGACATAGTACTACCAGAGGACCCGGCTATACCACTCCTGGGCATATACCCAAAAAA
>NW_022196897.1:63291390-63294621 GCF_008632895.1 Mastomys coucha
AAAAAAAAAAACAAAAGGGAAATAAGAATATGATGTAATTTTATTTACTTAATATATGTTTTTAAATGTTAACAAATTCATATAAACTGAAATTATGTATCCTTTTTCATCATAATGCAATAAAACTTAAATCAATAAAAAATAAAAAAATAAAAATAAATTATTCTGAAAAAAACTACACATCCATTCTGATATTTCAAAAATCATTCCAAAAAGGAATGAGGGGGAAATAAAAAGAAGGCCAGCTAAAATATGTAGGATAAGTAGCTCAATTTTGTAATATCTTGTCAACTGCCAGTAGAACAGTGATCATAAGCAAGGATCACCAATGATGGTTAAGACCATCAGGTCAAGGATGCTAAGCAGGATATTTACATGACCTTCAAAGGCCACCCTAAGATATTTATTAATGATAATGATAATACATGTTCTATAATGAGGAGATCTGGCAGAGTCTATCTTAGACAAGAAGTTAAATTTAGCATGAGTGCGCCAAAATAACATCATCATCTCCTGACACAACGCCATGGGGAGGATTCATGGCCCTAAGAACGTGGGGTGTTCTCATTAAATGGATAGCAGAAAACATTGTCTAGGAAAAGAGAACTAAGGCACAGGATCTGGGGAGATGGCTTACTAGGAAATACTTGCTACACAGCCATGAACACATGTGTTCAATCCCTGGAATGCCATGAAAAGCCAGGCACAGCTGTGTGTGTCTGTGACCCCAGGTTCTGGGAAGGAAGAGACACATGACACCAGATGTTGGTTGAGGTTGACCTTTGGCCTCTACACACATATGCACACAGAGACAGGGACACACCCCTGCACGTACACATGAACTTGCACACACACACACATGCACACACACACTCATATACATATACTTATAGAAAGAAGAGAGTCAGACAGGCAGACAGACAGACAGACTGAGAAGCTGACAGTTATTCCATCAGAAACCCAGTCTGGATTCTTTTTTTTTTTTTTTTTTTTTTTTTTTTTTTTTGGTTTTTTCGAGATAGGGTTTCTCTGTGTAGTCCTGGCTGTCCTGGAACTCACTCTGTAGACCAGGCTGGCCTCGCCAGTCTGGATTCTTGTGTCAACAGTAAATTCAAAGCCAGCGGTGCTGGCATGAAATCCACAGTAAATGTGCAGCTATTCACTGGACGTGTTGAGGACAAAGCTGAACAAGGTTAGATCATAGCCTCCATAGAAGCTTTGCTGCTGGGATGCTGTTACTGCTATGGGAGCTATTTAAAAGAGTATCCTTGATTTTAAGATATACAGGCTAGGATACCTGGAAGGGAGAAAGAAAGAGGGAAGAAATGAAGGACAGAAGGGAGGGAGGGAGAGAAGGAGCAGGGCTGATTGCTGAGGAGGCAGTAGGAACTGATCATGCTTCAGGGAAGGTGACAGACAGGACGCACTTGGTTTGCTGTTTCAAGCCCAGGGCTAGAGTGAGATTTGTCTACCTCTCCACAGCCGCGTGTTAACGCACATAACCACGTTCGGCTCCCGCTGGCCATCTAGAGCTATTGATTTTCACAAGGGCTCGAGGCAACCGGTACTGACAAGAAGAGCCCCTCAAGACACGTGTTTAGTTTGTGTTTTTACTGGTGTGGTGAAATGCCAGGTGAAAAACAACTTGGGGAATAGAGGGTTTATTTCGGCTGACATTCCAGGGTCATGCTCCATTGCGGAGGCGAGTCAGGGCAGGAACTCAAGACAGAAACCTGGGGCAAGAACTGAAGCCGAGGCCAAAAAGGAATGCTGCTTAACTGGCTTGCTCCTGGCTGCATTCTCTTTACCCCAGGGTCACCTGCCCAGGGATAAGACCCGTGATCGATGGGAAAATGAACAAGGAAACTAGGAGCTCGTGACATGATACGCACTGTATCAACAGTGCGCAGTGCTTGATTAAACTAGAGCTGTTTGCCTCACTGCGAATAAAAATCAAAACCACGGTAGTGGTGGCTGGCTGAGCCGTTGAAAGAACTTGTTGCTCTTATAGAAGACCTGGGTTTGATTCCCAGCACCCACATATTGGCTCACAGCCGTCTGTAACTCCAGATCTAGGGGATCCTATCACCTCCACAGGCACCAGACACAAAAGTGGTGCACACACATGCAGGCCAAACCCTCCGACCTAAAATCAAATAAATAAATCTAATTTGAAGACGCTTTTAAAAAACATCGTAGTGGAAATGAGTAAGTTGCAATCTAATGGCATGTGTATAACATAACATGTTTAATGACCTCATGAGTATCATTTACAGATTCAAATATGGAGCAAAAATATAAATATTCATGGGAAAAACAAACATCGAGTGTGTGCTGTGGTTATCCACAGAAAAGAGAAGAAATAGGAACAAAGTGGTATAGAGGGGCTTTGTAAAAGAGTTTTACTCCTAGGAAGTGAGAAGTGAGAGGATGAATCTCTGGAGGGAACTGGTCTCTGGGTGAATACGGAGGCTGGGCTATGCTGATGTGGCCATCCTCCGGGAGTCCTGACCTTGTCAGCATTTCTGGAGAAACAGCCACCCCATGCAGTCTGGACACACATTCACCTGTCACAGTCTCCAGGCTGACCCCCAGGCTCTTCTTCTCTGTCACAGTGGTGAGAAAGTTCTTTTGTTCATGGACCTGCATCATGACCTGGTGGTGGTTTTCTTTTTCTTTTTGACTTTTATTACTGTTTTATTTTACATTGTATAATATCATACATAATATTTATATAATATACATTTTATGTAATGTATCACATTTTATATATTATATAGTATATTTCATAATCATGATGATATTATATTATAATCATGATGAATCATAATTCATGATGATATTTAATATTCTTTATTATTTTAATGGTTTTTTTCTATTAAGATTATCGGGATGTTATTTTGTCTCTCTAAGTTTTCTTATTTTATTTTTAATTTTATTATTTTATTTTTAATTAGCATGCAAGTTAATAGAGTTTGTGGCCTCTTGATACATTTTGAGTGTGAGCTGGTCACACACATACACTTGCTCTGCAGTGGAGTTCTCCTAGGCTAGTCCTCCTCACAGTCTCACTCTCCACTCTCATTAGATCTTGCACAAACCATTGGCCTCATCCAAAGAAAGCCCAGAAGGAAGCTGCATAGGATGGCAGGCCTCAGACAGTCCTGCAGTTGACCTTTGCCATGGGCTGGCAGGCCTCTGACATGCCTGCAGTTGACCTTTGCCATGAGC
>NW_022196897.1:63295112-63298329 GCF_008632895.1 Mastomys coucha
CAGGCCTCTGACACGCCTGCAGTTGACCTTTGCCATGGGCTGGCAGGCCTCTGACATGCCTGCAGTTGGCCTTTGCCATGGGCTGGCAGGCCTCTGACATGCCTGCAGTTGACCTTTGCCATGGGCTGGCAGGCCTCTGACAGTCCTGCAGTTGGCCTTTGCCATGGGCTGGCAGGCCTCTGACACGCCTGCAGTTGACCTTTGCCATGGGCTGGCAGGCCTCTGACACGCCTGCAGTTGGCCTTTGCCATGGGCTGGCAGGCCTCTGACAGTCCTGCAGTTGACCTTTGCCATGGGCTGGCAGGCCTCTGACACGCCTGCAGTTGACCTTTGCCATGAGCTGGCAGGCCTCTGACAGTCCTGCAGTTGACCTTTGCCATGGGCTGGCAGGCCTCTGACAGTCCTGCAGTTGACCTTTGCCATGGGCTGGCAGGCCTCTGACACGCCTGCAGTTGGCCTTCGCTGGGCTTTGCTACTTCAACCATAGGCCCTGCAGCGCTGTTGGCCTGCCGTGGAAGCTCTGTGCTCCTCTTTGCCTGTCTTGTCCTGCGATTCATCTGAGAGGAGGAGAAAATACCAGGTCAGTTCCATGGCCGAGACAGACCAGTCCTCCTAATATAAAAAGTTAACCTTTGAGGCAAAATTCGATAGCTGCTGTATTTGGGGATTTTCGAGACGGAATTCCATATTGTGGTGGGTTGAGCTGGGTTGTCTCCCAGCCTCTCTTAAGAGTCTCCGTGGTGCAGATAGACGGAATGAAAGAGCGTTTCCCTTTTGTTTACCTTTCCCTTAAGGGGATTTAATTTCATTACTACAATACATGACCAAATAGCTCCTCTATTTGTCCTCGTAATGAAGGTTAAAGGGAAAGATTGTTAATTCATAAGTAGAACTTTGCAGAAGCTTAGGCAGGGCTTAACTTTTAGAAGGCTCTTCCCTAGGAGCAGATCTATCAATGGCTGCTCATTACATACCCTAGAGAAACTGTGAGCCAAAGAGATTACTATTCTCAACACTGACTTCCAGATCCCAGGAGGAAGAAGCTGTAAAATGTGAACATAGAGAAGTTCTGTTTGGGGGAAAGTCCTCCTTGAAGGTCTATCACAGTATTACAAACTCTTGGGACTGGAGAGAGGGCTCAGTCATTAAGATTAGTTGTCGCTTTTGCTGATGGCCTAGGTTCAGTTCCCAGCACCCACATGGTGGCTCACACTATCTGTAACTCCAGTTCCAGGGGATCCAACATCTGCTGCGTGTGCCCAGAAGGCACATAGAGGGCACATATGTGCAGGTAAAACACTGATGCACCCAAAATAAAATAATAAATTTAATTTTTAAGTATTAGAAATTATAAGCTGAGGATTAATCTCCAAATTTGCTTTTTCCTTCCCTAAATGGCAGACATGATAATATTACACGTTGCTATGTTTCTACTATGAGAATCATCTAAAAATAAAATTTTATTTTATGAAACTATACTTAACTAAGCGCTATATAATAAAAATGTATCCAATTCACTCATGTAAAAAGTCTATAAAACAAATATAGTTCAATGTTACAATCATAGAGATGGACGATCTACTCTTCTTTAAGTATTTACATTTTTTTAAAAAAATTTATTGGATTTTTTTTTATTTACATCTCAAATGTTATCCCTTTCCTGGTCCCCCACCCAAAGATCCCCTATGCCATCCCCCATCACCCCTACCCACCTACCCACTCCTGCCTCCCCGCCCTCAAATTCCCCTACACTGGGGCATAGCCTTCACAGGACCAAGGGCCTCTCCTCCCATTGATGCCCAACAAGGCCATCCTCTGCTACATATGCAGGCTGGAACCATGAGTCCCACCATGTATACTCCTTGGTTTGTGGTTTAGTCCCTGGGAGCTCTCAGGGGTCTAGTTGGTTGATATTATTGTTCTTCCTACAGGGTTGCAAACCCCTTCAGCTCCTTCAGTCCTTTCTCTATCTCCTCCATTGAGGACCCTGTACTCAGTCTAATGGTTAGCTGTAAGCACCTGTTTCTGTATTTGTCAGGCTCTGGCAGAGCCTCTCAGGAGACAGCTATATCAGGCTCCTTTCAGCATGCATTTCTTGGCATCCATAATCGTGTCTGGGTTTATTGACTGTAATGGATCCCCAGGTGGGACAGTCTCTGGATGGCCTTTCCTTCAGTCTCTACTCTGCACTTTGTCTCTGTATTTGCTCCCATGAGTATTTTGTTCCCCTTTCTAAGAAGGACGGAAGTATCCACACATTAGTCTTTCTTCTTGAGTTTCTTGTGGTTTGTGGATTGTATCTTGGGTATTCTGAGCTTCTGGGCTAATATCCACTTATCAGTGAGTGCATACCATGTGTGTTCTTTTGTGATTGGGTTACCTCACTCACGATAATATTTTCTAAAAATTAAAAACTTTTTTGTATCTGGTACAGGACTACCTAGACTAGTAACTACCTGGGAGGAAGTTTTGAGTTAAACCCTGAAGTTGCTCTGGGCTAGGGAAAGGGCAGGGGAGAACGAGATGTAAGCAGAGAGATTAGGCCCACAACACCCAGAGGAAGCTCCACTCCCAGGCATGCTGACACACCCAGGATCAGAGAGCAGACCTAGGGCACAAACTCTGCAGCCAGTCCCACAACAGCCACAGGAAGCACCACTCCCAGGTGCTCTGACACACTCAGGATCAGAGGTAAGCAGGAACCAACACCTGTCCAAACACTGGGAGTAACTGGGACCAGCCAGACCAGCCACACTTCCAGGTGATCTAACAAGCCCAGGATCCCAGGATCCCAGGATCCCAGAATCACAGGATCATAGAGACTGCTTGACTCTGAGTAGTTCTGACATAACCAGGATCACAGGAAGGACAGGTTCCAGTCAGATTTAGCAAGGGCAGGTAGCACTAGAGTTAACCAGATGGTGTGTGGGGGGGGGCAAGCATAAGAAAATAAACAACACAAACCAAGGTCATTTGCCATCATCAGAACCCAATTCTCCCACCCTAGCAAGTCCTGGACACACCATCACACTGGAAATGCAAGATTCAGATCTAAAATCACTTATCATGATGATGATACAGGACCTTAAGAAAGACATGAATAGCACCCTCAAAGAAATACAGGAGAACATAGGTAAAGAGCTAGAAGATCTTAAAGAGGAAACACAAAAATCCCTTAAAGAGCTACAGGAAAACACAATCAAACAGGTGAAGGAAA
>NW_022196897.1:63299654-63299875 GCF_008632895.1 Mastomys coucha
TTGTATCAAGTTTGAAGAAGAGGTCTTTATAAGTTACTCTTTCTCTGAGATGAATGCTTTTCCAAATTTTTACAGCTAATGAACCAAATTCTTACCCTCACCTAATGTCTGTGCCACCCTCCAAGCAGAACCACTGTTCATTGAAACCATTGGTAAATGACTTTATGGATAGACCATCTTAATACACACACCACCATTTCTTAAATGAGTGTAACCTGTTC
>NW_022196897.1:63299885-63300233 GCF_008632895.1 Mastomys coucha
GCCCAGATTACTATACCCAGCAAAACTCTCAATTACCATCAATGGAGAAAACAAGATATTCCATGACAAAAAAAAACTTACACAATATCTTTCCACAAATCCAGCCCTACAAAGGATAATAGAACAAACATCAACATAAGGAGCAAAACTACACCCTAGAAGAAGCAAGAAGGTAATCTTTCAGCAAATCCACATAAACCTAATTCCGCCTCTTACAACAAAAACAACAGGAAGTGACAATTACTTTTTTTAATATATTAATTTGAACATTAATATTACTAACATATCCTAATTGATTGAAATCCAATAATATGAGGAATTGGAAATTTGATGATTGTCATCCAATGA
>NW_022196897.1:63301124-63308257 GCF_008632895.1 Mastomys coucha
AAAAAAAAAAAAAAAAAGCAGAGAGATTAGAAGGTAAAGCAACGATGCCCCTTGGGGTGAGGGTGAGAGGTTGTTAGTGGAATAGAAGAAAACAGTTTAAAAACCTGAGAAAAGTGTAGATGGAACAGAGGACAGAGGAGACTGAGACAAAAGTGAAGTCTACGTATAAAGACAACAAAGAAAGTCAGTACATCAGTTTGCTAAGTAAGGTGGAGAGCAGCTTCCGGCCGCTGTATCAGACTTAGAACATGTGAGGAGGCTGGGCGGTGGTGGTGCACACCTTTAATCCCAGCACTCGGGAGGCAGAGGCAGGCGGATTTCTGAGTTCGAGGCCAGCCTGGTCTACAGAGTTAGTCCAGGACAGCCAGGACTAAATAGAGAAACCCTGTCTCAAAAAACAAACAAACAAACAAACAAACAAAGAACATGTGAGGAAGTTTTCAAAGTGATCCATGCACGCCTTCCAACCCATCCCAACTGGAATCAGTCAATATCAAACATTTCCGTTTTTAAATCTCCTATTCCAATGAATAAGAGAATTGTTAAATATTAAAGCGTGAAACCAGAGAACGGATTGATGGGGAAATCCTGAAGAATGACGGGTGCTGTGCATCGGGGGCAGCGGACTGTGAGAGATTACACTCGAAAGTCTCCTAGGAACGAGTCTGGCTTGTCTGCGCTGACCTTTGTGTCTTTAACCTTTGTGATAACTTGCACCTCTGCATAAAACTTTCTTTTCTGCCAAAGTCCAACCACCAGGCTATATGAGAATAGTGGACACAGACATTGGTGGTTATTTATTTATTTATTTATTTATTTATTTATTATTTATTTGTCTTATTGAGTTTCTTTTCTTTTTAAATTTGTTTTGATTTTCATATTTTTTTGTTTTTACTTTCTTTTGAGGGAGAGAGAATAAAGTTGTTTGAAAAGGATATGGGAGGAGTTTGGGGAAAGGAAAGAATATAATAAATATATTGTGTGAGAAATATTTTAATAAAAAAGTTTTAAAAAACCAAGGTGGATGCCTCCTAAAGAGTGACAACTGAGGATGACTCTGCCCTATGCACCCATGTATACACACACACACACACACACACACACACACCACAGAATATTTATCCAAAAAAGATGGAGAGTCTATATACACACATACATCCAGAGGGTGTGGAGCATACTCTAGAGGATTTTCGGAAGGTGGGTGGTGAGTGGTAGTGTGACTAAGTCTTCATTTTTGAAAAACTGCTTTGGCCCTGTTTAAAGAATGAGTTGGAAGGAAGAGACTCAGTAGCATATGGTGGGAGAAAAACGAACTTAGTTAAAAAGCATTTAGAACACAGAGTCACTAGGACTTTAGTGAGTTGATGAAACTGTAAAACATAAAGAACTCGAACTCCCCTCACCCCCATGTTTCCTTGTTTCTTGTTCAGGAACATAGGTGGGTACTGAGGAGATTCTCCAAGTGAGAACAGGTTCCAAGGCTGGGAATGTGGATTTCATTGTGAAAATCTTGAAGTTTAGTTGACTGTGGGTTATCTACATGATGGGATGTACCTAAAGTGTGTGTGTGTATGTGTGTGTGTGTGTGTTTCTGTCTATATATATGTCTGTCTATAAATGTGCGTCTACATCTGTCTATAAGTGTGTGTGTTATTTTAGCTACAGAAAATTGAAAAAGACGTAAAGGCTATTTCAGTAAGAATGAAAATGCTGCCTAATAACTTTCCATCTGAAGCAGAGTTTCACAAACAGCCAGATATGGAGGAAGCAGGATCAGCACCAAGATGATCCAAGCACATGACCTTGAGCTTATTTGCTTCTAAAAATACAAACCTGAACAGGAACCTAGCAAATGCCTCTAGGTCTCTGGTGCAATATCACAAGGGGAATGGTACTCAATTTATGTTCATCTCCCCAAGGACAGAGGAACAAGAACTGATCTATCACAGGAGTATCTAATAACTTCAGGCAAAGGCTCCTTTAATAAGGCTGTTAAAATCTGGAATGAGTTTCGTAGGATTGTGATATACTCTTCTTGCTTCAAGAATTTTTATGTCATAATATTTTTTCTATCAAGGATTTTAAGTATAACTACTCTTCCTAAGCAGAAGGTTCTAGGTGCCTTTGAACAGACCTCTCTCTCTCTCTCTCTCTCTCTCTCTCTCTCTCTCTCTCTCTCTCTCTCTCTCTCTCTCTCTCTCTCTCTGTAATGTGATCCTCAGCTAGGATTTCTAACATTTAAAAAAGACAAAGTCAAAAGGCCAAAACCATTTTCTTTCAGCAAAATAACTGAACTGCACCCCTCCCCCCCCCACCACCACCTTAAAGAAAAAGAAAGGCAAAATCCCGTAGATTTGTGACTTAAGACCTTCTATAAGATCTTTGGTTCAGCTTGGTGCCACAGCACACCCAGAAAATAGGCTCTTACCCTCATGATTCACTGGGTTGTGGAAAAGCAGCCTCTGCAATCTAAGCCTTCGTGTCCTTGAAAAAGAGTCGCCATTCATCACATCTGTGCATCCCCATCAGCCCCGAGAATGTGTTTTTAGGAGCATATAACAAGGCTATTATAGTTTGAAGGTGAAGTGTTCCCCCTTCCCCCTCAGGCTCGTGCGCTGAGTGCGTAGTCTCCAGCTGGTCACGCCTTTTGGAGAAACTTCTTAATGCTGTGACTCTTTGATAGAGTTCCTCATGTTGTGGAGACTTCCAACCATAAATTTATTTTCACTGCTATTGCATAAGTGTAATTTTGCTACTGTTATGAATTGTAATGTAAATATCTGTGTTTTCCAATGGTCGCAGGCGACTCCTGCGAAACGGTCATTTGAAGGGGGTAGTGACCCACAGATTGAGAACCACTGCTTTAGAAGGTGCTAGCTATTTGAAGGAAGCAGATCACCAGAGACATGGCTCTGAAAGTTAAATGTGATCCACTGCTCACTCCTTGTCCTCCCCTTTCTGAAACATCATGGGGAGAAAGCCCCTCTCCTATACCACACGCGCTAGCCACTGAGATGATCAGCCCCACCACAGGACGAGAATCCACTGAACCACAGTTAGAATCTGTGCCTTCCAGCATATGCCTTCCCTCCTTTTAGGGTGCTTTGCCAGATATTTTGTCATTTGGGTGAGAAAAGAAACAAAAGCTTAAAGCCAAAGAGCATCCATTCCTTGTTCCCATTATCTAAGAGAAAGCACTCAGGGCTTGCCTTAAACACAGCCGGAGCCAGGCAGGTCTCAGACTCATGGCAAAGGTGAACCGCTTAAGATCTCTCTTTTGTGTATCTGTGAGTGTTGGGTCCCCATCCTTGGCGCTCTACGGGAACATTCTCTATGCTCATCATTACACCAAGAGTGAGTCTTAACCACCATGTCTTCTATAAGGATGATTTTATAAACAACACTCTCAGCTCCACATGTGTCCCTTTAAATGCAGACTGCTCGGACCTGTCAAGTCTCGCATCCACATAATGGTTGCTATGATTTTTCAGGACCAACAGCTGAGGAAGCATGTGACTACAGAATACTGTATTAATCCCATGGGGGTTTTCACTGAATTTGAGTCTAAACGATTTGTGCTCGTTCATTATAGCACATGCGTGTGCACATGGCATTTCTTCACTCTTTGAATACTTTCATGTGTGCATAGCAAGTGAACAGCTTGGCAACTTGTATGAGCGCTGCAGCCACCTGGGACCCTGTGGGAAACTGATGCCTTAGCTCTACCCAGAGCAATAAAATACTAAATGGTGCTGGGTAAGATTACTCTAGGAATCTGATTTCTGGCTGTTCGTCAGTGTTAAAATCCATTGAATTGGAGGGTTATTTAAATCCAAGGTCTCTGGGAGCTGAAGGAAACAGACTCAACACTTTAGGGTTTTCAGGACAAATTCACTGGTTACATATATGTCATATTTTCTTTAAAGGCTTAATGGATGGGTCTACGTTCCTTTCATGACACCTGCAGACCTCACCAGACTCGAAACACAAGCGTATTCCCACACTTCCATTACACTATTTTCCAAATACTTCATGGAGTTGTGATACAGTGAATCTAACAGAGACACAAAGTCTAAAATAAATAATACATTGAAACCACAGTCAATAGATCACCAAACTCTCTAGGAATCCAAAGGAAATTGCTTTCATTGGTTCATCAATTAGTAAGTAGTCATTTAATTTCAGTTCACAAAAGCATCTCTGTGCTGGCTAGTTTTATGTCAAGTTGACACACGCTATACTCATCTGAGAGAAGGCAATCTCAGTTGAGAAAATGTCTCTCTAAGGCTGAGCTGTAGGCAAGTGTGCAGGACAGTGGTTCTCAAACTATGGGCTACAGCCCTCTGTGGGGTCTCCAATCAGATACTCTGCGTACCAGATACTTATATTATGATTCATAACAGTAGCCAAATTTCAGTTCTGAAGTAGCAACAAAGTAATTTTATCCTGGGGGGGGGTGGGTCACCACAAAATGAACTGTACTAAAGTGTTGCAGCATTAGGAAGGTTGAGAACCAAGGATGCAGGGCATTTTCTTAATTAGTAATTTATGGGGAAGAGCCCAGCCTATGGTGAGTGAGGCTACTCCTGGGCTGGTGGTCCTGAGTTCTAAAAGAAAGCATGAGGAGAAATCCAGTAAGCAGCATTCCTCCATGGCTTCTGCATCTGCTCCTGCCTCCAGGTTCCTGTCCTGACTTCCTTCAATAATAAACAGTGATGTGGAAACATAAGCCAAATAAACCCTTTCCACCCATGTTGCTTTTGGTCATGGTGTTTCATCATGGCAATAGCAACCCTAATAATACAATCTCCACACCATGATAACTTATCACTGGACAGTCATGTCTAGAAGATGCTTGAGAGATGAAGCTCCATACATTTTTAAATTAGCTTTTTAATTATTTGGCATGTTCTATTCCGTCTTTCTCTATAGAAACAACTAATTATTGTGAACTGATGAAAGGTTTGAGACTATACTACATAACAAAGGCATCACGAACAGTAACTTGATACCTAATGCTTTGTGCCTCCTAATTAGATTCTTGCTGGGAAAAGTACAAAATTACCGCTGTTGTTCTTAGTATGTGTTTGCCAAGTGTCATCACAGTAAACAAAAGTCTTGTTGCTGAATCCTTTCACAAATAAGATGTAGTGTTCTGAATAGTAAGAATATTATTAAAACCTCTCCATGATTTCGGAAGTCTCAGTGTGACTCAGGAATATAGTTAATGTGGGCAGTCTGTGTACGTAAAGGTCAGCTCTAGCTGAAAAATACAAAATGAGCTGTCTTATACTTAAGCCTTCTAAATTGAATTAGTGGTTAGCGGACTCCATAAAAACTTTTAATATGAGGCTTTGGAGCAATCACGGTTGTCACATGCTGTTGGGGGGACCTCAGTCCCTTCAGTTCTACTGAAGTCAGCTCTGTTGGCTCTGTCATTCTCTCTGTCCTCCTGATCTCAGTGGGCACTTCCTTTTCATCCTATCCTGTTGTCATTTATTACTTATCTTTTTTTCATGATGACTACACCTCAAAGGCAGAAACTATAAAAATGGAAAAACCACCTCACAGATGAAAACCAGGTGCAGGTGACAGAAAAATGACAAATTCTTAAGTTGCTTTAATGGGTTCCACAGTTATCTACTTAGATGCACTCTTAGCGTACAGTTGTGTTATGGAGTTAAGTGCCACACTGAGCTCTTTCAGCTTTAGAGGGGAGAATTTAATTGTCTATGAGGAAGACGGGCACCTGAAGGAGAGCTACAGCAGGAAGCCTGCAGATATAAAAGGAAGTGATTGTCACGAGAGCTGAGGTTTAGATGCTAGACAGACCGGAACCAAGACACGTGGATGAAAATCAAGTCAAGATAGCAATGCACAAACACCAGGGCAGGGTCAGGAGAGTCGCTATTATCCACTCATTAAAACTCCAAAAGGGGCCACTCCAGCACAGTACTTTGAAAACCCCTCTCACCATGAAAACAGCCTATGAAACAACCTGTAAAACAGGCCCCAAATGGAACTAATTTGTAAACTACTGTGGTAGTAAACCCTGATGTTCACCACATTCATGGCAAATTAATATAATTCTCACCATCATGTATTTTACTACATTCCTGAGTTTTATTGTTACGATGTAGAAGATGCTATTAATATTTAACAAAAAGTCATTTATCTAAAGTATGCTTTTCAAGGCTCTGGAACATTTTTAACTACAACCTAAAATAAAATGTACTTTTAAATGGTTTTGACCATTGTTTCTTGTCGAACATCATAAAAATAGAGATCTTTGATATTAATTTTGACTTCAAAACAGTAATTAAAATAATAAAAAAAAAGTTCTAAAATGGAAAACATTTAGCAGACTAGAAAGGGACATGTATTGTGTGTATGTGTATGTGTGTGTGTGTATGTGTGTGTCTGTGTGTGTGTGTGTGTGTGTGTGTGTGTGTGTGTGAACATATACACCACAGCACATTTCTGGAAGGCAGAGGACAACTTAAAGAAGCTCAATTTCTCCTTCTACCATATAGGATCCAGGGATCAGTCAGCTTTGCTGCTTGGTAGCAAGCACATTTACCTACCGACTCATCTCTCTGGCTCAGACATCATTATTTACTTTCAATTTGAATAAGCTGCCTATGTTTATATGATGATGATACTATAACACACATATAGAAAAGAACTGGGTAGTTAACAATAAACACTTTTAAGTTTTGTATTCTTCGATTCACTAGTTTCATTTATAAGAATTTATAATAAGAGAAATTGGATAACACCTGAATATTTAATGAGAAACTTATTATAGTATGATGAACTCATACTACCATATAAAGTTATAGGTTACTAT
This sequence comes from Mastomys coucha, assembly GCF_008632895.1. NCBI lineage: Eukaryota > Metazoa > Chordata > Mammalia > Rodentia > Muridae > Mastomys > Mastomys coucha. The sequence goes on from NW_022196897.1 coordinate 63,307,975, forward strand.
TTCACATAGTATTAGTGATTGTTTATTATGACATGAGAAAAGATATTTTTTATTAGATATTTTCTTTATTTACATGTAAATTTCTCCTTTCCCAGTTTCCCCTCCAAAAAACAAAGAAACAAACAAAAACAACAAAAACAAACCCCTGTTGCCTCCCCGCTCCCCATGCCTGCCACCCCACCCTCTCCCACATATTGGCCCTGGCATTCCCCTATACTGGGGCACAAAACCTTCACAGGGCCGAGGTCCTCTCCTCCTATTGATGATCGAATTTGCAATCCTC
>NW_022196897.1:63309172-63371437 GCF_008632895.1 Mastomys coucha
GAACTATGTCCAATTTCCAGAGGAACCGCCAAATTGATTTCCAGAGTGGTTGTACCAGTTTGCAATCCTACCAGCAATGAAGTATGTTCCTCTTTCTCTACAACCTCTCCAGCATCTGCTGTCACCTGAGTTTTTTTATCCTAGCCATTCTGACTGGTGTGAGGTGGAATCTCAGGGTTGTTTTGATTTGCATTTCCCTGATGACTAAGGATGTTGAACATTCCTTTAGGTACTTCTCAGCCATTTGGTGTTCATCAATTGAGAATTCTTTGTTTAGCTCTGTACCCCATTTTTTAATAGGGTTAGAGAAAAGACATTTTTTAAAAAGTAGTTTAGAAAGCAGTTAAATTAACACAGTTTCTTATGGGTGAGAGGGTGACCTTCCAGGACAGGATTATACTTTCAAAACTGTCATTCAAAGAGAGAGGACATTGTATTACTGGATTGTAAAATATACCAGATGACAGTTGTCAAGATAAAGATGTCAGTCCTAATATAAACATTAAAAATACACATCATTCTGCTCTGTAGTCCAGAAGGCTATAAGTGGCTCTAGGCTAGCTTGAAACTAAATGTCTCTGTTAGTTCTTTAAGCTGTCATCATCTTGGAAATAAAAAAGCTCTTTATCATCAAAATTAGGCCCAATTGAGATGCTGCCCAGAACACTAAAGGAACTTGATGATATTGTCTAAAATAGACTAGAAAACAAAGAATAGACAGATAGCCCAGATGAGCCATGTCTTAATATGTCAAATGGCTCTTTCAACTCAGACTGATTCTGGCTCCAGTGCTAAACATCACAACCTCTCACATAAACAAAGCATCCTGATTTTCCAAAGGGACCAAAGCTGGAAACTGAAAATCAGCAGTAGCTGATATTTGTTTTGAAAAGAAAGAAAACCTCCTTTTAAGAAGGAACCAAGTATCCACACTTTGGTCTTCTTTCTTCTTGAGTTTCTTGTGGTTTGTGGATTGTACTTTGTGTATTCTGATCTTTTGGGGCTAATATCCAATTATCAGAGAGTGCATATCATGTATGTTCTTTTGTGATTGGGTTACCTCACTCAGGATGATATTCTCCAGATCCATCCATTTCCCCAAGAATTTCATAAATTCATTGTTTTTAATAGCTGACTAGTACCTCATTGTGTAGATGTACCAAATTTTCTATATCCACTCCTCTGTTGAGGGACATATGGGTTGTTTCCAGTTTCTGGCTATTATAAATAAGGCTGCTATGAACATAGTAGAGCATGTGTTCTTATTACATGTTGGATCAACTTCTGGGTATATGCCCAGGAGTGGTATAGCCGGGTCCTCTGGTAGTACTATGTCCAATTTCCGGAGGAACTGCCAAACTGATTTCCAGAGTGGTTGTACCAGCTTGCAATCCCACCAGCAATGAAGGAATGTTCCTCTTTCTCCACAACTTCTCCAGCATCTGCTGTCACCTGAGCTTTTTATCCTAGCCATTCTGACTGGTGTGAGGTGAAATCTCAGGGTTATTTTGACTTGCATTTCCCTGATGGTTAAAATGTTGGACATTTCTTTAGGTGCTTCCCAGCCATTCGTCAGTTGAGAATTCTTTGTTTAGCTCTGTATCCCAGTTTTTTTTTTTTTAAGATTTATTTTATGTGTATGAGTACACTGTAGCTGTTCAGATGGCCATGAACCATCTTGTGTGTGGCTTTTGGGAACTGAACTCAAGACCTCTGCCAGCCTGCTCACTCTGGCCCCTCTCACTCCAGCCCTGCTCGCTCTGGCATAATTCACTGTAGCGGTCTTCAGACAGACCAGAAGAGGGTCAGACCACATTACAGGTGGTTGTGAGCCACCATGTGGTTGCTGGGATCCTAACTCAGGACCTTTGGAAGAGCAGTCAATGCTCTTACCCTCTGAGCCATCTCGCCAGCCCTATATCCCAGCTTTTAATAGGGTTATTTGGTTCTCTGGAGTCTAACTTCTTGAGTTCTTTGTATATATTGGATATTAGCCCTCTATCAGATATAGAATTGGTAAAGATCTTTTCCCAATGTGTTGGTTGCTGTTTCGTCCTATTGACAGTGTCTTTTGCCTTACAGAAGCTTTGCAACTTTATGAGGTTCCATTTGTCAATTCTTGATCTTAGAGCATAAGCTATTGGTGTTCCGTTCAGGAAATTTTTCCCTGTTCCTATGTGCTCAAGGCTCTTTTCCACTTTCTTTTCTATTAGTTTCAGTGTACATGGAAGGAATTGCAGAGACAAACTATGGAGCAGAGACTGAAGGAAGGACAATCCAGAGACTGCTTTACCTGGGAATCCTTCCCATATTCAATCATCAAACCCAGACACTATTGTGGATGCCGGCAAGTGCTGGCTGACAGGAGCCTGATATAGCTGTCTCCTGAGAGGCTCTGACAGTACCCAACTAGTACAGAAGTAGAGGCTCACAGCCATCCATTGGACTGAGCACAGGGTCCCCAATGAAGGAGCTAGAGAAAGGACCCAAGGAACTGATGGGTTTGCAGCCCCTTACGACAAACAACAATATGAACTAACTAGTACCCTCAGAGCTCCCAGGGACTAAACCACCAACCAAAAAATACACATGGTGGAACTAATGGCTCCAGCAGCATATGTACAGCAGAGGATGGCTTAGTCAATCATCAAGGGCAGGAGAGGCCCCTGGTCCTGTGAAGTTTCTATGCCCCAGTGTAGGAGAATGCCAGGGGCAGGAAGCAGGAGAGGGTGGGTTGGTGAGCAGAGGAAGCGGGGAGGAAACAGGTCTTTTTTGTTTGTTTGTTTTTTGGAGGGGAAACTGGGAAAGGAGATATCATATGACATGTAAATAAAGAAAATATCTAATAAAAAAAAGAAAAAGAAAGAAAAAAACTGGTTTCAACTGGCAGTGGTGGGATATGTTTTTAATCCCAGCACTCAGGAGGCAGAGACAGGCAGATCTCCTGAGTTTGAAGTCATTCTGCTCTACAGAACATGTCCCAGGGCAGCCATGGCTGCACAGAAAAACCCTGTCTCAGAAAACAAAACAAAAGAAAATCTGTTTCATAATGTCAAGATAAAAACCTTTTAGTAAGTGCTATTAGAGTTCTTAAATGCAGTAATGAACTTCTTTATCTTCCCATTTCTGAATAAATTGTGTTATTTCAAAAGAAAGAAAGAAAGAAAGAAAGAAAGAAAGAAAGAAAGAAAGAAAGAAAGAAAGAAAGAGAGGAAGGAAGGAAGGAAGGAAGGAAGGAAGGAAGGAAGGAAGGAAGGAAGGAAGGAAGGAAGCCAGCTATTATAATTTGACCTGGTTAACATGCCTGGGTGCAAATGGCACAAGCAAGTCCTGGCAGCCTGGGTTAGACACAACCAAGCAACAAGCACTATACAAAAGACTTAGAAGTGGCTTGACACTACCTCCCACCTTCTAGGTGGGTCCTTGAGGCCAGTGTGCATCCCTGCATCTCAGAATCCTTTCCTTCTCAGCCTCATGTCTCCTTGAATAAGGTTCAGCACTCCAAGACCTCCAAGATCGACAGACAGTGGATAGCTTAGAAGTCTGAGTCTCTTTCTTGTGAGTATGATGACAATTTTTTTGTCAACCAATTGACAAGAGTAGAAGAAACTGTCTGTGGCCTTCTCAAAAGAGGACCCAATGTATTTCAAATAAGAATAGATTGTTGTGACACTAAGTAGGTCCTCCTAAAAAAAAAAAAAAAGGAAGTTTCCCAACAAACATTATGGATAGCTGTCAACTGGTTAAGAAAATGTTGAAGAGATTATTCAAATAAAGAGAAAATACTATGCTGTTCAAATGGATTCTGTTCAGACCTCCCCAGGGGGTATATTCATTCATGATACAATGGTGGACTAGGCCACATAATTGAGAAGTTGTGTAAAGGTTTTGCCAAAAACTAAACTTTAAAATATTGCGGAAGATTCTAGTATTAAGGAAGGCATGGCATGACTTTTCCTGGGAAGATGTAAGTAAGTATCTATTGACTTTAGATGCATCACTTTCAACAAACCAAAGTAAGGATTCCCCCTAAGTCTAGGTTGATGGACCAATGAGTTCAACTTATTGGAACAGGAGTGTGGAGTTATCTGCAGAAATGTAGACTAATCCTGGGATGTCTTGTGGAGGTGATCACAATTGATCTGATCTCAAGACTGATCATTCCTGGAGAACAGAGTTCCGTAACAGGAGGATATGAGAGTATGGTAAACTTCATAACACAACACCCTCATGTTCATGCTTTTTAATTGTGTAGGTGGCATATGCTAAGAAGTTAGATGTCATACTAGTGTTATCACTCAAATATCAAAACAATATAAAAACAAGATTTTTATGAAAATTGGATTATTAAAGGATTTAATATGTTTGATAAGCAATAGAATATGTCAATCAATTAAAAAACAATAGCCAGACAACTTAGCTGCTGGGATTTAAGGAAACTCAAAAAATGCCACATACGCTGGGTGGAGGTGGCGCACGCCTTTAATCCCAGCACTTGGGAGGCAGAGACAGGCAGATTTCTAAGTTCGAGGCCAGCCTGGTCTACAGAGTGAATTCCAGGACAGCCAGGGCTACATAGAGAAACCCTGTCTCAAAAAAAAAAAACAAAAAAAAAAAAAAAAAAAAAAAAAAAAAAAACAAAAAACAAACAAAAAAAAACGCCACATAAAGCAGCATAAACAAACAAATTCTGAAACTGGATATTTAACTGAGAGTGGTAGTGTACTCATTTTTAGTGTAATTTAGTGTCACTGGAGGTAGCCAAGGCTGTCCTACAGAGAATCCTAGGAACAAGCTGTCTTTGGGAACACTTCTTTCCCACGGGCAAAGCTTACATAAGAACCTATCTGAACATCTTGATGAAATGCTTCCCTTTAAAATACAGTCGTGCATTTGAAGTTTTCATTTATACTACTTATATATCTTCAAAAATTGTGTGTGTGTGTGTGTGTGTGTGTGTGTGTGTGTGGCCAATGTGGACATACGTAGAGGCTAAAAGTTGACTTTAGGATGTCTTTCCTCAATCACTTCTCTGCCTTGCATTTTGAGACTCTGTTTCTTGCTAGGTGGGTCAAATAAGAGTGGCCCCACAGGCTCATGCAGTTGAATACTTAGTCACCAGACATTGGCCCTATTTGAGATGGAGGATTAGGTGTGGCCTTGTTGGAGTAGGTGTGACCTTGGTAGAGGAAATCAGTCACTAAAGGTAGGCTTTGGGGTTTCAAAAAGACACTAGGCACAGTCTCTTCTTCCCTCTCTCCCTCTTCTCCCTCCACAAATAAGAATATAAAAGCCACAGGTACTGCTTCAGTGCCTGTCTCTGTGATACCATTCTTCCTGCTATGATGAAGTTAGACTGAACCTCTGAAACCGTATGCAAATCCCCCAAATACATGTTTCCTTTTATAGAGTTGCTTAAGTCATAGTGCCTCTTCACAGCAATAGAACCATAACTAAGACACTTACTGAACCACAAGTTCACTGCTTTGGATGGACTGGCCACCCTAGGATCTGTGGCTCTCCAGTGCTGCACTTACAGATGTGTGCTGTTGTGCCCAGCTTTTATGTATTGTTATGGGTATCAGAACTCAGGTCCTCTGTCAGAAAAATCAGAAAATAACACCCCACTTTTTCCAAAGCTGCTTTAAGCACTAATATCACCAAGTATTTTTGAGAAGTCTTTTTATGTTGGGAAAGTTTGTGTGTTCAAAAGATGTTTCATGAAATAGCTACCTAAGTCCAGGATTTTAAATGTTGCTATTGTAAATTGAAGGTAAGTTACATTTATGGTGTCTACATGGCTGAGGGAAATGGATGGTTGCCTGCTTCAATGAAGAGGAAAATTTGAAGCAAAACTAGAGTGGAATCTGTGGTTGATTGCTAACCTAGCATGCACATGGCCCCACATTCAATCCCCAGAATTACCTCAAAATGTAAAGTCAAGTGGTATAAGTATCTCACAATGAATATGTGAGTTACTTTCAAGAAACCATATTAGCAAAACATTAAAAATATTTCAATTCTGAGGCTTACAATAGCAATCGGCTCAGCAAGATCTGCCCAATGGTGCAAGAAAGACACTAATGTCTTAGTGGTAACCAACAGTTGAGTGGTTGGTCTTAAGGCTATTCAATAGGATCAAATGCCTGCCTGATACCATAAACCTAGCTAAGAGCCCTCAGCCGAAGAGGCCATAAGCCCTAGGGAGAGCCTACTGCTACCATACTGTTAAACTGATGTAGTGGTTACCTGCCTTCTAAATAGTTATCCTCATATCCATAGATTAGTGCTGCTCTCGCCCCACCTCAATGACTTGTCCTTTTGCAATAGACAGAAGTTAGTACAGAGTACTGGCCAACGTCCAGAGAATGGAGTGGAGTGTCCATCCGTAACAACCCCTACACACAAGGTTTAGGGAGCATCACAGAAGAGAGGCAGAGAAAGAGCCAGAAGTAGAAGTGCTAAGTTAGGACAGCAATGGCACACCCATGAACTCTCAACAGCTGTGGTTGCCTGCACAAAGCTATGCCAGTCAAAATGGATGGGGGAATCTTGAAATGGAGAGATTGTCCTGGGTTATTGGGGTGTATCCAGTTCAAAGACAGGTAAATCAGAATCGCACACTGCCATTTCAATATCAGTAACTTAATCTTACCTTCAGGATTACCCTTGTAATGTTCGATAATCAATTTCCAGGCTCTGGAGCCATATTTGGCTAGGCTTTATCCAGGTGAGCCATAAGGCGTTTGCAAAATGTTGATAGCAACACTCTTCAACACATCAAAACATCTAGGGATAATTTTAAAATCTCCTAAAGTAGAGTATGCGAAGTGAAATGTATAAAAACAAACATTTTTTTATTAGTGAAAATTGTTGCTAAATATTTTAACATGAATTCATCTGGAAAAAAAAATGATATTGGGCAGGGAAGAAGTAGATGGCTACGTGTGGAATGATTCCACTTGGGTCAGTGGTTCTAAGCCCTCCTAAGACTGCACTGCTTTAATACAGTTCCTCATGTTGTGGTGACCCCAATAATCTTTGTTGCTACTTCATAACTACAATTTTCCTTCTTATGAATTGCCATGTAACTATCTGTGTTTTCCAACGGTCTTAGATGATTCTTGTGAAAGGGTCTTTCAGCTCCCAAGGGGGTCACGACCCACAGGTTGAGAACTATTGATTTGGATGCAGTTGAAAAGCAGGCAAAGTAAGATTTCATGTTAGATAGAAAAACACACATAGGTAACAAAGCCATGTGGGGAAAGGAAAGATTCAGCACAGTATTAACTAGACAGGGTTATGGGGAGGATGGCTCTATGTAGGTATTGCAGAAGGCTTCAGGGCTGATGGCATTGCCTTCGGATTTCGTCTAATGTGACTAGAATTGTATCTGTTTTCTTATTCTTTGTGCTAAACATGTATATTTTATTTATTCTCTCAGTTGGTTATATGGTGCAGCTAACACTTTGGAAAAGGTAGTAAATAATCCAATGGAGATAAAAAGGGATGTCTAAAGCTCATGCTGTCACTGGTAGGTCTGCTGCTCATTTTGCCTTAGTTATTATACTCTGCAGGATTCTAAGAGGCATGTTTTAGACATCCCCATGGGCTGTAATCTGCAAGATTCTAAGAGGTGTGTTTTAGACATGCACGAACAGTATGGAACACCATGACTAAACCACTAGACTCCGTAAAATTAGTGGTACAAAAACTGGGTGAATTTACAGAGTTACAGGCTCAGTGCTGTTGACTTTCTTATGTACCCTTTATGGCACAGACATCACCGTTCATCACAGGATCCCTGTCATTCCTCACAGTCCTCTGCACACAGCTTTATCTGAATAATTGCTGTAACTTTGATATGAATGTCTGATATGTAATTTTAAGTTTAATTTAGCCAATAAATGCAGATTGACACAAAAAAGTGATCAGACATTTAAAATATGTAGTATTATATTCTTCCTCTAAAGAAAGCATGTACAGTACTAATCTTTAGCTGCATAAAACCTACTAATTATTCTCGTACAATTTTTTTCAAAGGCATTAGAAGCCAATATCTATTTTAAGTCTACTTTGGGAGTTTAGTGTTTCCATAATACTCTGTACAAAAGATGTCACTGTTGAATGTATCAAAGAGTTTAATTCTCCTTTTGAAGTGTTGCTTGGCTAGTCTCATGCCTACTGAAGGAGCCTGAGGCAGGAAAGCCATGAATTTGAGGCCTGGTTTGCACCATTGCTTTGTCAGTTGGGTGAATGCACAGATGAGGCCAGGTAAGTAGAGTAGCCAGGTGGTTAGCCAGGAACTGGGCTTATGTCACAACCTGTGAAGCCCAGAGGAGACCACTGAAGAAATCACATCCAGACCAGGAACTGAAGCTGGTCTGTGACTATTGGCTCCAGCACCAATGTGGAGTGTGGAGGGTCAAATTTACTCCAACAAAGATCGTTAGGCTGTCAGGAAGCTACTGATACTAGATGCAAACAACCCTTAGGCTCTGTGAGTTGGTCTCACTGAGGGGCTGGGTGATGACAAGATGAAGCCAGATTAAATTCTGGGCCTAAGAATTGAGGATTGCTTGAAGAGGTGTTTGCAGATCCAAGGAAGGCCATTCAGCTGGGTCCTGCCGAGTACATCCCCCTTGCCTGTATGTTCATCTGCCAGCATTATATCAAAGTCACAAGCTAGTGGTGAACATGATGTCCTTCATTGGTCCTGCGGACTTTCAGAAGGATATTCACTTCTACCTCTGTTCTCAAGATGGTGGCAGCCGCCCCGGGATGTGTGTCAAGGAAGAATGTCAAGGAGGGCCAAGGTAGGGCAGGACACAGTGATGATGAGGAACAGGATTAAATCCAAATGACTCTGGGCTGCAATTATCTAGGTTCCCAGTGGGCTAATAAAACAGGATTAAAGAAGAGACCTGCTGTTCAACTAGCTACCGTGAAGGACAGACAGCCTTAACTTCTGTCTCTGTTTTAGTACATGCGGCTGAACATGGACTACTATTTGTTACCACTCTTATTGGGATTTTTATGGTTTGCAGCTTCATCTAACAACAATGTTGGCAGAGTCGCAGAGCACATTTCTGACTCTACAGTAACCCCAGATGGGGAGAGGCCAAACTTTAGACTCAAGTCAAACACTTAAAATCACACACCTTGGCTTGGTCACTGGTGAGTTATTCCTATTACATTAGTTGCACAGTTTCTCTCAGATCTGGATTTTTCCTTGGGTGTGAAATGGAGTCAATAGTGCCCACTGCACATGACCATTGTGAATAGTGTTTGTGGAGTGTGTGTGTGTGTGTGTGTGTGTGTGTGTGTGTGTGTGAGCATAAATCACTGGCACCGATACCTGGTTATATCTAGGCTCAGGGAAATAAAAGTTGTGACCCTCATTGTCAGAAAAATCATTAAATCCCATAATTACTTTACTTCATTTGCAAGTTAAGTTCATAGCAAGCCTCATTTGTTCTCTGTTCTCAAGGCCGACTTGCTGTATGTGGTGCTGGGCAATTGGTATGATGCTTCTGTCTCCTGTTTCTCAATTGACTTTGAAGATGACAACCGAAGACTAAAAGCCACAGGCATGAACTGTATGCTGTTACGGATCCCAAAGACGTCACTTCCTCCTCAATGCACATCTTAGTGCCAGAGGCCTCTGACTTTTCTTTCTGGTCTGCATGGTCAGATATGTGTATATATGTATACACCACACACATACACACACATATGCACGTATCACACACACATACACACATGCATACATACACATTCACACACCACACATTTATATACACACCACACACACATACATAGAACAAACACACACACACACATACATACATACCACATACACAAACATACACACATACATATACACTTACACACATACATGTAATAGAGACATGGCTGAAAGACAGAGATATACAGAAAGAGATAATTAGAGGGGAGATGAATGTGTGTCTATGCTTAGTTCCTGAGTAACCACCTGTTGGCTCTATCTGCCTGGCTTCACCTGTGCACCCACACCAGTGACAAAGAAATAGTGTAGTCCAAGCTGGCTTCAAATTCATGATTCTCCTGACTCAGGCCCTTCAGTATGTCCTAACTTCATTACTAACAGCAAAATGCCAGCTTGTATCCCCATCAGAGAATTGAACCCTGGTCTCTCTCCAATGTCACAACCAGAAATGCTAATGACTGTGCTAAAAAGGGCAACTCCTTTGATTTTTTTTCTAGTATGTAATTAGATATGCTATGTAATGCTGAAGGAAAACTGTAATAATTGTTTTCTAATAAAAAAGAAATAATATATTCCCTGAAAGCTTGAAGATTAGGTACATAATGAATTGCAAATATCATTTTTTAACATACATAGTTCATCTCACAGAAATGAAGACCAAAAAAAGAGAATCTGAAAGACAAATTTTACTTTATTTCCACAAAGCATAATATGTAGAAATGTTTCTGATTAACTCTGTGTATTTATACTGATCACATAGCTATGCCTGTACAGGGTATGGTTTCCTGGGATAATTCCCTCAGTAAACGCTTCACTTCATTGTCACCTGGGAAGCTCTGGGAATCACAAGCATGCTTCACACTCTGGAACTCTCAAGTTCTAGGTCCCAGGTCTGCTACTCGTTAGCAGCAAAATTCTGGACTATCTATACCTTCTCCAAGCCTTGCCTCCCCACATGCTCGATGAGGATGATAATTGCCACCTTTTATACAAGTAAGGACAGGTTGAGATGGTATATTCCAAAAATATTACACAAATCACAAAGGGCTATTCAGATCCAAAAACACATTCAAAATTAAAAACAAACAAACAAACAGGGATCTAAGCATTGTAGCATATGTCTATACTCCCAGCACTCAGAAGCTGAGACAGGAGGACTGCAAAATCTAAAATTACATACTTAGAACAGGGTATCTAGAAACATCATTGATAGGTCCTTGTCAAAGCTATCTCACAGCTTCGGAGAAGGGCACTGAGAAAGGATGTTGAATGGGCCATTGATTGTTGTCCACAAACTACAAGGACAAAGCAAATCATGATGCTTGAGATCACAGATTGGGATTGAAGTTGTGTCTCGGGTGGCAGAATGTTTGCCTAACATGCACAAGGCCCTGGATTTAATCTTCAGTCTGGGTTCAAATCCTGGCTCTTCAGCTTCATAACTTTATATAACCTTAAGAAAATTATTTAACTTTCTTAAGTTATTTGTTGATGTCCCAGAAGGCAAAAACAAAACAAAATGAAACAAACTGTCCAATTATCAATGTTGGTAACAGAACTCTTTCATAAAGCTGCTATGTGATATGAGTTAATACAAATGCTTAAGACAATATGTAGCGTAAGCCATTATTGCCTCTGATAGTGTTTGGGAGAGGGGGTTCTTTGTGTGTTTTCGTTATTGTTATTTATTTTGTTGTTTCATTTTGTTTTGTTTTTGTTTTTGCCATCTGGGACATTAACGAGTAACACTATATAAGTGTAGTCTTAAGGTCCTTTGTCCTAAACATTCCAAACATGATACTTTTTCAGATAATTCTTTTCTTTCTTTCTTTCTTTTTTTGTTTGTTTGTTTTTTGTTTTTGTTTTTCTGAGACAGGGTTTCTCTGTGTAGCCCTGGCTGTCCTGGAACTCACTCTGTAAACCAGGCTGGCCTCAAACTCAGAAATCTGCCTGCCTTTGCCTCCAAGTGCTGGGATTAAAGGCATGTGCCACCACTGCCCGACCAGATAATTCTTTTCTTGTGGCTTTATAATGTTGAATTATATTCACTTAGGGAGTATTTGGGGGTGGAGTTTGTTATAAACTTTACAAATTAGAGCAATATGAAGCTTATGGTCTAGTTTACAGAAATACAGTGTGACAAAGGTGGTCGGTCACCTCTGGAATAACCATCAAGGCTTCCCTGGTGATTTATATCTTAAGCACTGCTATAAATTAGTGGAAGGACAACACCAGCACCACAAAATCACAGCATGCGAAAGCAAGATGATATCTGGCCAAGAGGCTCATGGTGTCAGCTACCTCTTTCAAATTAGGCAGATGAAGTTTAATGTGAGTTGCTTTAGGGAAATCCGGGGTAGTTGGGCCATTTTGGGTTCCCTCACAGGATTCCTGTATTCCTCAGTCTGTGAACTGCTCATAGATGCCTTTATTGCTCACGCCAAGAGATCAATTGATTTCTGTTAGTGTTAAGAGATAATTAACTTGTTCATTGCTGACGGACTCTCAGAGATGTTTGTACATTGTTCACAGAGGGGCAGGCAGTGGGAACTAAGCTACAATAATATAGTTGTAGATTTTGAAGGTTTTAGTTGGAAGTAGGTATTGTTTGCTCACTGCTCTGATGTATAGTGTCTGTCTTATTCCCATGGGCTTTGGGCTTATTTTATTTTTTACAACTTTCATTTAAGTCTAAAATGTATTTTGATCATGCCCATTTCCAACCCTGTCCTTCCAACTTCCTCCTAGGCTCCCACCCTCCTTCTCAATGTGTCTTTCTCTCAATTTCATGTTCTCACTCCTTTTTCATCTCTATTGTTGATATCATAATAAATCCAATTAGTACTTCCCACATGCACTTGAGCATAGGGTCACCCACTGGGACAGGTACAGCCAATAGCCACACCTAAAAGAAAAGTGACTCTCTCTCCTCCAGCAACTATCAACTACCAGTAGCTCTTCAGTTAGGAAACGGACTTGGGAGATTAATATTTTTAAGTAGAAATACTTATGTAGGAAAGTTTTCTTAATTCTTTAACGTAAAGACATAAATTCAAATTCTATGCCATTAGTTGGCTATGTCCTCTCTTGAAGCTGATATAAAGACCCAAACCAACCCCTTTTGGTTTTCTTGTGGTTTTGGAGACAGGATCTCCTAGCTTAGGCTAAGATTACTATGCTGAGGATGAACTTAACTTCTGATCCTCCTGCCTTCACCTCCAAGTACAAGGACTCCTTATGAGTAACACTATGCCTGATTTATGTGGCACTGAGGATTGAACCCAGAGCTTTGTACATCCAAGGCATACACTCCACAAACCTAGCTGGGACCTTTGCCCTGCAGGAGACTTGAACTAAAATCATTTTTTTCCTATAGATGTTATGAAATGATAGCACCAAGGAATTGCCTCCCACCAACTATTCCAATGATAAAGTCATAACACTTCATTCGAAATAACCCTTCATTACAAGTGGCTTTGTCTTCACTTGGAATCCAATGACACCCATGAGCCTCATCTGTGACCTTCTCTAGTATACACTAGTCACTCTATGAACAGTTCAGGCACTAAGCTCACTCAGTACTAAACATAACTTTCTACAAAGCTACTCATTCAAAACCCTTGGGCAGAAACATTTTGTGGAGGTTTTTCCTCTCTTAGTGGAAAAGTCCTGGAAGTCATTTTCTGAGTTCTCCCATGTTGCGTATGAAGATCACAAGGCAAACAGAAGAAAAGCCATTTGCTGGCATTTCCGTAAGTGCAGAGTACAGAGAAGCCCAGATATGTGTTTTCTCTGCCAACATCTCTTCTACTGTCAGAATAAAAAGAACTAGATAAGCTGACCCCTTGGAGAAGCTGGCATGACCCTCCCTCCCACAGCCACACAGGAGAGCAGCTTACTGACTCCCAGTGCCTCAGATGGATCCTTTTGGATATGGGAAATGGTGAAATTAGACAAGCCTGTTGGCAGGCAGTTTTAATGGAAAGATGAAAGATGGCAGTGGTTTGAGCATAATATGATTCTATGCAATCGTCTTGTATAGAAATGGAGAAAGATAGACAGCTTTGAGGTTTATTTAGAGTGAGTCAAAGAACATGGTGACGGAGCTCACATACGGAGCGAGTGAAAGCAGACTTCAAGATGATGCCCATGCTTCAGCCTTAACCTCTGACTCTGAGAAAGAGGCGGCAGAAAGGAATCTGTCGTGAAGTAAGAGGGAAAGACAGTTCTCTGTGTGTCAGGGATGAATGTTTATTTGTCAGGATGTATGATGTCTATGAAAAAGAGAAGCTCTTCTTCTTTCGCTGGATCCCACAACAGGTTCCTTAACCTCTCTGACCATGGGACCCATTCCTTGATCCTCTCCGAGAAGGTCAGGCCATTTGCCTGAGTAAGGAGTGGGAGACTGTGTAGACCACCCTTCTTAGCTGCCCTTCCTTCTCAGGAGCCAGATCCCTTGCAAGAAGCAAACTTTACACTGTGTCAAGGCCATAACGGCTACTCGTGTGGGGGCAACTTTGGACATTCAGCACTGTCTGGACCTGGAAGGGCATATCTAATTCAGGAATTGAAGTTTTCTAAGTGCCTGTAAATACACTGAACACGCCAATGTCTGCTTCACTAATTATAATGTGATACTTTGATGATTCATCTGCATTCTGCTCTGGTTTGAATATCTTCCCCAAAAGTATGTGTTAGAAACTGAATCTCCAAATACACATGGATGACATTTGAAGGTAAGGCCTTCAGGAGATAATACGGTTAGATGGCATTATAAAGGTGAAGCCTTCTGATGCCATTCTCTCTGACTCACCGTTAGGATACTCTCTACACATCATGGTGTAGCAAGGAGGACCTCCTTGAATGCCCACATCGTACTCCTGGATCACCTAGCATATAGAACTCTGAAATTATCAAGTTCTATTCTTCATGAATTTACGTGATCTGAGGCATTTTGTAATTGCAGCTGAAAATGAACGCTGGCAGGTCACTTGATTCAGAGCAGAAAAAAACAGAAGCTGTTTACTGGATCTTCTCTAAGTCTTAGAGAGGGATGGACCAAACAGCCTGTCTCTGACTCTAGGACCCTGCGGTACCCCAGGGTTTCTTTCCTATTAAATAAAATGTGGAGAGGATAACACCTACTCTTCCTTCCTCTCTGAGTATCAGGAAAATAAAGGAGATTATTCTGCACAAGTGCCAAGCACAAAATAATATCCAAATACAGGAAACATTTCTTTTCATTCTAAATGTACCATATAGATATTATATAGATGGAATTTCTGCAAAGAGAACATTGAAATTGGCTAAGTGGCATTTCTACTGTAGCAGTAATAAATATTCTGATGGATATTTTGCTATATATGTCTCCTCAGACACAGGAGTTTATAAAAAGTGGCAGCTCCACAAGAAAAGAGATAAGTAAAGAGAGTGGTTTGGTGCTCAGTTATTTAAGTTTTTCTATTTGATATGTGGACAATATGGTCTGTGCTTTAGCAATTAGAAATGCACCTGTAATGAATGGGTTCCTTTATCAAAGAACAAAAACATCTTCCCTAAAGCGAGGGTGATCAGGGTCTGCTAGGAATCATGAAGAAAGAAAGACACAGATAGTAAGACTCTAAGAGAAAATGTCGGCTCTTGGAAACATAGCTACCTAGCTTCTAAAACCCAAAGACTTTCCCTCAGCTGGGCTTACACAGGAGAGCAGAAGTAAGCCCTGTGACTGGATTTCACAAATGAATGAGCATGGTGTAGAGTGTTAAGACATTAAAAGAGAGGGATTATAATAACAACAGAGCTGAATAAATTCAAACGCATCCTGGTACATTTGGGAAGACAAAAAATATTTCCTTTTATATGCTGAAGAATGGGGGACACTCCTCTGCATAGTACACCGACTAGCAGCAGCATAGGGTTAAAAGGGACAAGACCCCCCCCCCAAAACAACTGGCCTGTTGGTGGCATGGGAACTTGGACAATGTTGCCGAGAGTGTCAAAGAAGAAACGCCTTGTTTTAATAAAGCTTGGGTGTTGCCTATCAAGTATTTAAATGACACTGCTCCCGTCATTTGTTCTTAGACCGTTCTTGGGAGGCAAAGTCCCTTTTATATTACAAGACCCACAGAAAATACATTATAACCAAGGACCACATGGGGTAACCGTTTAAAATCTAATTAAACTCTGTGTACTTAAAAGGGAAGACAAATATTCCGTGGACCTGATTTTAAAATGGAAAAGAAGGCCCAGTCGCTGGCCACGTGGTAGTAAAAGAAGCAGCTTTGGGGGGTGGGGGGGCTATGAGATTTACACTTTGATTCTGAAATTTAAAAACTGGGAGTGAATCCTTATTTAAATGTTATATCTGTTTCACATTGTCAATAATGTCAGAAAGAACGAGAAGACAAGGAGGAAACTCAAAAAGACAGGCAAGATAAGGATGACAGGTAGGAAGGAGAGAAGCTGGGCAGAAAGCTGGGAATCCAAACAAAAATACCTAGAGGAGTGGGGTGCTGGCAAAGAGAACAGCGTCAGGCAGAGAGAGATGAGGAGACGAAAGGAGGTAGAAGCTGAGAGCCCACAGCTCCGAGGACGCTGGGGTGAGTGGGGTATGTCCACATTCCATCCCCTTGAGCTGCAGAGCACTAAGTGCTGTGACTCATCTTTGAAATGTTATTTAGCTGCTTAACAAAACTGACCACTGATGATCCCCAAAGAGCTTCATCCTTCCCGTGTGTTGAGTGGTCTTAAGGCAATGGCAGGATAACTGAAAACATACCAAACAGATGATTGGACTTGACAAGCAGGAGTGGGGCCATTGGCCCCGCCCCCAGTACCAGAAAAAGAAAAGGTCTGGCATCTTGGAGAGTGTTTCCTGAACACAAGTACAGATGGGAGAGCCCTAAGTGATTCCTGGAGACAGTGGAAGTGGGAATGGCTTGCATTTGCTGTCCCCAAAGGCTTGAACCCCAAAGACTCTCTACACACTTTAATCCGGCTTGAGTTACTGCTCTGCACCAAGAGTCTCTCTGACTTTCCATATTTCGTCCAGGGAATCATTCTACTTCACCTGAAAAATACCAGCACTCCAGTTTAAATAAACGGACATCCAGCGATGAAGCTGGGCATCCTGATTTTCCCAAAGCTCTGGTCCAGTCCTGTTAGAGCCATAGTTCATTAGCTGTCTCTTGCTTTTATCTTCTATAATCTAACCAGTAACACATGAAACATCTGCTCTCTGTTCTTCCCTCTCTCTAACTTTCCCGGGCTGGACCACTGTATACCTGTACCTATTCTGTACCAGTGAATAAGGAAAATGAAAAGGACCCTTGGCTTAGCTCAGTGACATTACCTAAAGCCTTCGTTCTAACCTGGTATTCCAACCTAACAGTTGCATTCTGTTTTCTCATGTATTCAGTGTGTGTGTGTGTGTGTGTGTGTGTGCGTGTGTGTGTGTTAATAATATCATGTGTTAGGTGCTACACTAACACAGAGCGTTCCAAAGCCAGAAAAGCCATAGCCTATACCTTTAATAAATTCACAATTTAGTAGAAAAAGTAATGAGCCAACACTTAAATGACAGAAGCCCAAGAGTGTGAGTCAGTTGAGTAAAGCACTAGGGGAGTGATTGTAAAACAATTAACCTTCTATTCCAATCATTCGTTCTTTTAAATGTATTGTTGTTATTATTACTACGCTATTATTATTAATTATCATTGTGTGTGCATGGTGGGGGTGGTACACATGCCACAACAAGCAAGGACAAACTTGGGGAGTCCGTTCTTTGCACCATTACATGGGTTCCAAGATCTGAACCTGCCACCAGGCTCACACCGTAAGCATCTTGACACGCTGAGCATCATGGGCTCCCGTTATTCTTGCTTACACTTAAAGTCACAGCATCAGTCCTGCCTCAGCCTGGGTTATGAGCCATTATCCAGCACAATCACAACACACTCCAAACCTGTAAAGTTCGAGGCTCTAAAAATATTTTCTTGAAATTGATAGTAATTTTCCTTTTGAATGTATGTCTTGAATATGACGTCTGATCAATCAGGGGTCCACACACTGCTAAGCCTCCAGTTCCTTACCCCATCCCATGACCCCTACATCATTCTACTTGAGACCCTGAAAGGGGTCACATGGACAAGAGTAAGCAGCTGCATTCTGCTGATAGCTTCCTTTCCCATCTGGGTTCTGGAGTGGATATGGAGGGAGGGTAATGTCCTTAGCCATCACCTATGCTGCTACTCATGCCTAGTAAGGAATTCTGGGAGGGCTCTCTAGCTCACCTATCCTTTGGGGACTGCCTGTCTACAATGTGTTAGGGGGCCCTGATCAGAAGATACTGCCCTGGGGAAGGAGGAGACTTGCTGGAGAGGACAACTCACTACTTGAAGACCTGAGACTTTGAGAGGGACAGTGGCTGCAGGTACTGCGGTAGGATAAAGCCGCACAGGACAGAGGCGCATGCAGGTATTTCTTAAGCACGGTGGCAATGAAATGGGACCCAGGAGCTTGTGCTCTCCCTGAGCTGGCCTAGAAAATCCTCCCACTCACGTCTCCATTTCTCTCTCCCCCTCATCTAGGGAAGGCAGCTCTGTGTTGAAGTCGTGGAGGTCACCGAGGAAGAACCCCCTTTGGAAAGGAACTTGTCAGCCATGCACATGAGCTTCCATGTGTGACCACAGTATAACGCTCAGCTTTGGAGGCATGGTGTGAAAGCAACAATTAATGTGGGAGTTTGAATTTGAGTCCAGAACAGAAGAGAAAACCTATGCTTGGACTCTGCCTTCTGAGATTGCCTCTACTCATGTTTGGACCTATCAGCTTCCAGCTTTTCATGACAGACTTTTTTGCTTTTACTGAGTCTTTACAAGGCAACAAGCAACATTTCTCATAATTTCACTTAATCTTGGCACTAGCCTTTTAAGACGTGTCTAAGTCTTTCCATTTTAGCATTGCATGTAAAAAAAAAAACAACTGGAAAAAAAATATGACACGGGTCGTGGATAGTGGGACTGAATCCACTGTGATTACTCCAAGACTGCTTCCATCACCTGCTTCCTTTGAGCTTTTGTTGTTATTGTTGCTAAGAAAACTGAGATTCTATTACTCTCTATTATGCTTTGTTCGATTGATAGCATTTTGTAAGCGATTTCCTTTGATTAAATATCCCATTTTATGATGAGCCATAATCTAGTTAGCCAAGCCTTTAGTCAGATATTTTGGTTGATAACTCTATGCTATTATAAATACACTATAATAAATATTCATACATATAAATCTTAGCATCTGTACCCATAAAATTTTCCTTAGGATGACCCGGACTTGTTACATTAGAAGCCATGAGGAGTCTTAAAGCTGTACATAGTCATTGCCAAATTTTCCCACATCATTAGTTCCCAAAGACTGTGGGGTTAGGGGCCAGCCTTGTCTCCAGAGTACATTCGACAGTATATGGAGGCTAAGTTGCTACAAGTGAGCAAGCACATCTGGGCAGAGGCCAAAGATGCTCTAAGAACGCCGTGGTACATATGTAGTCAACTCTCAACTCGCAGCAACAAAGTACTTACTCATTCCCAAATACCAATGGTGCCTCTGCGGAGAAACACTGGGGTGCTTAATTGAAGTGTTATGTATAATAGATCATCTATTCTGGCTGGTTATGTCTCTCTGTGGAACAGGATGACTAGTGCAAACTCTAGCCTACATAACACTGAATGTTAGTCTTGAAACAAAGACTATGACAGAGATGCTTCCATTTACTCTATTTACCCAGGCACCCCTTAGTTGCTAAATGCTATAGTAAGTGTCAAATTTCCATCCTAGGAGGAGGGTCAGATCAGTAGATCAGTAGAGAAGAGGTGCCATGGGGATAAATCCAGGCTTTACCTGCTAATGAGAAAGCATATGTATTTTCATTTTCTACTTCTTGTATTTTCCAGGAAACTTTGAACTGTGTTATTTCCATATCATCTCTCTACAAGTTACTCAGCCTCACAAGGCTGCTGCATGAAATCACTAGTACAGCCATGTTGCTACAATGCTTTCTTTTGCTTCCTGAGAAGATCTCTCTACAGAGTGAAATCAGCTCTCCCTTCCACAGAAACTCAAGGCCCTAAATATGACATGTTCTTAGGATGCTAGTGGCTCCTCTCTTCCCAGGTGGCCTTTTGTTTCTGCAATTTAATTCAGTGGGGTCTCAATTTGGCTAATTTGGAGGTGGATAAAATGTTTTCCTGCCTTTGTATATTGAATTCGTAAGTGGTCCCCCAAGTGCCAATACTGTCTATTCACAGTGGGCATGAGTAAAAAGCAGAACCAACCCAGAACTTCCTCTCTTGTTTCATTTTTTTTTTTAAGTGGATAACAGAGAATCAAGAAGAGGTGTCTCAGCTCCGGGCTGGGCTCTCCAAAGGTCTTACTTTGCTCCCAGTGAGTAAGGCTGGGTACATTGCTGCTACCAGCTGCTCATCTCCTCTGTTCTCTACAGTCTCAAGACTATGAACAAGAGGAGATGCTATGGTTGGCAGTGTTTTACAAGTCACTGAAAGAATAAGACGTAGATGAATCTGGTCTTGGTGTCCCATTCCTGGAGACCAGAATGAAGCAGAAGACAGTCCAAATAACTGCAGCTAGTGCAGCCCTCGGGTATCCTCTAGAAACAATGGAGGGAGGCAAGGGGGCTAACTGGGAAGCCTGTGTGCTCCAGAAAGTGGGCTCTGGAAACAGAGGGGGATAGCCTCACTTTTCCATATGCAGGAAAGCATAAAAATCTAGAAAGGTTTCCTAGCAACTCTGTCCCAAGCCTACAATCTTTAACTCCATTACAGTCGATATTAAACTTTAAATATGTAATCACGCACATTAGGTTGCAAAATAACCATAAAAGCCATGCAGTCATTAAACTGTACACAGCCATGCAAATGATAAAAGAATTCCATCAAATTTTTTATTGAAAAATAGTAAAGGTTAGAACATTCTGGTAATATGATAAACTGGTACAGACAGCGTAAAATGGGTGATGTGGAGCCTTTAAAGTAATGGCAAGAAAGCATGGGAAAAAAATGTTAAGAAAGCTTTCCTGTTAATTAGTGGCCAATAAATTTAAAGTCAAATTAATACTGAAACCAAACATGGTAGTCCATGCCTGCAATCCCCACACTCAGGAGATGGAAGGAGAGAGGCTGTGGGTTTGCTGCCTTCTGAAGACCTTGTTTTGAAACAACAACTAAGGGCTGTGGTTGTTTGGTAAATGCTGATGGGTAGAGCACTTTACACATACACATACACACACAAACACACACACACAGAGGAACACACACACACCTACACATGCACACACAAACACACACACAATGCCCTGTGTCAGATTCTCCTATACTAATAAACTATTGGAACTTGATGAGTTGCAATTTGATCTTCTGCCCTTGAATGACATTTGCCAACATTTATATACTTTACAATGAACTAACCCAAGTCTTGTCATTGTTTTTTAGACTCCTTAGGATTTCAACAATAAACTAAAGATTATTGTACTGGATATCTAATATGGAGATTGTACAGCACAGAAACCCAACACATACTTTTGGAATTACATATTATGCTAGAAAAATAAACTCATTGATCAATTCTAGGAAGAAGTTCAACAGAGCTGTGCTCGCTAAATGCCAACTGTGTATTTTGATCAATAAATCCCTCCATCTCATGTTCACTTAATCCATTTATTTTATATTTTAAAACAATCTTTGCCTTTGTAAAAGACATCCTGATTAGGCAGTACTGGGTTAAGACATCCTGTGTTGTTTCCGTCTTCTGTGGAAATATATGAAGACACAGGAATGATTATCGTGAGGAAACAAGTTTGGGTTCACAGACTCCAAAAGCAGAGCAGGCTGGGAAGTCACATGAGAAAGGAGTGGGTTAGTCAACTGGCAGAAGCAGGGAGGGCAGGACATGGCTGGGACTTTTCACTGGGGTTTGGAGGGAAGGAGTAGGCAAGGAGGAAAGGTCCAAGAAGTAGGCTTGGGATGGGCTGTCTTGAATAATTTTGTTAGGCTCTGGGCCAGAGAAGCGTCTAAGCCCTGGTGTGAAATTGTGGTTTAAAATGAAATGTCCCCCAAAGAAATGTCTACTGAAGGTTTGGTCTGCAGTGTAATATGTTCACAGGTAGGACTATGAGAATTGATTGGCTCATGGGAGCTCTAACTTTATTAACTGATTAGCACATAATGAATTCAGTGCTGAGTTAATATTTCTGACGTGAGGCCTAAGTAGAGGAATCAGGTCATTGAATGAGGGTTTGTCTATCTTGTCCATGGTCTTTCCTGAACTCCATGCTTCTTGGGAAGAGGTGGCCAGTAGCTTCCTCACCTCATACGTCGGCCACGTGATACTTAGCTCAGTTCCAGCCCAAAGTGGTGGGTCAAGTGACTATGGGTTGGAACTTCAGACCCTATGAGCTAGCAGAAACTTCCCCTTGTTTGAAGTTGTTTCTCTCTGGTATCATGGGTGACTGGGGGCAGCTGGAAAAATAATGATGCATACAACTCTGGGCTCTGAATTATTTGGTCTGAATCTCCAAGGCACTCTTAGGGGATAGGCTTTGCTGTCTCTTAGAATTGGCTAGCCTTGGGAGAAGCAGAAGTCTTTCCAGGATGCTCCAAATGCCACAGTATCAAGAATACAGAAGATAAAGTGGTGATGCACACCTCTAATCTCAGAACAGTAGGGGCTGAGGCAGAATCACCTTAAATCCAGCTTGGGCTGCATAGCAAGACCCTGGTGGAAAAAACAAACAAAACCAAACAAAACAAAACAAGAGTCAGAGAGGAAAGAAGGGAGGAGAGGAAGAGGAGAGAAGAGGGAGGAAGAACTCAGGAAATAAAGCCAGTATATAGATATTTTAGATACAAAGTTTGCTTTTATGTGGAAGTTCCTTGGCAGAGCCAGCCTATGAACTCTGGACAGTATGTTTGAAAGCATTAATTAGGCTTTGTATTTCGTCTGAAAATGCTTTTTTATTGTCTCATGAGAATGTAATGATTTGATTTAATGATTAGATGCTTATAAAATACTGTAAGGTGGATATGCCAGGAAATACCGTTGTGCTGAAAAAAAAAATATGGCAAACCCAAGAATACAATCACACTCCCTGGTCCTGAGACTAAAGCCTGTTCTCTTCACTGTGAAAACCTTTACAAAAACATTAAAACCAAAACAGGAAAGTTTCATCAACAAAACAAAAGCCGGCACTGTTTGTGAGGACCCTAGAGTTTCCCAGGAGTAGAGAACGCTATTCCTGGTGGGTAGACCACACCCCTGTGGACCATATCCTTTATGCAGGGGACTCCTTGGTGGAAACCACATCTATGTAGAATTACATAGAGCTGAGGCAGTGTCATGAAGGCATTAAAACAGGGCTGCATCAGAGCACTCTATGAGCTCATGCCATTCAGTTGGCCTGAGCCTGTTCCTCCCTAACATGGTTTCTACACACATGGCCCTGCTGATAGAACTGAGCATCTTTGCTGGACCGATGGACTTCCCTCTCCTGATGTGCTTGCCACCTTTTGCTGTACTGCTCTGTGCCAGAAACTGCTGGGCCAGATTCCCTTCATCCACTCAGCCTTCTCAAGTTTAACCAGTGTGTGGCACTGGCAAGAGGACAGAGTGTGAGGAGGCCCCGTTTCCCTCACCCCCTCTCTGTAGACACTTGGCTTGTCCATGGCTAAGTTTCTCCCCAGAGGCCACCCCCCCCCCAGGCCACTAGCCCTGACTAGGGAGCCCCTCCTCACAATTTTTGTGGTCTTTGGGTTTTGGAAGCTGCCTTCTGTTCTTGGGGTGGCAGTATGGGGGTGGAGAGAAGCTAGCAACTAGCCCAATATATCAGTGGTAACTCTGATTAACAGAAGGGAAGCAGAGCTTTCACAGAGACTGGTCCACAGACAGCTAATAAGACCAAGTCAGTCAGAATCAGTAGCTTCGAAATGCAACCATCTGAAAGCTGAATATTTATGAGACCTTTTGAAACTATGTGAAGCACATGACTTATAATCAATAAGTTTGAAAGGGCAGCACGTCTAAAAAATAATAATCACAAGGCTGATCAATATAATCTCCCACATCTGAAAGGGATTTGCAAAGAAAAACAAGAAAAAATAAAATCCTATGATTTTTAAGGACTCAAACTACAAGCACCTTCAAAAAGCTAGAGAGAGCATGTTCCAGCTCGGAAATTCTCAGTGGTACGTTCCTAGCTTCCAATATTTACTTGGTTAGGGTCAGGCTAGCTGCTTTTGTTTGTTTGTTTGTGACTGGATCTCAGTATGTAGCGCCTGGTGGCTGAAAATCATTATATAGATAAGGCTAGCCTCAAAATCACATGCGGATCTGCCTGCTTCTACTTTCCTACTGCTGGGATCAAAGGTGTGTGGCATCATGCGCAGTGAGGCCATTCTGTGTATAACATGGCCTCTTCAAAGTAAAAAAAAAAAAAGAAAAAAAGAAAAAAAGAAAAAAAAAAAAGCAAGGCACATTGGAGTAGGTCCTTGATGGATGCAGACAAGCAATTCAGATAACCCTCCAGTTCTTTGGGCTTTTACAAGCCTTTACTTTTTAGCCTTCAAAATGGAGAGTAAATAAAGATATGCTTAAAAGAGTTGAGCTGCCAGCTTAATGGTCCATGTTGTCTGAATAGTCAGGACTTGCTATTTGGAGCTGTATAAGCTGGCCAGCACCAGGCAGAGACACAGGGCAACCATTCAGTTCCTAGGCATCACTGTTGGGTGTGCTGCAGGGTCAGCGAAGTCTGGATCTAGATCTCAAAGAACTCCTGTGTAAGAGCTCACTTAAGACAAGTGGCCAAGGATGCTAAATATTAGAGTAGAGCAGGCACATTATGTCATTACAGAGAGTCAAGGAGGAGGCCAGATGTCTAGTCAAGGTGGGATGAGAGAGAGAAGATGGACTGGCTCTCACCAAAGGTGTGCCTCAGACTCCCTGGTACCAGGAGTACTTAGACCGTAAGGGGAAAGGCAAGCAAAGGACAGGGGTACTGTGAACCCAGTAGTTAGTGGCCAGGAAAGACTACTCCAGGAGTGGCTGTGCATGAAGGCTCTGCAGCCCTCACATCTCCGCTTGAATCCCGGCTCTCTGCGTGGTCAGCTGAGCCATTTTGAGCAAATCTTTAATGTGGCCAGGCCTCAAGTCTTTCCTCTTGTAAAATTAAGAACTATTAGGATTGAAAGGGAAATTCTCACTAAAGGGTTAATCTCAGGCCCACAGTACACTGGTGTGTGTGGGGGGGGGGGGGCGGTAGTTGTTAATAACAGCAGGGTGCCTGCTGCCTTTTATCAATATTATCAATAGATACTCTACAGGGGTGTCTCCTCCTTTCTCCATAGTTTTCATTCAAGTGAAAAAAAGACATCCTACACCCTCAAACCTCTCTTTTGTGATCAAGAGCAAATCTCATTAATATGTGAAACCTCTGTTCTGTACGAACTAACCAGTTAATACAGTTGGGACGGTAACACATACACTTCTTATAATACCAGGAAACCTTCTTTGCTACTTTCATCCAAAAGACAAATAAATAAATTTAGCCTCTAGTGCTTATAAATGACCAAAGAACCCAAGTTCCTCCCAAAATATTATAAACCCACCCTGCTTTTTCTTTTTTACAGTTATACTTGCCCTTTTATGACCCACAATCCTACTTTCCAAAAAGAATATGGTCAGGTCTTAAAACATGGCCCTGAAACTAAGGGGTCTTCGTAACTTCCCTCCAAGACAGAGCAAAGCTATTTGAGAGGCAAACATGTCTCCTGAATGCTACATTAAACAGGAAAAATCAGCTTCCAAGTTAAGTCTGCCTTGTAAATAAACAAGGGACCAAACCTCAAGAACCAAAGTAAATAGGTCAGATTAGTAAACATTTAGTTTTGGGGGTGAAGAGGAAGGCCAAGTTGACCTTAAATCACCTCACCATGATTCTGTAGCACTGGAACTTCTCTAGACTCCATTGTCAGACAAGCAGCCAAGTGTGGTCTGTCCTTACGTTCATCATGAGCGTGTGTCTGTCAGGAAGAGGGGCCTGAGATAGGAAATGTCTCCTGCTGCAGGCACAAAGATCAATTCTAGTTCTGGGCTAGTGAACTTGCCCATGGACTTGAGGGAATTTTTCAAACATTGCGTGCAGAGCTGAAAATAAAATTTCATGGAATTCCTTTATAGTACAGGATTGGAACAGGGTCAACACCCCTTTTAAAGTCAACCTCACAACTCAATGATGAGACCATGGGCCATCTGTGGCCTTGTTAGGGAGAGAAGTACTTTTATCAGTGTGCTTTCTAGATGCCTAAAGTCAACTCCTTCTGAGACTGACACTTAAAATGTAAATGTAGAGATCAAAAGAAGGTGGAAAATGAATTCCATGAAAACAAACTGCTAAATGTTAGTACAGTATTATTTAATACATAATGAACATGCCACTATAGTATAGCGCACCCTTAAATACATCGTGGTGTATAGCTTCTGTTCTGTTTTCTATCTCTCTTCTGGCACCAGCCATCAGCTGTGTCTTCTTGCATTATGGAAAGGCAGAGTAGGATTTGGATGGATGGGCAAAGATGGAGGGGGAAAAAAAGTATCCCTGGCAGGAAGGAAGCAAGGCACAAAAATAGAAAGGCCCTATCCAGGCATCGAAAATGGTACATAATTTAATTAGGGTGAAGCTGGGGCTACGCGAAGGACTGCAATAGACACTGGGCTGGAATAAAATTGAACCTCTTATACTCTGTATGACTCAGAGTCAGGCAGGGCCAGCTTCGTGAGCATGTGGCCAGAGCAGTTGTGGGAGGAGGGGGTGGATGCTGCTCCACTGCCCTGTGAATATTCTTAACACTTTGGTCTTGGAAACTATTTTGTATGTGAAGTGCAATGGAACGGCCAAGTTTGAACCAGGAGTTCAGAGATTTGGCTCTCTCTGTGATCCCTCCCCACTTCCTGCCCCAAATTAGGTCTTGGCCACCTGATCCTCACCCCCCACCCCGGTGTCCCAGGACCCACCTAGACTCTCCTTTGCCCTGGAAATAGGTGCAGCAGCCTGGCCGTCTGTATGGAGAGAAGCCCATAAGCCACATGTGCTGTAGCTCTTTGCTCTGGAGTGGTGTAGGTGTGGAAGCATGAGAAGAGCATTGTGGTCCATTGCATCTCAGGGTAGACCAAGGTGGTGACCCTCTCCACCCTGAGCTGCAGGCACCAGGGAGCATCCAGCAGGCAATTCAGCCAAGGCCTCTCATCCACCCCAGGCCAGACACAGAAAGAATTTCTCAGCCTGGAAGTTGCAGTCATTTAGGATTTCTGTCTGGAGATGACTGTGGTCTGGAGGGCAGACTCTCGGGAAGGGAGTTCAAGTCTCAGGCCCATCATTTTGCCCTAAACAAATGACAATGCTGGTCCTGCATAGAACACCTTATGTTAAACTGGTTCCTCTCTCCAGCTGGGGTTTTATTTGCTTGTTTGCCTTGTTTTGTTTTGAGAAAGGGGTCCCCTTTGTAGCCCAGGCTGGCCCCAGAGGCAATAAGTAGCCCCAAACTTAGACCATTTGCCAGCACACCCTGATGTTTCCTGTGCTCTGATAAAGCTATTAACCCTCTTCATATCGCTCATGCTTACAGTCTCCGAGTCACCATTGACTTAACCTCCCCTCATCCAAATTCTCACCTACAGGACAACTCCCATGTGTTCCCTGTGGCCAATCGCCCTGCCTCCGCTTTAGTTCTGTCATTCGTTATGGCTTCACCAGGCTATCATTACAGACTTAGTTGTTCACCCAGCTTCAAACCTTCCTCTGTTCTATCCTGTCAGTCGCTGCCACCCAGTCACCCAGTGTGCCATTTTGATCATGCCAGGAGGTTTCTTGTGGTCTATTGTCAGTCAATTCTTTTTCAGATGTTCAAGGTCCTTCCTGGGTTCTTAACTCACTTTTGCAATGATTTTTTTTTTCTTTTTAGCTGAGTTAAAACAGTTCTTCTCACCTCTGCACATTCTGTGATTGCTTTTCACTCTCTCTCTCTCAGGCTGTTTTGTACTATCTAAAACACTCCCGATAGCCTCAAAATTATCCAGCAAGGAAATCTGCTGGCATGGCACCTCCTTCAGGGAGTCTACCACCACAAGCTCCATATAACTGTCTCTGAAAGGACCACCACCCAGCTTGGCCATTTGAGCACAGTTTGGTAAATAGTTCCTAGCTCATAGCTGTGAGCACTGGAGGGGACAGGAAGTGTGACCTCTCACCTTTCTATACCCACAGGTATAATGGGCTCTCTGTCTGCCTGTTGGATCTGACCTGCAGAATTAGTGACTCTGTTGTGTAAGCAGATCAGGTTTTCTGAAAGCCCAGCACACCTGCCACTCTTCTGCGTCATCCCTGCCTCCTCTCAGTTCACCTAACAAAGCAGCCTGCGGTTTCTCAGACCCAAGCCCATCAGACACCTGTATCGTCATTAGCAACACCAACACAAGCTCATCTTGCACTTTCTATTAACGTCAAAAGTGTTATATTCTGGGTGTTTGGAATAATCTCAAAGAGAGCACCTGCTACTTAAGTGCTCTTATTTGTAACATCTCGAGGCCAATTTATTCATTACTATATTAAAGTGGGCTGTTTAATAACTTATAACTGTCAGAGAAGAAAGGTGAATTGCAGTCACCACTGTCAAATTGGATACCCGAAAGGAATGTATTTTTCCATTTGCAATTCTTTATCTTTTTTTTTTCCTAATTTCAATCCTGTTTTCTAGGATCAATTAGGAAATGCAATACAAAATGGAGAAAGCAAAAGAGATTTATTTTTGCTGCCAAACGCCTATTCAACTTTAGTGTCTCATTAAATATTCTACCCTTGACTTCAGGATGCGATATTCATTATCATAATTGCATAAGTGTCTTTAATGACTTGTTCTTGCTCAAAGAAGCCCCCCAAATGATTAAGACCATTAACCTAATTACCCAATAATTAAAATTTGAAACTCTGTGTGATAAAATTTCACTCTCCCAAAGAAAAAATAAAAGGGTACTAAACTGAATCTGAGCAAGACACACCTTTAACTGTACGGATTTATAAAGAATCAAGAAGGGTGGTTAATATTTTCGCATAGAGACTTCAAGATGGTTACATACATAAGAATTAATGCAACATAATGAAAAGACATGTGTGGGTCTGAAGAAATGATTCAATAATTACAAATGCTGCCTTTCCAGAAGTCCACAAGGCAGATCACAACGTCTATAAGTCCTGCTCCAGGGTATCTGACGCCCTCTTCTGGCCTCTATGAGTACTGCATACATGAGTTGCATAGACATACAGGCAAAATACCCATCCACATAGTACATATATATTCAAAGATATACATTTGGAAGATTCAGTTTTCACTCTGAGAAATCTGTAAGAGCAGAGAAGGGGAAAAATGGGGAAATGCTTGAACAGGAAAACAAGGCTGCAGGCTGCAGCAAGCCAGCTCTGGAGAAGTTGCCTAAGGAACTAAGCATGGAGCTTTTGCTAGGCTAGGATATGATGGCATGCCATGGGTGATGCTTAAGAGACTCTTAAAAATAGAAGAATGGGGGGGGGGGCAATGACTCAGAGGTTAAGAGTACTGGCTGCTCTTCCAGAGGTCCTGAGTTCAATTCCCAGCAACCACATGGTGGCTCACAAACCACCTATAATGAGATCTAGTGCCCTCTTCTGGTGTACTGGCATACATGTAGACAGAACACTGTAAATATAGTAAATAAATAAATCTTTTAAAAAGAAAGAATAGAAGAATGATTGTTGTGTTTATAACGTCTTTGGATTCAGAGTTGATTCTAAAAAAGTTAGCCTCAGGAGGGAGCTTGGCTCAGGGAAAGATTAGATTGGTAAAATGTGCTGAGTTCATACCCAACGCTCAGATAAGAGAAGAATATGGCCAGTCAGACACTGCCAGCACTATCATCACAGACAGTTGCCATTTCTTAAGTAATCGCCATGGGCCAAGTACCATCTTAGGAGCTTCAGTACAGCATCTCACAGCATGATCGCATAATAACCTTTACCAGATAGGTCCCATTGTCTGATCGGGAAACGGAGACTGTGAAATTAAGTGATTCTGTTTAGGCCCTACTAATGATGACGATAATGCATTAAAACAAAAGGAAAAAATCATTTCATCTGAGAATATCATACATACAATAAAAAAAAAACACACAAACTATAAACACACAAATACATAGCAGAAGCCTATGATAAATTAAACAACAACAACAACAATGATACTTTCAAGTGAAACTAAAGTGACAATGATCTCAAGCTCCCTGGAGCACCTCACCTGCCATCCTGAAGTCTACAAGAAACCTGCCTTATTTATAGCCACTGCTACTGCCCTGGGGGGAATGAGAAGAAAACCTGCCTTCTCCCAAGGCAGCTTCCAAATACAAAACAGCAACTTGCTTTACACTTGGCCTGCAGAATAAAGGCCAAGCTTACAGGAAGCAATAGCCACAAGAAAACCTGATTTGCTCTGCCTGCGACAACATCCACAGCCACAATTCTCTCCATCAAGAAGACAGGCACGGAGCTGAGAACACCACGAATTATAGTCTTGAACAAAGTGCCATATCTGAACAATATCAAATGAAAGTTGTGAGCACAAAGAGAACAGTTACAAAAAGAGCCATAGAAATAGGAGGGAAAAAATGGATTGTGGATGAATAAGAAATATAAGGGCAATAACAAAGACTACTGTCCAAGGTTCTACAAGTATCATCAACCCAGGAGGGACATCTGGAGCTTGGGCACACAGCAGGGGTCTAGAAAGAATAGGAAAGAACCTGCGATCTTTACAGATATCTTATGGGCTCTTCAACATATCAATTATTAAATGTTTTCATTTCTTCCCATGGCTTTCTAGGACTACAGAGCAATGGGCATTTATTGAAAATCATAATTAGGTTGCTCATCCTCAACTTATCAAAGTCTTTAAGAAGGATATAGTGAATAACATAACTAATCAATAACAAAAGATTTTCCTAGGCATTGCTTACTATTAGAGGGGCATGCTGACAGACATCTCACAACTATGAGACTTAGTTGAGGCTCAGCTCAGTGGGTCTGTGTAGAATTGTCACCTTTCGGATGGAAGAGAGAATAAATGTCCTTCCCACAACTTTTGCGATTGTGCTCAAAGGCACCCAAACTCTAGACAAACACATGCCTCCCTGAAACAAGGTATAGTCATGAAATGGCCACAGGACCAAGAGTAAGTTAGAACTTTCCATTCTCAGGAACCCTGAGGAAGTGACACCCAGCTGCACCACTCAGGAACTGAAGGAATGAAAACTGACTGCCTTTCAGATCCAGCATCCAATATCAAGTCTAAATCACTGTAAAAAGGAAAAGACAGGAAAACCAGACAGCAGCCTGCTGGGCTTGCTTTTCCACTTGAATCTAGCATGTCCACTGTGTCTATTGCCTTGGCAGTTGCTAAAAATATACCAATGGGGGCATCTGACAACCCAAACCTCTACTTGGTTCCCCCTATTGAAAACTGCCTGCTCTGCCCAAGCTTGCAAAGGGCTTGTCCCTTTATTTGTCCAACCTCTCTAAACGCCAATGAAGCAGATATGAAGAAGACCAGAATGGGTCACAGGTCCAGTCTTCCCTGGTCTTCCCTTCCTTGGAACTCATGCAAATTTAAGCTAGAGAAACGGTAGGCATCTAGTATGTAGTTAGGTGCTCTGTTCACCTTCCAACCTTGAACCACAACATGAAAATCATCATTTTCCACTCTCACCGCCCACCCTACCTCTCCATCCCCATCCCCCACAGACACCAGAGACAAAAAATACCCATTCTCTTCATGATAACACTGAGATTCTGGAGGTTGCATCTCTTTCTAGCTGTTCACATATCCATGCTAAAACCATACAGACATCTTAAGGCTACTATCTTGACAGAGATACACATGGTATTATTGAGTGATATATGAATTTCCCATAAGGCGTTGTGCTAGGAAAACACCATTCCATCAAAGACGATATAACACTCTAACAAAACTCAAGAAAGAACTTAAATAACAATATCTGTAAAATGTCCAAGTAAAAAGTGGTCCTGGATGAGGGAAGACATGGCTGCCAAGCCAGTGGGCTGGGGAGCCGAGGACAGAGTCCTACCTGGTAGGCATCGGGGATGTTGACAGTTTCTCCATGTTCCCCGACATAGCCAATGATACCTTTGCCCCAGGGAACCTGCACTTCATTTGAGTTCTCTGTGCTGCTGCAGGGGAGCAGTGGGGTTCCTGCGTGCACATCAAAAAACTTGGAGACTAAAGTCTTCTTGCCTGCAGCTGCCCCTTCCACTAAGAAGAGCGAGCAACGGTCAGCATCCACCATGAGACAGACAAAGATGAGGATCTTGTAGCTTAGGCTGGTGAGGTCAAGGTCATTGGAGATGTCCTTGACCAGTTCCAGGAAAAACTGGCGCTCGTTATGCTTTTTGAGGTGGCATTTGTAGTCGATGGCCGTAGGGGGATACTGAGGCAGATTCACTCTCGATTCCAGCAGGGCACTGAGAATGTGAGCTGTGGTGGGGGGCAGAGAGCTGGCCTTTCTGAGCAGGGCTCTCCGCCGGACACTGCTCAGGGGCTCCTGGGCCCGGGAGGTCACCTGTTCGTCGTAGGTCCTGTTCACATGGATGGCTTTGGAGCGGGCAAAGCTCTTCCTCAGCTCTTTCTGCGAAGCTCTCCGCTGCAGGCTGCCATCACCCCGGCTGCCACTGGCCCAACTGGGACTCAAGGGAACCCCAGCACTTTCCCCACCACCGGGCGTGGGATGGCTGTGGGCAGAACCCTGGGGTCCAGCACCACCACCTGTGCCAGTGCTGCCTCTGGTATTGCTCTGAGCCAAGCTGCTAGCGCCAGCCAGGGCAGGCTTCAGGCCCGAAGCCCCCTGTCCCGAACTGTGTCTTTGTAGCCACTTGTCCACCAGCTCCTGCTTTCCTTTTCTCATCAAGTAATCTTCAAACAATTCTGGGTGCCTATCTAGGAAAGTTTCCACCTCCCCGAAGTCCAGGCGGGAGGCTGCCATGGTCCAGGGCACCTCTTGCTTCTCCCCTCTACTCTGGGGCCACACGTTAACCTGTCCCGAGGCCTCTAGTTGTTGCTGCACATGTTTGCCCACACCAGTGTCCCCAGCTCGGCACTACCTCCCTGCCAGCCAGCCGAAGGTTGACAGGAACAGCAGGATCCCAGTTGGGGAGATACCTGCTCCTTCCCCTTCCGCGGCTCAGAGCAGCGGCTGCCACCCACCCTACCCCTGTTCCTCTTGCTCCGCACAGGTGCCTGCCACGGCCACCGCTGCTTCCCAGGCGGCTCGTGCCACCTCTGCTCCGGCTCTCGCAGCCTCAGCTCCGCCGCCGCTGGAGCGGGCTGAGTGGACCAGTGTGAGCCCGAGGTAGGCAGGACACGCCCCGGAGTGAAGCTCTGAGCTGGGGATGGGAGGAGCAGGCGGGGCGCACAGCAGCCAAAGTCCACCGCGCAGGATGCCAGGCGGTTCGTGGAAGAGTCTCTGAGCAGTGTCGAGTGGAGAACGTACCTAGGTGCCCCCCTCCCCCGCCCTTCCAGTCTCACCTCCCTAGCCCGCCCCGCTCCGCTCCAAACCACCCCCCCGCCCCATCCTTCAGCTTTCCAGAAGGCCCTGGGGAGCCCAGTGGGAGTCCAAGTACTGAGAAATATTGATGATTTGTGAGGATCAGAACCCAAAGTGCGCTCCGAAGAAAAGAGGGTCCCCAGAGCCAGCCTGGGTTTTCTTTTTCTGGGATGGGACTGTACTTTTTAGTTTCCTCCGTTGCTCGGACTGCCCAGCACTCTGTGGGCGTGCAATACATATTAATCAAACTAGTTCCCCTGAAGTTCTCTGTGTAAGAGATTCTCAAATCTAAAGAAACTCAGGGATATTCACCACTACCGCCCTTCTCTCAGTGACGAAGGGGAGCTGAAGGGGTTAAAACTCAGATTTAGGGAGAACCCTTGGAGCAAGGGGGGTCATGGCAAGTGGAACCTGAGGGCCACGGGTCCCCTTTTCTGGTGAGCACAAGATCCATCAGTTTTCTTCGTTTTACAGGAATCTTTCATTCTTCGCCTTCTCCTTCTCTCTCAAAAATCACAACGTCTTGGGGCTCTGCGCAGTGACAGACTCCTCTTGGCCCTGCCCTGGGCTTCCTTCGGATCTGGCTAGTCCTGCTAACAACAACTGGTTGTTAAGTTAGGCAAAGAAGAGGAATGTGAGGATCCTTTCTTGGAGAATCCTCTGCTCCTGCTGGAACAGAGCAGATGCAGAACCAGGGCAGCAGAGAGGCTCTTCCGGAATGCCAGAGGTGAGAGCGACAGAAGGCAGCCGAGGAGGCCAGCGTGGATTCTCACTGGCTCCATGTGGCAGCCCTAAGTTGACATCCACAGTAAGTGGACATCAGAGCGAAGTAGGCAAAGTCTATCAAGCCTCAAATGAACATAATAATTGAATTCTCTCAATAGGCCTATGACACAGAGGTTTGTAATCCTACTTTAAAGATAGAAAATTCTGGACAATTGAGTAACTTAACTCAGGACTTGCAGTCAGCTGGCATGTAATTTGGCTCTCTAGGGAGGCATCCTCTGGACCACGTCACTGTACTGCCTCCCAGGCCTCAGGTGAGTCACATATGCCAAAATTTAGACCAGAAACAAGAGAGTGGATGATGAGATAGAGCGTCCTTTAAGTACTCTCCTGACACCAGGAATAGAGAACTCTTGTTAAGAGTTCCGAGTAGACCCATGAGAGGCTTCATCTGGTACAGGCACTTGACATCTGAAGTACCATCCATGGATTCTCGTGGTGAAAAAAAGAACTGACCCCCACTTCAAATTTGTCCTCTGACCTCAGTGCTGCCCCCCAACAAGACACAATATATAAACGAATAAATGAATGTTATTCAAAGAACTTAATTCCAAATGCCCCTGCTTTTAATCAACGTAGCCTTGGGACGAGAGCACCGATGTGAATATAAGAAAGGCCTGGTGCTTTTCTTCTGTTTTCCAGAACCCTGCTGTACTAGGACCAGCAGGATGGAGGACGTGACTGCTGTTGTTTTGTACAAACTTTATAGTTGTATGAATCACATAGCTTTCAATACACTCCTCTGAAGTTGTAATCCAGGTCTGATGATAAAACTCAACTGGTAGAGAGCTTGTCTAGCACACACTACATAAAGCAGGTAGGTAATCCCAGTACTTGGGAGTTGGAAGTATTAGGATCATGAGCCACATGGATGCTGCTACTACTGCTGCTGCTGCTGCTGCTGCTGCTGCTGCTGATGATGATGATGATGATGATGATGATGATGATGATGATGATGATGATGATGATAGGGGACTAGAGAGGTTTTAGCAGTCAAGAGATGATGATGATGATGATGATGATGATGGTGATGGTGATGATGATGGTGATGATGATGATAGGGGACTGGAGAGAAGGTTTAGCAGCCAGGAGCATCGCTGCTCTTGCAGAGAACCTGGTTCCCAGCAACTACATGGAAGCTCAACCATCCTTAACTCTAATAATATAATAATCTGGGAATCTAATAATGCCCTGTTCTAGCCTCCATAGGCTCCTGGCACATACATGGTGCACGTACATACATGCAGGCAAAACACTTGCACGCATAAAAGAAAAATAAATAAGTCTTTGAAGAATGAATGAATAAATAAATAAATAAATAAATAAATAAATAAATACATTAGTGAAGTCCAACATATTCAAGTTTGTGCTTCTGGGATAAAGAAAAACAAAATAAATACACAGAGAAACAGGGTGTCTGGGGTAGGGAACATGAAGAGTGAAGCTTAGGAAAGAATCGGATAAAGGGAAGAGGCAATGAGCGAGCCTTTCTGAGGAGGAGACAGCTCAGCAAAAACCTGATGAAAACGAGCTGAGTTACAGCCTGAACAACACACACCATGTCAGGGAAGCACACGCTAACATTACAAGAAGGAACACAGTGGGGTATCTGTGAAACAGCATGGAGACCAACTAGAGGCAGAGAGCCAGGAGCAGAATGCTAGTCTCTAGGAGTTGACAGCTGCCAAGAAGGTAAGTGGTGATGAAGAATTAAAGAACAAAAACGTTCCGCACAGTGCCCGTCACAGAGCATGCTTAATAGACACTATCTGTTACTTTGTGTGCCGTTAGTGTTCTTGCTGGTGTGTGGAAACCTTACTGCCTACAGTCACAGCTTTGCTCACTTCAGTGACCTATTGGGGGGATGGCTAATGGTTTGCTAGAAGTTGTTAGTAGGGGCTCAGAAGAGCCTATTTTGGCCTCTGTTTCCAATGAATGTCCAGTTCCATCAAGCAACCTACAGTCAGCCATGATGGAAATGGAAGTCTACATATGTTCCAAGTCTGGATTTATGAGTGTGAGTGAATGAGTTAGTCTCTGTGTTTCTCTTTGTGTGCGTGTGTGCATGCGTGTGTGTGTGTGTGTGTGTGTGCATGTGCTTGTATGTGTGCAATGTGAGGGTGTGGGTGCCCTGGCACATACGATGCTCAGAGGACAACCTTTGGGTGAGGGGAAGTCTTGCCTCTCCCTCTTTTTTGAGACAGGCTGTTTTTGATACTACATAAACCAAGCTAGCTTGGCCACAAGCTTCTAGAGAGTCTCCCATCTTCGCCTCCCATTCACCATAGACTGTGGGGATTATAGATGCTTATACTACTGCACCCAGCTTTTGCATGGATCTGGGGGTCCAGACGAAGGCTTGGGTGACAAGTGCTTTTAACCAGAGTTTTCTCCCTACCTTCAAGATTTTTTTCAGATTACCAATTGTTAAGTAGTTACCAATATTGGATGAAAGCATTTAATTAATTAATGGGTAAATAAAATGTACTACAGTCATACAATGAAACATTACTCTGCCACAAAAGGAATGAAATACTGATACATAGACAACATAAAAACACCATACAAAGTGGAAAAAGCCACTCACAAAGGGTCACGTTGTATGATGTCATTTATATCAAAAGAATAGGAAACTCCATTAGAAATAGGGAAAAAATGGACTAATTTCTGATTGAAAAAGGAAGAAAAATGCCTAAAACTAAGTGTAGATTTTTTTTAAGGGTGGGGTAATAAAAAATGTTCTAACGTTAATTGTGCTCAGTTCCCTGTACCTTATCACTGTTCATTCCTTATTACCATCTTGTGGTACTGAGATTGATCCTTGGACCTGGCACTGAGCTGCATAGCCATCATTTACTTCTTCTTTTCAGATAGGGTTACAGTAATTTGTCCAGGCTAGCCTTGAGCTCGTATCCTAGGCAAGCCTAAAAATTACAGGTCCCAGGCATCTGGAATTACAGGCCTGCACTGCCACTCTCCAAAGCTGGGCAGTATGATACACTTTAAATGAGTTATACATTGATAAAATTTTTACAAGCCAAAAACCCATTTACTGGCATAGTCCTGTTGATAGTTCCACTGTGCATGACGGCAAGAAAGGCCCCAAGCATCCTCGGAGAAGGGAACATAGACCAACACAAGCCAGCCAGGTGCTCAAGGCAGAGGCTTAATAAACAGCCTTCTTGACATACTCATTAGGCATGCTGTTTACAGCACACCAGTCTCTGAAGACAAAAGATGGAGATAAAAACTCTGAGTGTGTTATACATGCATGTATTTTCCCATCATGGTAAGATACATGTGCCATTATGACCTGAAACGTTTTTAGGTCCAACTCAGTGGCAATAGCTATATTCACATTGTTGTACTACCACCACCACTGCCAAGTACTCTTCTGATCTTGCAAACTCAATCTAAAACCACTGACTTCAATCTTGTATCTCATTTTGCAAGACAAGAGGCAGGGTGCCGAGAATACTGGACAGGGTGGGAAGAGCAATAGAAGAGAGACCTGGGGGGTGGATTTGGCATTTCTGGCTTGGCTTTGAAATTGGCTGTATCTGTGTTCCCTGCTTGGCACATGGAGACACGGTGTCACTGAAGTGTAATCTGCTGAAGTGTAAAGCTGGAAGGCTTGGGATGGCTGAGGCATCCAGGCAGTGGTGGTGCATGCCTTTAATCCCAGCACTTGGGAGGCAGAGGCAGGCAGATCTCTGAGTTCGAGGCCAGCATGGTCTACAGAGTGAGTTCCAGGACAGCCAGGGCTACAACAGAGAAACCCTATCTCGAAAAAACCAAAGAGAGAGAGAGAGAGAGAGAGAGAGAGAGAGAGAGAGAGAGAGAGAGAGAGAGAGAGAGCAGTGAGGCAGAAGGCTGCATAATCTGCTGTGTGTTGCTGTGGGCCAATCACCATTCCTTCTTCATTTTACAATGTCAGCGTCCCAACAGGAGACAGAACCCACGCAAATCGGAGTGATTCTAAGAGGACTAAATTACAAAGGCTAACTTAAAAGGTAGAGTATAGGTAAACTCCAGGGATAGTAAAACAACCCAGGACACAACAACAGAGAAGTCACCCTGATCATAGGACAGAAAGAAAGGTTACCAGGACCCAGGAGAGACACTTGCAAAGTGATAGCTGCCTTGAAGTGCTCAGAGACAGTTGTCATGGGACACTGAGACCTCAACCCTATCTAGAAGGAGGATATCAGGAAAAAAAAATATCTCGTGCTCATTTTCACCTCTCCTTCCTGTCAATCAGACCTCACTAGAAGCTGGAAGGCACGGGAGCCTGTTGATGGAACTCTATAGGTCATCTTATCTAGGCAGAAACAGATGAAACAGGAGCTACGTCAGGTCTAGAGCAGAAAAAGGAAAGTGTTCAACTACAGGGAACCTCAAAGAAGTCCCATTAAGAAATAAAACACAACTGTATTTCCCCTTAGGAAATAACTCAAATAATCTTCTATGTAATTCTGCCCTCTTCTGCTCATCTGCTAATTCCATCAACACTGTTATAAATACACTCTACATGGGCAGCTGCAGGCTACAGAACCCCCTCATGAACGTAAGCAGTCCTACTAAAGAGGTATGATATCGTGAGAGTAGATAATGATATTCTGAGACTTTGCATAGCCAGTAGAATTTCCTAGGGACTATCATGCCTGAAAATGTGTGCTGTTTCAAACATCTCATAATTTGGTATCAATTTCTTGAATCTCTAACTCCTGTCTCCCACGCTTGGCCATAACTGTTTTATCCTCTAATGCAGAGGACCCTATCCTCTCAAGCAATCATTGGCTTTTATTGGGTGACCTCTGGGATCATCAAATATGGAAGGGAGCCAAAACATATCAAACCACCTTAGACTTTATTTGCTTAGAACAATGATTTTTCTGCCTCTTACCAATGTGTTGGTTAATCCTTGCTTTTTCTGTTCTTCTTAGAATTAATTGAGATCGCTCATGTGGCTGTATTCAGATAGAAGCCAGGCTTTGCTGACAGACTCCCTGTACATATCTGGGGATTCAGTGCTGCCAGGGGCTGTGTAGTTCTTCTCCGAGGAGTCTATTTCCATAAAGTGTTTGACATTGACATTGGTGAGAACTTCAAGCATGTTTGTGCAAATCATTTCATTAAACTGCTCCATACACACTTTGGTCACAAGACATGGATAAATCAAACTGCTGGCTAGGAAGCTTCCTCAAAGTTGGACAGTGTTCATAGTACCAGAAGGTGCTCTGTAGGCTACTGGGGGAGACAAGGATGTCACCAACAGTCTTACCCAGCTGTGAACCTTATGAGCTATTATGGAGTTTGAGACTCTAGAAAAGACCACAGATTCATCAATACTACAGTTAGTCAAAATTATTGAAGCTACTACCAGGACACTAGTTTTTGAACAAAATTAGAGACTCCTCCTCCTCGAAGGGGGTTGAGGGAAGGAGTTTTAAAGGCAAAAGCCACAAAAAGTCCTTGAGAATGCACAAGCAAGTCAAGAGCTGTTCTGTTCTGCCGAGATTAGGCAGTCAAGGTGACCTCAAAATAGTCTTTGAATATCTACACAAGCAGGTGACAGAAGCCCCCCCCCAAAAAAAGGCAGTTAGTCATGATCATAATAAAGCAGATGGTCATGGCTATACATTTCTAGGTCAAGGGTCACTGAATCAGAGTTGCTGGG
Organism: Mastomys coucha; assembly: GCF_008632895.1. Lineage (NCBI taxonomy): Eukaryota > Metazoa > Chordata > Mammalia > Rodentia > Muridae > Mastomys > Mastomys coucha. The sequence goes on from NW_022196897.1 coordinate 63,349,081, forward strand.
AACTTATTGTCCAGGGACTGTAGTCAGAGACAAACAGCTAGTGTGTAACAAGATGAATGCCTAGCATGAAATGGAATTTCTTTAGCCACCACAGCTATTCCAAGGTACAGGACTGGCATGAAGAGTATGGGGGTACACACTACTTTCTAATTGGATTTAAGACCCACTCCACAGGAGGAAACACGTGCCTGGTGCTGTAAATTGAGTGAAGAATTCATAGTTGATATGTTCATAGATCTTAGGAGTGAACCTACTATTACTATTTTACTACAGGGTCATAATATCAGACTGCCCTCTAAATGTCCTCTGTACTCACAGACTAATGGGACTCTCAGATCACATCAGTACAGTAGATGGTTGTTAAGGCATGTCCATGACAGCTAGTCAAAATGCAGAGAGTGTCTGTAAAGTGTTTAGCCACAAATGGGATATCTATATCACACACACACACACACACACACACACACACACGTGCCTCAGGGACAACTCAGAAGAAGGGGCAAAACAATTTTAAGATCTAGACGCTTGGGAGGGCTGGTGGGAAGCAGTGTCATCCGAAAACCACAAGACAGCTGTATTCATGAGCTCACAGCAGCTGTGTGGGTCAGCACAAGACCTGCACATGATGAAGCCAGTCAACATTACAGCATGGAGTGGGAGGCAATGGTGTACCCTCACCCTTAGCTGAGGAGCAATGGACAGTTGATGGCTTCTGTTGGAAGGAGAGTCATTTTGCTTTGCAGGAGTGGTATCTAGTAGGTTGACCACACTCCGAGGATGGCCCAACACCCATGAGCACTTAGTGGATTTTTTTTTTTTTTAAGTTTAAGGAGATGTGACATTTTTCCAAGCTTTAAAGTGCAAAGTCATTTGAACTGGGGAAGAAAAATTCCAAGAAGCCAAGTTATTTGAAATGCAGATCATGCTAGGTTTTGGAGCCATTTCAGCCCAACCTAAGAACTAGTTTTCTCCCTTAGTGTGAGTCTTGCCTTTTATTCTCAGTAGTTTTCATAAAGTGCCTAGTTCACTTCCATTCCTTGCAGCCATATCTCCCTGTTTGTTGTTGTCAATGCTTTTGAATTCTGGCAACAGATTAGTATTTCCTGGAGCCTCAGAGCCCTTTAGAACAGAGACCTAGCACTAAAATAAATAAATAAAATAAAATAAATGTCTTTTTTTTTTTTTTTCAAAAAAGAAGGCATTATTTATTCAGTTAAGATAGCTTTCTTTCCTAAATCTGAATTTTAGCTCTTATGGCAATTATCTTGATGGAGGCTCTCAGATATAACAGTAGATCAGAATCCTCTAGTCCTAGCTTCAAAGAATCTGTTCCCTAATTATTTCACACTGTGAGTAAAAATGTCAGGACAATTTCATCATTAGCCTAAAAACCCAAGCCATTGGATTTTACAATGGCTTGATTTTTTCCTTGCATAGACTTGGAGACGTCACAGAACAGACAACGTGATAGCAAAGCCAGCAAGCAACATCACCAGCTAGGACAGAAGCTAGTCTGACACACCAGCACTTCCATGAACAAGTACAGAAAGCAGAAATGAGAGCAAAGCAGAGCTCTCCTAGGATGTGATTAGTCAGGGGAGCAGCTACATCAAAAAGCAACCAGAGGGGGTTCACCAGAGGGATGGTGGGAAATGACCCTGAGAAGAGGGAAGGCAAGTATGCTTTGTGGTGTGTCACTGGCCTGCATTACTCAGCACCTTCTTCCTTCCGACCCATGGCATTGGGCTGACATGGACTTGCTGTCCTTCCTGTGGGGAGAGGCCTCTCCCATCCCTCAGTTCTCACGTTCACCACTTCATTTAACTAGTCTTGGTCAGTGAAACGTACGCACAAACAATGCATCATGCCTGTATTTAAGACCCACTGGGAGCCTCTTCCATGGCTCCTCTTTCCCTCTCACATAAGAATAGGAATGAATGGGAAGGCACCTGAGGCAGATCCACCGCCGGCCACAGCCTACATACCATGGGAATGGAGACATAGCTGTTGTTCCAAGTTTTTGAAATATTGTCACTACAGCAACACTAACTATAAAGAGGTTGGTATCTAGACGTGGCACGTAGCTATAACTAAAACACATAGCCCAATCTTCAGCTGTGCAGGTTAGCAGGGAAAGCGGTAGCGGGAGCTGGAAAAATAGTAACTCATACAGGCCTAAAATATTTGGGGAAAACAAGACACTATCTTAATTGACTAATTACATCCAACAAACTTACAGCTTCTAGGCAAGAACACCTAGAGACAACGTTTACTGAGGGTTTACTGGGGACCAGATGCCGCAATGTGTAACAGTTACTTACTGAATAAACTAACTGATGAATGTCCTCACTGAATCAGAACACATTCTTACCATGGCAGACATGGGCACACGTGCTTTTGCCACCTTTGTCTTAATTATAAAACTGCTTTTATATAGTCAGCATTTTCACACAATGTCAAAATCCTATCCCGAGCCCCAAAAAAGGATATCGAAACCTAAGGCTCTTTGCAGAAGCAATACAATAAAAATCTGACTCCATGCAATTGCTATAGGACAGGCATTAAATATGGGTGGGGTAATTTAAAGGATGTGGATCTTGGTTTTAAATGCTTGAACATATCCAACCTAAAAGGTAGAAAAGTCAGACATTGGAGGCCAGAATCCAGGGTCTAATCCCACATTTGAAGATGACTACCATCTAGGTCTATGATTATGAAAATGTCTCTGGCCCTCCCTTTTCTTAACTTCCCAATGTCTTCTGGTCTCTGCCTCTGTGCCTTCACATTTTGTATGGCTTTGAGGGTTTCTAGAGATTTTTCATATCTCCTCCTTTCCTTTTTGTCTTTTGTTTTCTATTTTCATCCTTCTTTTCTCCTCTTTAGTTTGTGTTTTGTTTGTTTGTTTTTTTTTAATTTGTTTGCTTTTGATTGATTTTAGTTTCATGAGACAACTCTCACTGTGTAGCCCAGGCTGGCCTGGAACTCTGCATCTTTCTGCCACAGTCTACAGAGTGTTTAGGATTCCAGGTGTATACCACCACATCCAGGAATTTCACCTTTGAAAGAGAAAGAGCAAAGAGGTAGGGGAGTAGGGAGAATGCCCCACATGCCTTTAGTCAGTGTGGTTATGTTTTGGATACTGAATTTCCCTTAGTGGAGAACTGCATTTAAATAAATGGCTCTGGAAATAAAACATACTAGAAAGTGAGACAGCTGACCCAGCACATACACTTGTTTTGCATATGAGGAAACCCTGCCTTCTCTGCCTACTGTGTCTGTCCCCAGCTCTTGTGAGCCTCACTAACCTCTTACCTCCAACAGTAGCACCCTGATCCCCCCTGCACACTCCACTTAGCTTCTGGGCTTAAATGAAACGCAAGCAGAAGCTACAGGGCACTGCACTTTCAATGCACATGTGGGTGATAAGGAGCACTTCATGGGAAACCTGTGTTAGCGTAGGTGATGGAGAGGGAGAATTAAGCAAACAAGCAAAGTTTGCAAATGATGTGATAGTATACATGGAGTATTGTAAACAGTGTATTAAACACAGTGTGTGTGATGTACTATACACAGTGACCTTGCAGTATACAAGGGTTCAATTCAACAATTCTTCTTCTTGAAGAACAAATGTTATGTCACTTCCCACATGAACTCAAGCTTTACATCTGGGAAGTACTTCACTCAGTGTAATAAATGTCAGGGAAGATCTAACAATGCCCTGCTACTTCCTAAAGACTTCTGTCTCTCACACACAAGACTGTCAAGTGGAAAGATTCTGCATTCTGACTTTATGTAAACAGGCTCATTATTCTAAACTCAGCTAAGATTGGATATCAAACTGGATGGCACTAAAGGTGGGAATTTTAGCCTAGGAACTAGTTTAGTTTCGTTTAGTTTAGCCTTCTCAGTTCTTCTCAATGTTTTTCTGTTGATCTGACATCAAAGTAACTTTCCCCAATCACTGGTCTCTTGTTCTTGGAAATGAGACTACTTACTCTTCCAAATGTCATCCAAAACATCCAAAAACATGTTTCTAGCTACCATAAGTGTTCTTCCCTTGAATGTTTAATTTAAGTTTAGGAGGCATTAGCATAACTTAACAATTTTAGATATTGGTAAATTTCTTTTCTTTTCTTGCACTGGCTAGGCACACAATTCAGGTTGAAGGCCATTCTGTGTATAACTATGAGATTCCTCTTGCTCCGAAATTGTAGTGTACAGCTACTGTGCCTGTGTCCATGGTGCTGTTGACTAGGGAGCAAAATCACATAAGTGCTATGAGCAAGAGATTCTTTGCAGAGGTGAAACCACACAAAATTTAGGGAGAAGCTGGGGAGGAAATGGTCTACATATGGATGGCCAAAGGATCACAACCAAGTCACTGAGGCAACAGAGAGGAGTTGATGAAGACCAGAGAAGGCTGTTGGTAGCAGGGAAAAATGTTATTCTAACACTTGTTAGAGACATTAAAAATAAAATAAAATTAGGATGATTTAAGGAACAACTACAACAGGAAATTTTGGTGCTGGAGAAAAATTCAGTTCAACAATGAACACCAAAGAACAATCGGCGGGGACTTAAAGCCCAGGAGCAGGGTGAAAGGTCAGTGAGTGGAAAAGCAGTAAGAGGAAAGAAATACCAGAGGTAAGGGGAATCCTGGGTAAATAAATTTTGGCAGGATTCTTGCTGAAGGCAGAACAAGGTGCTCCGATACCAAAGATGGGAATCTGCTAAGTCAATTAAATAGGATTCTTGCTAAAACAGGTCCAAATAGCTAAGGAGAGGCCAAGTCCTAGGGCCTAGTCAAGAAGGGGACACAGAGCAGCCTGACTGAAAAGTCAGTCAGATTAGAGTATTTGTTACTGGCTGTGCATGTAGAGATGAGCTTTAAGTCATTAGGGGTCAGTCCCCAGGGCAGTTAGTTGGGAAGACAAAGTAAAAAGGGAGAGAGGAGAATCCTGAGAGGGCAAATTGGTACTTTACTATCAAGTCACACATTCAACACTGACGTGACCTAACAAAGCAGTGCACATGCCTGCTCTAGAATTCACAGGAGGCAGAAGGGCCAGAATTGGAGGGGCTGCTGTCCACCAAAAAGGAGAGCTAACAGATGTGTGGCAAGCGTAGGTGTATCCTACAAACCTACTGACCCTCCAAATAGAAAGCTTTCTACCAGGCCCTTCGGTCTCCCAGTTTCAAGTAAATTGCTCTTGTCACTAGCCTGACTTGGAACCATGTGAAGAATTCTGAAAGACTCAACTGTAGCTACACTGGCACAGAATAAAGCCATTGGCACGGCCAGGAGTGGTGGCATAGAAAGCCATCCCAAAATAAATGCACACCTCTCAGAGACAATTTCAATGAGAAAGCCAATCACAACACACAACTCTAGTTACCACGCTCATTTGTAACATTTCCTCCAGCTTTTCTGTAAATGAAACACTGCTACTAGCAAAACGGAACTTGTTTTTACTCCCACTAAGGCTAAAGTTTAATGTAATAATCAATATATTACTACCTCAACAACTATTAAAGCAGAAATCTACTTAAATAATAGCTATTCTTCAGTCCTCCCCAAATGCCCTCTGTCATCTTAGTCCTCATCAACAGCTGCTCCTAAGGCAAATGTATTTCAGCTCAAGCCTGAAGCAGGGCTGGGTCAATCTGGACTTAGTTATGAATGAGATTTGAGTTCAAGTTCCATCTTACAAAGCTGATGGGCCAAGAGTGTTGTTTAACTCTACATAGGGCTTTGCAAGCCCAGCTCTGCACTGAGCACACTCTCAGAGGCCCTGTAACCTCTCTGCCCTCCTCAGAAAATTCCCTGAGGGAGAGAGTAACAAGCTTAGCCTTGCCTGAAGCCAGTCTTGATCCCCAGAGACACGTTTCCACACAATTCTGACACTGGCATCCCAGAGAAGTATATTCTCTCTGGCTTGTCAGAAATACCAAGAGTAAACCTGGACACTTGTCAAATCTAATGGAACCTTCTAGATTGTGCTCCCTTCTTACTATGTTCACATCATAGAAGTATACACTATTAGGTCTGCCGGTGACACGAGTTTAAAGTTAACAGGAGTAGAAAGGGAGAGAGGATAATCCTGAGAGGACAAATTGGTACTCTACTATCAAGTCAGGCATTCACCACTGATGTGACCTAACAAAGAAGCACACATGCCTGCTCTAGAACTCACAGAATTTATCCACATTCTGCTTCTGGCCAAAACTAAACTCTAGGCTGTTATAGAAGATGAAGTTCACCCCCAAGGTCCCAGGGTGCTGCCATGAAGTGTTAATGAGATAGCAGGTGTTTATCCTCAGCCATAATGACCCCTCTATCCACCTCTTTGGTATGGAAGCTGTTGCCCTCCCTGGGACCCTATTCAGATGATAGTCCTGCACACTGCTGAGGACAAGCCTCACTCCCCAGAGCACTCTCTACCTGGCCCAGTGGGCCTGTCCCACCATGCCTCTCTCAGGTACCTGGAGATTGGGCTCTGTCCTCCTTTCTGGTGGGAGTTTGGCCCTTTCCCTCAAAAGAGCCTGTAGTCCAGCACTGCATTATCTAGGATCAGTATGTGCTAAGATATAAATACAAAAACGATTTACAAGCTCTAAGATTCCCTTATCAGATTTTATTTTCCCCAAGATCAATAATTTTTTTTCCAGATGATTCCAAAGTTTGACTAGATTTTCTCTACTTTCTCCTCTTAAATTTATATTCAGTAAAGACAAAGTAGAAATTAATGAAAAATCATATCTGCTACAACTACATTTAAAGTGTAGAGGATCGTGTGGATGCCATCTCCACCTCAACAGTAGTTGCCAGGTTCATACAACATTTTGAGCATGCAGTGACTTGGAAAGAGCAAAAGGCCTCTTTGCTTCCCTCTCCTCCTCCATTCTGACAAACATTCCTCAGTGCGTACATCAAAGTGAGTGCAGGCTCGTAAAAATAACCAATGAGTGGACTTTACACATCAACCTTTATTTTAACAAGTTAAAATTACTTCAGGCTGATCAAAAAAGTCAGATATGCTTCTTATTGAACACAATAGTTGAAACTGGTAACTAATATTTTTGAAGCTGTAATACTACTTCATGAGGATGTTGCTTCTTTTAAATACCGAATAAGATCTTCTCTCTCACTCTTCTTTTTGATACCAGCAAAGACCATTTTAGTGCCAGGGATGTATTTCTTTGGGTTCTCCAAATACTCCATCAAGGTTTCTTCTGACCAGATAACACCTACAAAGTTGAAAATATGTCTTAAGTCTTCGCAGTCACATTCGTAGGGCTTGGTGTTTGATATAACCCACATATGTGAAAAGGGGCAGGAGGGGTGAGGAGTGCTCATCCATTACGTGCAGGTGCTGCAAGATGCTTCTTTAAAAAAAAAAAAAAAGTTTTGAAGGCCACGCATGGTGGTGCAAGCCTTTAATCCCAGCACTTGGGAGGCAGAGGCAAGAAGACCTCTTTGAGTTCAAGGCCAGCCTGGTCTACATGAGATCCAGGTCAGACATGGCTATTTTGAGACTGTGTCTCAAAAAAGAAAAAAAAAAAAAAAAGAATTAAAAAAGTTTGAAACCAGGGAGAGGTGATGATTGTACAGCTTTGTACAACATCCTGAATGCTAAAATGTTAATAAATTACATACTGTGAAAGAGCTAACTAAATGCTGGCTGACAAGTTTCACTTCAATTAAAAATAAATAAAAAGAAATTAAAAATAGCCGGCCATGGAGTACATGCCTAGAATCCTAGCACGTGCAAGAGGATCATAGTGAATTTGAGGCCAAATGGTTTGCAAGTGAGTTCAAAGTCAGTCTGGACCATATGCTGAGACCCTTGTCAAATAAAACCCTCTGCAAATACTAGTGATTTCATATTCTGCTCTGTTTGATGTTAGGGCACCAATAATGTTCAAAATAGAGTTGTACTTTTTTGTTTGTTTTTTTGAGACAGGGTTTCTCTATGTATCCCTGGCTGTCCTGGAACTCACGCTAGACCAGGCTGGCCCCGAACTCAGAAATCCACCTGCCTTTGCCTCCCAAGTGCTAGGATTAAAAGCGTGTGCCACCACCACCAGGCAGAGTTGTACTTTAAGAATATTTGATGTGCTAATCTAAGTATATTTATATGTGCACACACACACACACACAAGGAACAAATTGTTTTGCAAATATACTAGTCTTTTCTAGCTGCTTTTAATCCCAATTCTAAAACAGCTTCTTACTTTACTGTTTAACTGCCCTCTACCAACAAACAACTAACAAATTATTAAATGTATTTTTCCTCATTAATTAATTTACTTTACAGCCTGATCGAAGCCCCTCCTTTCTTCCCAGTCCTGCCCTCCCTCACACCCTGTCCCCCACCCCCCCTATCCCCTTTTCCTCAGAGAAAGGGAAGCCCCTCATTGGTACCAACCCACCCTGGTACATTAAGCAGCACTTGATGGAAACAGACGCAGAGAGTGCATCCTTCTGGAAGAATGGAGGGAAGGATTGAGGGAGCCTGAGGGATCAAGGACACCACAAGAAGGCCTACAGAGTAAACTAACCTAGGTTCATGGACTCCCAGAGACTGAACAATTAAAAAAAGAACATGCATGAACTGGATCTAGACCCTCTATGCAGATGTTAAATGTACTTTTAAACTACATACTCCCCAACTTTGTTAATAATCACTACTACAAGTACAAGCACTGCTGCTATTGTGCCATTAAAATATTCTCTTCTTAGGCTTAGACTTTTTCAATATATGATTTTTTTCAAAAACTCCTACTTTTTCAAGATAAATATAACATATAAAATAAACATATAAAACAGTCTACATGGGCAAAAACCTATGCCATGAATGACTGCTTGTTCTTCTGATCTAAAGGATAATGAGTCATGTGAATCTAGATTCCATCACAAAAAAGAAATCAATAAAATCAATTTCAATAAACAGGAGCAGGACAGTCCATTTTCAATGAAAAAAGTCAAGTCAATCGCTACAATGCCAAACCATGCACATCCTTTTCGGCAACAAAATGACTGCGTGCCGCCTGCAGCTGCTGGCCTTTACCTTTGTTCTTGTTCGCATCAGTGTAAGAAAATCCTGGTGCTTGTCCTGTCTTTCGGCCGAAGAGGCCCCAGAGATTTGGGCCGGTCTTGTGTTTCCCGCCCTTCTCCACTGTGTGGCACTGAGCACACTTCTGAACAAAGATCTTCTTGCCTGCTTCAGCATCTCCCATTTTGCTCTGCAATAAGACCTTAAACCACAGACCAAAGAAAGTATCAGATTTGCGAATCTAGAAAAAAAAACAAAAACTGGGAGATGGATCCTATTACTTTGAAGTGATTGCTAATGATATTACGCAAAAAAAATAATAATAACATTTAATCATGTTACTAGAACATTTCAGTGCTCAAAAAGAGATGCAACTTTACAGCATCCAATCTTACAATCATCTGGTTCATCTGGCATTTGCTGTTGTTTTGGTCACACTATGTAGCCCTGGCTGGCCTGCAACTTTCTATGTAGACCAGGCTGGCCTCTATCTCACAGTGATCCACCTTCATCTGTTTCCTGAATTAAAGGTGTGTGACACCACAGCCATCTAATCATAACCTTTTTTTTTTTTTTTTTTTTGGTTTTTCGAGACAGGGTTTCTCTGTGTATCGCTGGCTGTCCTGGAACTCACTCTGTAGACCAGGCTGGCCTCGAACTCAGAAATCCACCTGCCCCTGCCTCCCAAGTGCTGGGATCAAAGGCGTGTGCCACCATCGCCCGGCCTAATCATAACTTCTTCATAAACTATTGATATAAAGCTAGTTTTACCTCTGCCTTCAAACAATTATACTACATTAAATACATATGCAAAAATATGTGAAACATGGGGGAGTCTCTTAACAGAACAAACATGATAGAACAAAATATAATACCATGTTACATATTCATAGCTGACAAACATCAGAAATTAAAATCATACAGAAAAAAAGGGGAGGCTCCTATCAGATATATATAAAAATGATTTTTTAAATTACTTTACACTCTTATCTGTAAACTAGTCTACCAGATTAGACCAAACATTACCTGAAAATAATAAAAAATAACATTACTGATCTCAAGTCTCACAGTACTTAATATTAATAAAACAAACTATATGAAGATCTTGTTGTGTAATAAGAGATATAAACAAGATTCTGAACAAGGTGCTTCAGTGACTGCTAAAAAACTTAGGTGAGCAATTACATCGTAAGTTGAACTTTGAAGGCAGAGGAGAAGGCAGGTAAAGTGAGTTGGGTCCCTAACACTCCTGTAAAAGCTGGGCATAGCAGAGCATGCCTCTAATCCCACTGCTGTGAGGATGGAGAGAGACAGATCTCCAGAGCTCTGGCAACCCAGCAACCAGGGCTCTGGGCTTAAGTGTGAGAGCCTGTCTCTAAGAGTAAGATGGAGAAAGAATCCAGGCAGACATTCCATCCTGGGGCCTCCATGCATGCCTGCACACACAGCTCAACCACAGACATACATACTACATGCACGCACGCATGCACACACCACACACTGGCACACACATCGACCACACGACATCTGATGTGATAATGGTTGGCCTACCTGGACTTTGTGTCTGTGAAGAATGAGCACAGGAGAGTTCGTGATTAAAACAGATTTAAACATAATTACTATTACTAAAATCATAAAACTTTTTAACAGTACAGTCCCAAAGAAGATATTTATTTGTATAATCCTACTAAGAAACAAAAATATTTACATTAACTAATCTGACAAACTTGAAAAATGCAGTATTGAATAATGAAAGTCACTACATAAAGGTGAAATCGGTACCATCTGAATTTTTAAAAATATGAACAGTAGCCAGTAACTATTATTAATTCACATCAAAAAAGGAGGCAGTTTTTGGAGTGCAGCATTCAAAACCAAATAATTTAGTATTCAGTGATTAGGTCTGAGAGAAATCAGGATAAGAGAAACCTTATTTTATGGAAGAGAAGATGACAACATTCCAAACAGTATTCAAAATATTACATTTAGTTTCTATATGTATATGCTCTATAAATTACCCAAATATTTTAAAAACTCCATAAAGGAGATAAATTCCTCCACAAAAGGAAATGAATGGCAACTTGTAAAATACATATACATTATAAACTATAAAGTCTAGATCATGTAAAAACAATTTACCATTAAAGTACTAATGAGGGAGTCTTTATTCCTGACCTTCTTTATAAGGCAGTTGATTTTATGACAATTAAATGATACTAATAACTTAGGAAGCTTTACTTAAAAGTTATATATTTTACATCAAACTCATTTGCCAAAACTACCCATGTTCAGTGTTCAAAGCACCAATGTCATATCACAACTTTTGCTGTCTTTAATAGTAAAGGATTATTGTTGAGACAGACATTGATGGTCCTGTTCCAGGCAAAATAAAACCAACAGATTCAGCAGTGACAAGAAAGAAATTGACTTGTCCTAAAACTATTTGGACCTCTGCCAGTATCTGCTTTTTTACTGTCTTTTGCTTGTTTTGAGACAGAGTCGTTTTATGCAGTCCTTTTTAGGTGACCTCAGAGTCACTTCCTAGCTCATGCTGGCTGCTTTCAAACTCGCAGCCTTCCCGTCCCAGCCTTCTGAGTGCCGAGGCCCACGTGACCGAGATTACAGGAAGAAGACAGAGGCAAAAAGGTGTGATGTGTCCAAGGAGGAGGGCTACTTGGACGCCATCTCAATGATATTAAGTAGCAAGAGTAAGAAACATTTTTGTGCCGTGAGTTAAAAGCCCTTTGTGTACCATTAACTCAATGAAGACTCACAACAGCTCTGGGAGACAGTTACTGTTCCTGTAGTTTTACAGATGAACAAGTCAAGGGACCTGCAAATTGTCCTGTTTCAGGACACAAGCGATGGGTACAGCAGAGAAATCAAGGGATGGAGTAGCATTAACTCTCTAATCCCTTTGAGTACTTTGTTGAATACTTACAACTAAAGCATAATCTATGCTTAATTGTTTTTTCCCCAGATGAGCACTTCAAGAAGGCTGGATGATATCAGCCCCTGGGGCAAGCCTCCGAGTAAGGAGTTGACCAATGCATCCGGGACTCCACAGTTTTTTGTGTGTGCTTTTATTTGGTTACATTTGGTGTGGGTTTTGTTCGTCTGTTTGGGTTTTTCTGTTGTTTTCTTTCTGGGTACTGTTTTGTTTTCTTGGTTTGGAGGATTTGGTTACACTGGCTCTTTTGTTTGCTTTTTGAGAAAGAATGTGGCTGTGTAAGGAAGAGAAAGAGAATCTGGAAGGGGAAGACTACGATCAAAATAAATTTAAATTATTTTAAATAATAATTAAATAATTAATAGTAAGATAATAAAGGTTTGGTGAAATCCTATTTTGTTGTTTGCTTGTTTTTGTATTTGAGTGGTGCCAAGGCTCACACCTAGGGCCTCTCACACACTAGGTAAGCCCCCCTCTCACCTTTCAGGCCTTAAATAGGTTTCAATACTGCTAAACACTGTGGAGCAGTGACTAACTTTTCATGAACATAAAGTCAATGTGAGAACTATCAAGGCACCAACAGCAGGAGGTAGGGGAAGATCTCTTGCCTATTTTAAGAAGTACTAAACAGATGCAAAAAGAAAACACAAAACTGACTTTTCCACGTGGTTGTGAAGGGTTGGGCGAGGTAATGAGGGAATCGCCTCACTAGGTCTATGTGTCCTTCAGAGTTGTCTGCCGTCCTTCTCCCTTGGCAGTGGCTATAATTATACCCAGGAGTTGGGACAAGAATCCAGCTTCCTAAATGCCCAGCCCTCCACCTCGATGCCAACCTCTGGCCAACATCAGTGGAAAGTTTTACCAAGCGATCTTCACCGCCCCAGTACCCGAGGCGCTACAGAGGGTCCCATCAACACATCCTTCTGTTGTTCACAACTGAAGCCTTGGCCCCGCTGGGCTGGGGACCGTTGAACGCTCCTCTCTGGGTCCACCTAGGCCCTTGTTGCATCCGCCCATAATCAGGGGTCCCAGGCCCAATCTGCCCAGCTGACTCTCTTCCCATCGGCCAGCACCTACCACGATCACAGCAGCGATGCCCTGTGCCACCCTTGGTCCACTGAGGCAGTGAGGCCGAGGTTTAAGGGGCGACTGCCGTGCCGTGGACTCCTCTTACAGGCGGGATCCAGCACCAGCTGATGGCGGGCTCCATCCTCGCTGCTGATTGGCTGTGAGATCCCGTGGGACTCCCAACTCTCGCAGAGGCTGGATGTCCTCTAACTCATAACTGTCCAGGGCCTGGTTTGGTTTCTTCGCCTTTTAGGCACACAAAGACCTAAACTATCTCTGTATACTTACAGTATGTACAAAGTTTTGAGTAAAGCAGCAATTTTTGAATGGCCCAAGAACATATAGGTGGCTACAGTCAAATCACATTGATAAAATGCTTACTCTAAGCAAAACATTGTGTCAGCTACTCTTAAAAGTATTGAACGAACCCTGTTCATGAATTACAGTCTGGCTATGGCAAGGGGCTACAATACAACAAACTTATTGTAACAAAATTATTGCAAAATAAACTCAATGTGGTGGCACACTCCTGTAATTCCACCCTCAGGAGACTAAGGCAGGAGGATCGCCATGAGTTTGGGGTCAGCTTATATCACAAAGTGAGTCCTTGTCTCAAAGGCATTAAGAAAAACACTGTCAATAATTTAACTATTTCAATCATTCTTAATTATAAGCAATTGTATTTTAATTGAAATGGCCACAGTCACCAAATGATGACTGAAACCACTCTAAATGATACCTGTCCCTTTCAAGCTTGTCCCTGACGCCTAGGTCCTTTTTCCCTACTTCCACCAGGCGGTGAAAAACCTCTGACATGTGCTCTTCCTGCTGTGCTATTCTGCTTGACATCAGCCCCAAGCCCCAAATCAGCAAAGCTAAAGACCAGGGATCGAGACCTCTAAAGAAGTGTGTCAAAAATGAATCTTTTCTCCTGAAAAAAAAAAAAAAAAGATAGATAGATCACTTACTATGTCATCAGTGGTAGGTGACCTGCTCTAAATTGAATGTGATGGCACTTACTTAACCTCACTCCTCCTGGATCAACTATGTGAATTTCTACCTCACTTTAACCTTGTCTTTGATTAGGACAAGGTAAGGCTACAGGTCCCTCTTCAGGGAGCTAGAGAAAACTGTTCTAAGATGGGCGAAGGAGAATGAGACCATCTCGAACTTCATTATAAACCCACCTGGATGCTCACTGAGACACCCCAGGGCTGTGGCTGCTGGCAGCTGAGATGGAGATGTCTGGAACAGACCATAACAAGAGCCAAAACCATCTCCACTTATTCCTAGAAAAGACATGGATAATTCTCCATTTATAAGCTCACCCCCTCAGCCAGGCCCAGTGGTTGAAGTCCTATTTATCATAATCACTCATGCTGTTCAAACTTCAAATTGAATGTAAGGCCAGCCTGGGATACCTAGTTGAGACTGCATCTCAAAACAAATAGTATAAACTGGAGCTTTATCCAGTAAAGCCTAGAACAAACAGGGTCCTACGTTCAATCCCTACTAATGAAAAAGCAAAAACCTCTTATTCCCCACGTCTTTTTCTCTATAGCTACAACTCCCTGATCCCCATAGATTGAAAGGTTGGTATGCAAGTCTGTTTCCCACTTTTTTAGTTTTCTTGAGACAAGGAACTCACTCTGTAGACCAGGCTGGCCTCGAACTCAGAAATCCGCCTGCCTCTGCCAAGTGCTGGGATTAAATAAAGGCGTGCACCGCCACCGCCCAGCTCGTTTCCCATTTCTTACACATTGGGCGAGGGAAAAGAATCTCTTCCACTGCTCAACTGGTGCTCAGTCTTGCTATTGGTTCCACATTTCATAGAAGGGAAACAATCCTGTTTAGGGCAAAATCAGGGAAAATGTAATGAATATACTAAAACATACCTAACAGAACCATTCAAATACAGATTTAAATGATACAGAATTAAATGTCTTTCCTATAGTTTTCCAGTGCTTCTCTTGAAGGAAATAACATAAGCTCTAAATTTTCAGGATGAGAATCAATATCCTTATTTTACAGTCATTGCAGTTTAAGAAAACTGTTTCCCACTAGATGGCGCTGGTGTGCAAACTGTCTTACTCAATCTTTGCACTCCTCACATCAATAAAATGATTACATTATTTTCACTCGATTGGTCTTCCTAAGACAAGGAAAAGTGGAATCTTAGGACAAGTTACTCCCTGTACTTTCTAAGCTGAAAGTAAACAAAACACTCCTTTCACAGAGTGTAATACCAGGAAAAATGATTGTAACCCCCGTGTCAAAATCATTGTAACATCCATAAGTCCTGACACTTAGAGACTACTAGTTAGACAATACAGAAGTTGGCTTTGGGCACTATAGTTAAAGGGAAGTGGAAAATTAATGTCTCCTGTGCCTTTGTACACATGTATTTTATTTGGTCCCTGAACTATGAGCTCTATATAATCATTAACTACACGAGGCTAAACTGTTAACTTCATGGTAGAGGAAAGAGTGGCCATTTGTTTGCTACTTTATTTCTTGTGTGGAGCACAGTATTCAACACATAATTAAAAGTCAAAAAGTTTAGTTTCCAATTGTGGTGGTATAGATCTCTAATCCCAGCATTTGGGAAGCCAGGACAAAGAAGATGTAGTTAAAAGCCAGCCTGTGCTATATAGGGAAACCCTGTGTTGCTGAGTGCTGGAGAGATGGCTCAGTGGTTAGGAGCACTGATTGCTCTTCCAGGGGATCCAGGTTCAATTCCCAATCCACACACGGCAACTCACAACCAGTGGTAACTTCAGGTTCTGGGAATCCAATGCCTTCCTCTGACCTCCACAGGTAGTGCTAACACAAGGTACACAGATGGTAAGTTTAGGCAAAACACACATAAAATACAGTTAGATAAAAATCTTCAGAAAAAATAAAGTCGATTGAGTGAATGGATGACCTCACTAATTATGCCTGGCAACTGCTCTAGTTAGTATGTAACATTATCTCTACTCTACAGTAGAGGATTTCACAAGATTCAGTGACAAGATGGTTTTCCTCCACCACTGAGTCTCTAACTCTCAGCATGCCTGATTGATGCATGATAAATATGGATGTATTTGACTTCATAGATGGCCAGATCTCAGCAGCCTCGGTATGGGCGTTTTAGAAGGTTCCTAGCCTAGCTCTGTGATTCCTGTGCTACTAAAGGCTAACCCACTCTTTGGTTCTAAATGCCTGTTCACCTCATCACCAAGATTCACTAGTCAGCCATGGAAGCCAGTGGGCATTTTGCACTTTGCTTGGGCCCTCTAATTTCTCCTAGTTCTCAGGTGTGCAGCCCATCCCTCTCCCTGCTCCTGCATCTTGGAAGGGCTGCCGGAGCTGAGTAGATCACACACACACACACACACACACACACACACACACACACACACACCTGCCTCTGGGCCTAGTTCTGTTACCTGTGCATCTTAACTTTGAGCTTCAGATTTCTTCATCTCTAAAAATAGGGGTAGGAATCCATGGTTGTAAAAGGCTCCTTTCTACCATCAGACTCTACAGTTTTAACTCTTAGTCAGTATTCTATTGCTGTGAAGAGATACACCATGACCATGGTAACTCTTATAAAGGACAGCATTTCAATGGGGCTAGCTTACAGTTTCTGAGGTTGAGTCCGCTGTCCATGGCAGGAAGGATGGCAGCAGGCAGAGATAGTAGTGCTGGAGAAGCAGCTGACAGTTCTACCTCCCGGTCCAAAGACAAGAGGAAAAGGAAGGGCTGCTTCTGAAACTTCCAAAGCTCAATGACACACTTCCTACAACAAGGCCACACCTACTCTAACAAGGCCACACCCACTCCAACTGGTCCTACCTCCTAATCCCTCTCAAATAACACCACTCCCTAAAGACCACTCTGAAATATGAGCCTGTGGGGCCATTCCCATTCACACCACTACAAACTCTGTCTATAGGGATGCTTAAGTGAGCTTATGGTCAAAATGGTGATGAAGACTCTGTTTTCACCAAAGTTTCAGACAAACTTCCCCAGGTCTTCTGCTTAACTAGATCCAACTTCCAGCTTTCTGTTCTAGGGGAATCTAATTGGAGGACAAATCCTGATAAATCAGTTTCATCATAATTCTTATCCTTGATGCCTGACTGCTATTAATGTCTTATCACTTACTACTTATGCCTGTCTACAGCTTGGAAGGAGATCTACCAAGAGATTCTCTTACCACTGATCTTCAGAAATTGTACTTAAACTAACTATACACTGCCCTCCATTTATCTTACTGGAACCAAGTCCAGTCTCTCTCCATTACTGCGAGAACCCAACGCAATGGTCCTTTGTACCTGTCACTATGGACCATTATAAGTAAAGTCTGCCTATTATTTTGTATATTTTTGGTTTGGTGCTTTTGCTGACCTCAAATTTACTATGTAGCCCGTGAAGCCTCACATGTAGCAATCTGATTATACAAGCTTAGAAGAAGCCAGCTTTGGGAAGGCTTTTAAGAATCAAGCAGGTGGATCTATTTAGCCACAAGGCAAGCTGGTTCTCATAAACCCATTCTTGATTTCCCTGGGACCAAAGATTTGAGATTGCTCAGAGTCCACCGTGGCGCCAGGGGGCGCTGCACAACACTCCCGGAAGCCCTCAGACCTCGCTGCTGGACGCACCTGCCTTCCCGCTCCCCGCTCTTCCGGAAGCGGAGCTACGTACCGGCGTGCAGCCGGCCGGGAAGGTGCCGGGAAGGTGCCGGGTGAACAGTCTGCAGGGGGCTGCGCCTGACCTCCGCGTGGGGCGCCATGGACGACGCCGGCAGCTCCGGAGGCAGCGGAGGCTTCCGCCCGGGCGTAGACAACCTGGATGAGCCGCCCAACAGCCGCATCTTTCTAGTGATCAGCAAGTACACATCCGAATTGGTGCTGAGGGAGCGCTTCTCGCCCTTCGGAGACATCCAGGACATCTGGGTGGTGCGCGACAAGCACACTAAGGAGTCCAAGGGCGTCGCCTTCGTCAAGTTTGCGCGCAGCTCACAGGCCTGCCGGGCTATGGAGGAGATGCATGGACAGTGCCTTGGTCCCAACGACACCAAGCCCATCAAGGTGCGGGACTGGGGTGCCTGGGTTAGCGTGTGTGAGGTAGAGATGCCCAGGTTGGGATGTTTGGGATATGTGTGCCCGGGCTTGAGGGTGCCCGCGAGGGGACGGCGGTGTGGGTTGGGGTCTCTCCCTCCCCTTTGCTGCACCGGGGATGCTTGCTGTGCATCTGGTGCGTCGGGGATGGCTTGGAGGAATGGATCCCCGCCCTCTGGCCAAAGGAGCCTCTTTCTCTGGAAACAGATTGGGTAGCCACAGCCAATGAGAGCACAGCTGTGGCTGTCCTGCTAAGTCAGTCGACCTCCTGCCCCTCCTCTTCATGTCTATTTTGAAAACTTTTCTGAGCTTCCTCTCTCGGACACTGTAATTATCTTCGCGACTAGATAATTTAATTTTAGGGTTTTTTTTCTCTCTCGTGTATTTTTTACAAAGTTTGAAGGATCTCTTAAGTAAAAAATATTCCAGCACCATGCCTATAACCAGAAAATTATCAAAGTAAAAGTATTTTGTGGCAAGCTATGCTATACTAGAAAGGGGCAAACCTAGAAAACGGTGCGGGGGTGGGGGAAATTCTGGTTTTGGTTTTATAAGAATGCCATTTACGAGTGTTCGTGGACTGTGGGTTGGAGCTTCTCCAGCCTCTCTCTGCTGCACCTGAGATGCTGTTTGTCAGGAAAGGGGTTAAGCTTTTATATATATATATATATATATATTAGAATAAAGTTTATTTAGGGCATGGGGAGGGGAGTTAAGAGGATAGTAGAGGCAGAGAGTGAGTGAGTAGAAGAGTAGAGGCTGGCCATGAGCACTTGGAGAGAGAGGGAGAAGAGAATGGGGAGAGAAGAGGGAAGGGAAGCTGGATACCTCATTACGGATGTATTGACTAGATTAACTTAGAGTTGGCCATTTCTTCTAATACCATTAGTAGTGCTTGACAGATGATGGGTTTTACTGAAGAAATGACTAAATAGACTCCGTAGGATATGTCCATGGTTTTCTCACACTTCAGTGGTACATTACCCTCCTTAAAGGAAATACACACACACACACACACACAGGTCCTTGTGAATAAGGTGATCAGTATCACCTTAAGGCCTGCCTGGCCTACAGTAGCCAGGGTTATATAGTGAGACCCTGTCTCAAAATAAAAGTGTAAAAGTTGAAATGTATTTGGAAGAAAAACTGAAGATTAGTATTATTTTAAAAAAAAGAAAAAAGAAATCACTGCAATAAAGATTACTTTTGAAAAAAATTCCTAAGACCTTGTCATTTTAATCTGAGCTGTATACCTGTATTACAAAGCAATATGCTTAAGGAATGGGAATATATTCAACGTTATTCTGAAGGCATTCTATGCTTCTTAGGTTTTCATTGCCCAGTCCCGATCATCAGGAAGTCACAGGGATGTTGAAGATGAAGAACTCACAAGAATCTTTGTTATGATACCAAAGTCCTATACAGAAGAAGACCTGAGGGAGAAGTTCAAGGTACTTGTATGTTAGCATCATAGCTCCACCCTCCACATTGCACATTTACTAACAGCTGGGCAGTAGTAGCGTTCATCGTAAGATATAGGTTGAGAAAATGAAGTGCAAACCCAGAGTATATTCATTAAGACCACACAGCTACAGGTAGTAGCACTGAAATGTAAACCCACGCCACCCCCAGATCCTGCTCTCAAAATTCCAAAGCACTTGTTGGTTCTCACTTGTCCTGCCTCTCCACAAAGTGAGTCACAGGCCTGAGCACTGCGCTGTGTTGGCTAATACTGATCATGGCCTGTGCTCTGTTGATATCACACTTATTCACAGCAAGGTCTGTCCTAAGATTGACCTTCCGTGTGGACCACGGTTATGGGAAAAGGTGACAGTTCTGAGCTGCTAATCAGGGGAAATGGCTTTTGAAAATAATTTAAAATCTTTGTAGGCATGTAGGCTTTCTCAACAGAAACTCAACAAGGTTTTCATTGTTTTGAGGTGTTTTTTTCCTTATGGTATTCTCTTCTGTTTAACCTCTTAACACTGTGAGTATGAGGTGGGTGACAAGCAAGAAGAAAGAAGCTAGCAGGAAAAACTTAATTTTCATGTGTCTTTGGCCCTACTCCAGTTGACCTTCAAAACTAACAGATTCCAAAAATTTTTATTCATACTTCCTCCAGTAGTAAGAAAATATTTACCTATCTTTTTCTAAGAGAACAATGAAACACCTTAGTCTAAATAGATATTAAACTTGTTTACAAGAGAATTTTGTAAAATACATACTAAATGGCATCCTATGAGTTTATAAGCCTGCATGTCTTCCAGCACTAAACATTACTGCGTGTTTCTCACAAATACTAATTTTTCTGACTAAGCAATTATGTTATGCTTTTGAACTGATCCTCAAAAGAGCATCCAGTTATTCACAATACTGTTAGAGACACTTAAACATTTTCAACTGATATTGCTGAGTATTTAACGCATCCTAGACTCACATGCATTTAACCTAGATTATTCTGTTTAACCTTTAGCAGTCCAATGAGGTCAGAGGTGCTGAAGATGCTGGCAGAAGAGAGTAAACTGCTTGGTTACTGAATGGCTGAGCTAGGGCTGACTCTCAGAATCTCAGTTCCAGAGCCCTCCCACCCCTCTACTGAGTGAGGCAGTGTAGACAAGTCTTTCTCTCCCAGCTTAGTTTCTCTGAGGCTTAGGGAAGATCTCTGTAGGCTCAGCTTCATTGTCTGCCAAATCGGCAGTATAGAATGTGTGTGTCACCTTGAAGGATTGCATTGTTTGCAAGCACAAGACAGAAATAAGTATAAATTTAAGTTTTGGACTATCGTTTCCGTTATTAATTGTGAGTCTCCTAAGGCCATCTCTTTTGACTCTTGTAGGTGTATGGAGATATCGAGTATTGCAGCATTATTAAGAATAAAGTCACTGGAGAAAGTAAAGGCTTGGGCTACGTGCGCTATTTAAAACCATCACAAGCTGCCCAAGCAATAGAAAACTGTGATAGAAGTAAGAATGGGCTTTTAAAGTTTTATTTTATGTGTCTGGTGGTTGTGCCTACATGTACGTCTGTGTGCCTACAGAGGCCAGAGGAACATCAGATCTGGAACTGGAGTTACAGATGGGGGTGATCCACCATGTGGGTATTGGGAACAGAACCCAGGTCCTCTGTAAGAGCCACAAGTGTTTGTAACCACTGAGCGATCTTTTCAGTTCCAGAATAATCCTTTGTTTTTAACCTTACTAGAAGGCCTTTAAAAATAAATTCTCATTATTATAACAGCTTTACATTGCTACACTATGTAAGCAGTGTAGCAGGTATTTGTATATATCCAGGCTGAAAACATTTTGCATGGATGAATCAGTCATGCACTGATGCCATCCAGAGAAATGTGACCGTCTGAATACTCGATAGTAAGCTCAGGACACTCCTGGGCTTATTGTTTGCATAAACTTGGGGCTTTAAAAAATATTTTGTAATTTAAAGTATTGAAAATTGACTTACCTTTTTAGGTTTTTAAAAATATTTTTCTTTGTTGTTTTTCTTAAGACCGAGTCTCGTTGTGTGGCCCGGCCTGGACTTTAACTTGTGCTGTTCCTGCCTTGGTCTCCGAGGTGTCTGCTGTACAGGCGAATGCCACTATGCCCAGCAAATTTTACTCTATTTGTTCCTATGTGACCTAAGCCCTAACAAGGATTTACTATACTAACAAACAAACAAACAAATTAAGGAGGGGGTTGGTAAGATTTGCTATCACGGGTAAATAATTTGAAGCTATAGTGGCAAATTGTTGGATGTTTAATGTTATATATAAAGTTGACTTTGGCAAATAAGAAGTGTACTAAATTACTGCACTTTCGACTATTATAAAAATCTATATATACAGGAAAGAGTTGCTGTTGATCAGTAGAATTCTTATTTGCCTCTAAAGTCCACACCATGATTTTCTTCTTAAGTTTTTCTAAATTTCTCAGTCAGTCTTAACTGGCTTCCTATGGTTTGTTCCTCAATATGCTAAGAGGAAGATATAAGTGAAGTACCTGGTAGCACCAACATTTAAAGCTTTTATCTATATTGAGTATCTAAGAGCTAGGAGATAAGCAAGAGAAGAGTTTTTTTGAGCCAGGCGGTGGTGGGGCACGCCTTTAATCTCAGCATTTGGGAGGCAGAGGCAGGAGGATTTCTGAGTTTGAGGCCAGCCTGGTCTACAGAGTGAGTTC